>NC_135546.1:16851558-17152987 GCF_045843805.1 Urocitellus parryii
ATAAAACAAATGCACAGAAAATCAGGAAGGAGCTAGCCCTTGCTAGGCAAACATTCCCCACTAGGCTACATCCCCAACCCTTTATTTCACACCTTGAAATACAGCCGAGACTCAGTGAAGATGGTGTTTTCCTTAAGACAGTGAACCTCATAAACTTAGTTTTGCCTGATCAACATTTTTTTAAAATGGGCTTCTAGATGGTAACAGTCAACAAATACAAAGGATTAGTGACACGAATGGATGACAATATTTTATACATGTAGTGAGGGAGACAGACAGACAAGAGTGGTGGGAAAATGAGACTGAAAAAAAAAATCAGAAAGGATACAGGTGGCCTCAACAGTTGAGCACTATCACCCAATTTAACCTAGGTGACGTTTGAAGGCACGCCATGGAACAACAGTTGAATATACATTCTCTTCAAGTGCACATGGAATATTCACAAAGACATGCCAGTTTTAGATCAATAAAAATGACCATTAAAATTCAAAAAATAGATGTGATACAGAGTATATTCTTAGACCATAATGGAATTGAACCAAAACCAACAGCAAAAATTACTGGAGAAGCCTTCCCCCCCAAATATTTGAATATTAAACAATATACTTCTATATAACCCATAGTTACAAGAGGAAGTCTAGGGCTGGGGCTCAGTGGTAGAGCGCTTGCCTCACACATATTTGGCCCTGGGTTTGATCCTCAGCACCACATAAAAATAAATAAAATAGGGGCTGGGGATGTGGCTCAAGCGGTAGCGCGCTCGCCTGGCATGCGTGCGGCCCGGGTTCGATCCTCAGCACCACATACAACATACAACCATGTTGTGTCCGCCAAAAACTGAAAAATAAATATTAAATAATTCTCTCCTCTCTCTCTCTCTCTCTCTCTCTTAAAAATAAATAAATAAATAAATAAATAAAGGTATTGTGTCCATCTACGACTAAAAAAAAAAAAAGAGGAAGTCTAAAGAAAAGTTTTAAAATAGTTGCAAGAAAATGAAAACAGAATATACCAAATTTATGCAATGCATCCAAAACAAGGATTAAAGGAGAATTTATAGTTTTAAACACATATAGTAGGAAAGGAGATCTGAAATCAATAACCAAAGTTTCTACCTTTGGAAACTGGGGAGAATAAATTAAACCTATATCAAACAGAAGGAAGGAAATAATAAAAATTTAAGCATAATGAATAAAACTGACAACAGAAACAAAATGGAGACAATTCGATGAAAGCAAAAGTTAATTTTTGAAAAATAATAAACTTCTAGTCAGGCCAACCAAGAAATAGACAATACATAGATATAGATTATCAGTATCAAGACTCAAAGAGAGGAAACAGTAGCAAAGATACAACAAAAATCAAAAAGACAATAAGCCAGGTGCAGTGGCACACACCTGTAATACCAGCCACTGAGGAGGCGGAGGCAGGAGGATCATGAATCCAAAGCCAGACTCAGTAATGTAACAAGGCCCTATCTCAAAAAATAAAACAGGCTAGAGATGCGGATCGGTGGATGAACACCCCTGGTTTCAGTCTCTGGTACCAAAGAGAGAGAGAGACAGACAGACAGACAGACACACACACAGACACACACACACACACACACATACACACACACACACACATATTCAGAGATACCGTAAACACCTCTCTGACCCTAAATAGTGAAATACACCAATTCTTTAAAAGATGACACAAACTACAAACACCATGGGAAAATACATATCTAAATAAAACAAAGTGAATTTATTGTTCCAAGTCTTCCAAAGAGGAAAACTCCAGACCCCCAGATGCTTTTACTGATTAATTCTATCAATCTAATTTAAAGAAGAAATAGCAATTCTACACAGTCTCTTTCAGGAAAGAGGTGGGAACATTTCCCAACTCATTTTGTGCAGCCAATATTACTGTTACATCAACACAAGAGTTAAAAAAAAAATAAGAAGAAAACTACACACCAATAACTTAATGAACTTATATGCAAAAAACTTAATGAATTATTAGCAAACCAAACACTGCCACTATATTAAAAAAATGAGACAGTAAATCGAGACCAAGTAGGGTTTACCTCAGAGACACAGGACTGGTTCAACATTCCAAAATCAGTCACTGTAACTCACCACATTAACAGGCTAAACAAAAAAATCGGAGGATCACAACAACACAAAAAAAGCATCAACTAAATCCAACATGAATTTATGATAAAATAATTCCCTCTACTAAACCCAACATTGAACTACGATAGTCTCAACATATTAAGAACACACAGGAACTCCCTTAAAAGGCATTTATGAGAAATCTACAAAATCTAGAAAAATAATACTCTAAACAGAAACAACACTGCCATGATTTTAGGAGTAAATGAAGATTCAAGAATAAACATGAAGAAGGTGGAGGGGAAACAATTAAAATGTTTGAAGCCTACAAATCCTATGTATATGGAAAAAATTCCAGCAATACACGTTTTTAAACACTTTTTACTTTTAACCTTCCTTTTCAGAAATCCACAAATTAAATCCACGGTTTGCATTAGAAGGTTCGCCTGGTCCTCCCTGCCTCCTCCCTCCTCTCACCATTCCTGAGGGTTTCCACAACCTCTCAGGTCCTTCTTCCTGAGCCTCAGGCTTCCTGCCCATTTTGCTGTAAGGACCTCCATCTTTTGATCTGTGACCCAAAATTGTCTCTAGGCAGCTGACCGAACTGAATTCTTTATTTAAGCTTTCTGATTTAAGTCCTGAACTAGTGAAAAAGAGAAGCTCTTAACCCTCAAAGTAACTCTTTCTCTGGTACAATCTGGTAAAATCTGTGTAAGGGGCCAGGAAAAAAAGAGAGGCGTGTCTTCCAAATATTTGTAAGTACAACCAAAAGGACTTGGGGGGTGGTGTTTTCATTTCAAACTAAGAATAAAAACCTGTAAGATTTCCCCTGCAGCAGTCCTTACTCCCCCCAAGCATATGTAAAAGAAACTTGATACACACACACACACACACACACACACACACACACGTATATATACCTAAAGCTACTTTTATCGTTACACATATCAACCAATGCCTTGAGACAATGAAAATGTTATCATACTGTTTTACAAGAGCCTTCCATCAAAAGGACTATAAATTGAAATTCCTGTTAACCTTGATTAACACAGGAATTAAGGAATAGAATAAATAACTGAGCCAACTAAAGACAATTCCTATTAAAAATCAATGAAAATACAGGAAAGGCCAAAATAGATTCTGCATATTTTCCTGTAGAATTTACATTTTAAACCTTGAAGAGTTTGTCTCTTAAAAATTTTAATTTCAGTCAAGTAGTTTGTCTTCCACATATGAGCCAGGAGACATTAAAAAATATATAACGCTAACCAATTGGGCATGATGGTGCATGCCTGTAATCCCAGCTACTCAGGAGGCTGAGGCAGGAGGATCAAAATTTCAAGGCCAGCCTCAGAAACCTAGTGAGACTCCTTTCTCAAAGTAAAAAATAAAAAGGGCTGGGGATGTGGCTCAGTGATTAAAGCATCCCGAGTTCAATCCCTGGTACCAAAAAAAAAAAAGAAAAATCCTAATTTCAAATTTCTTGTATCATCAAACACTCACCATTTGTCATTTGAAACAGGAAAAAGAATACTCATAATAAACATTACACTTCAACATACTTTCAGTACTTGAAATTCTGTACAAACAGCCCCAGAGCTGATCTTAAATATGTGTTGAGTAAATGAATAAATGTGAAGTTACAGAACTAAAACAGCCATGTTTTTCATATTTTAAAAAAGTCTCCAATTTATGTTTTCTCCTTCACTGTATAGGTCATATGAGATGGTTTCAAGGGTAACACATACTTTATGCTTTGCTACACTGAAAATTTATTCAACAGTTCTATTCTCGAAGTCATTATTTCTTCTAATGCTTCTGCTTTATAAAGGGCGACATTTTTCCAGCCGCCTAAGGGATTCCTGATTTAGCCACAGCTTTTCCCACCCCAGCCCTTCAAATCTCCACTCTTTCTCTTGACCTCTGTTTTACAAAACGCCACTGATGAAGTGCCCAGATAAGAAACCCAAGAACTGAGACAGAAATGAAGAAGATGTAATCGAGCCCAGTAGACATTTCACTGCTTGGAAGAACGTTCTCTCTTCAGTCATGAGTAGCATTTTATTAAACTTCTTTGTGTTGACTGTACTCTCGACGTGACCAGAGAGAGTGTCACAAAAGCAGTGACTACAGAGAGCACACAGGCACAGCGCCTGGGCTCAAAAAGATGCTGAACAAGCGTCTTAGGAATGAACAAACCAGCAAAATAAATATAAAGTAAGTCGGTGTGGCATTAAGGTGCCAAAGAGGGTCAAATACACTAGTCAGTATTTGATAATTCAGAGATTCATTTCATAGGCTGTAATTTATTTAAATCTTCTACTTATTCCTGATTATTATTATTTTTGTTTAAGTCATATGCTCACGATGGGCTTAGAAATCTATTGTGTTGTCTAGTAATGGTTCTCCTAACCAAGAAAAACACTTCAAAAACATGTGTGTATTTCACTGAACAGTGCCCAGCAATTCTCCAATAAGAGGTTAGGGTATTTATGCACCTTTATCTTCTCCGGGACCAATGAACACTTGAGGGAACCTTTTTATTAAGTCCTGGAAATGGCTGATTTATTAACAAACAAGAAACTCAAAGTGGCTAAGAGCTTAAGCTTCCAAGTAAGACAATTACTAAAATTGTTTATGAGCTGTGTATCTCTGGCAAGGTCTTAGATGCCGAGCCTCAGTTTCCTCGTTTGTAAAATGGCAACAAGATGCACTTCCTCAAGTTGTGAAAATTAAATCAGATAACACACAGAACATATTTCCACGGTTCCTGAAACGAACAGTAGCAATAATAAGAAGGAAAGAAAAAAGGAGTAAAATATGGAAGCACAAAGCTGTCTCTTTCTTGTAACAACGACCTTCACTCTCTCCCAGAGTCTCTCCCAATCACCGAAAAAAGTGAGATATTAGAATATCTAGACAGGGCTGGGGCTGGGACTCAGTGATAGAGCGCTCGTCTAGCATGTGAGAGGCCCTGGGTTCGATCCTCAGCACCACATAAAAATAAATAAAATAAAGGTATTGTGTCCAACTACTTCTAAAAAATAAATATTAAAAAAAAAGAAAAAGAAAAAGAAATACCTAGACAGGATGACCAGGAAACTACAAGCCAATAAAGTATTGTAAGTTTCTAACATACAGCATAACCATTCTATTTCCATAATTTTGATGATATTTTAACTTCTAAGACCTTCACCAGATAAATTTAAATTCAGGCAATTAATTCGCTTTTTAATTTAACATAATATTTACACATTCAGTGAACTGTGGAGGTCAGTCCCCAAGAATGTTCAGGCAAACAGGAACAAAGTTGTCATTGGCAAATGTGGTGGGACATTCTAAATGTTCAAAACATTATTACTGCAAAATACAACTGTCATTTAAAATATAAAATGTCAGAATTTTAGCTCTAAAACCTTAGTATTTATCCAAATAAGCATTTTTACCCTATTAACTTGGTTTGTAGCAACATTATCCAAAGGCACCAAACTCTATCCAACTTTGCTAGAATTAAAAACATCACATCTGCAAGAAACTAAAAACTGTAACAGAAAAAACACACACTAATAAGTAAGAAATCTGAAGATAAATTTATTACATGATAATAAGTATTATATTTGAAAGCATGATTGATTCTACCACCCTGCTGGTTCTTGTACAGTTTTGTACCTGTTTAACATATGTAATTTGGTGAATTTACATACATGATCATAAAATGAACATTTCCAAGACTCCCAAAAGTTTTCTCAAGCCCCTTAGCAACCCAGACCAATTCTACCATCATCCCCTGAAATGATTAATCATCTATTTACTAACATTATAGATTAGTTTGCATTTTCTAGACTTTAACTAAGTGACATCATAATGTATACTTTTCTTAAGTCTGGCTTCCTTCTTTAAGCTTAAATGTCGAAATCCAAACATGATACTGAGAGTACTATTCTTTTCTTTTTATAACTAAGTAGTATTTCACTGTATAGATACATCAAAATTTATCCATACACTTATTGATGGGCATGTAGGCTATTGGGGGCTGTAACAAAGCTACTACGAACATTTGTGTACAAGTCTTTGGACATATGCTTTGGTTTCTTTTCTTGGATAAACACTTAGAAATGGACTGGATGAGTCATATGGCAGGTTTACATTTAAGTTTGGGAGGTGGGGACTGGATTTAACCCAAGGGTAATTTACTACTGAGCTACGTCCCCAGGTCTTTTTATATTTTATTTTGAGACAAGGTCTAAGTTGCTTGGGACCTCACTAAATTGCTGAAGCTGGCCTTGAACTTCCAATCCTCCTGCCTCAGACTGGGATTACAGACATGCACCACCACACCAGCTACACTGAAATTTTAATGAAACTGCCCAGCTGTCTTCCATTTAACCTTCCCAGCTATGTATGAGAATTCCAGAAGATGATCCTCATTCTTGCCAAATGTCAACCAATTCTTTTAATTACAGCCATTCCAGAGAGTACACAGAAATATCTTATTATGATTTAAATTTAATATCCTTAATGACTTATGATGTTGAAGTCTTCTCGGGTGCTTATTTGACATCCACTTATATTCTCTGATGAGCTTTCTATTAAAGTTTTTTTGACCTCCTCTGTCTTCTTATTCTTGAATTGCACACGTTATATATTCTGGACACACATCCTCTGCCAGGTACATGCACAAGTCAAAGGAGACTTTTCATTTTGTTAACGGTGCCTTTCGAAGACCAGACGTGTTTAATTTTGACCAAACACAATTCAGTGATACACACACACATTCATATTCATTCATTCTCATTCTCTCTCTTTTTTACTCCATGCATTCTAGGTCTTCAGAATTCTTTGCCTAGTCCAAGGTCACTAAGATTTTCTTCTGTATTTTCTACAACAAGTTTCTGGGGTTACCTCTAGGTTTATGTTCATTCATTTGAGGTTAGTCTCTATGTACAGTGTTAGGAAAGAGTTGAGATTTTGTTGTGTACACGAATCTCTATGTACCATTTGTTGAACAGAGTGGCTATTCACAGAAAGACAACTTCATTTCTATTCTATTCAATCCTTTCCTAAAAGAAGTTCCTGCTTAGCGTCTATGGGCGGTCATTAAAAACACTGCATTGCATACATGATCTACTTCTTGGCCTTCTTCCTTCAAACAACTGCAAAACTCTACTCCTAGATAACGCCCCTGCCCCTACCCATCTCTCTCTCTCTCCCTCCCCCTCCCTCTCCCTCTCTCTCTCTCTCTCTCCATGTATGTTTATATAGACGTATAGATAAATATTATGCATTTTTGTGAACTCCAAGTATATGTGTGTGCACATTCATTAGAAAGAGTTACATTTAAGGCAAGACTGTACATTCTATTAACAGACTTTTATTTACACGCCTGCCTTTCTTGAAGATGTCACAAAATCTTGAACCAAGTTTAAAAATGTGGAAGGATACTACCTCATGCTACATACTCTGCTCAAAAATGAAATGCCCTATTCTTTTGTCTGTCCTTTCTCCTAATTCTACAAATATCCGACTGTTTTAGAGATAACACATTACACTATTTTAACTAAGTCAACAGAAATTATAAAAGAATGCTACTTTTGTCCGCTAGGCTTTACTGATACTGGAAAGAGGAGAGTTTCTTCCACATTTAAGGCTGGGGGTGTACCTCAGTGGTAAAGCACATGTTTTAGCAGGTGGGAGACCCTAGCTTTAAAAATCATAGTATGTATTTTTAAGCCCAGACCTAAGACCTAATATTTAATTTCACATTCTGTCTTCCTATCAGAGTCTCTTCTGTGAAATAACTTGCCTCCACATTGGCATTTGTTCCAAAGGCTTAATGACTGGACAACATTCACAGAAGATGAAACCAGTGGACTTCAGATCTGTTTGACACTGGTGTTTCTGTTCCCCCCTGAGCAACCGAGACGAGTTTTTCAAACAATACTCATAGTGCATTCACTCCCAGGATCACTACTCAGAAGCATATAAATAAATCAGTGCACACAGAGCGAGAGCCATCCAAATATGTTCTGACAGATCCAGGCCAACCAATTGCAAAGCTTCCGAGCACGCACACCCCACAGGCCTATGTGGCACCAGCCTTTGGCTCCAGCGTATGTTCCCTTCCTTCCTGTAAGCCTGGTTTTAGCTTTTGAGGAAAGAAAAATAAAGCTGTCATTTGAGTGGCCTCAAACTTCCACAAAGTAAAAAGACTTACATAAACCCCATTAAACAACCCTACGCTCAGCAAGCACGCAAGCAACTCAATGATGAGAGACAGAACAACAAAAACTCCATGGGTAGCTGGCCCTTCACACCTGCAGGTCCACATCTGCAGACCCAACCAGCCTCAGAGCAAAGCGTCCAAAGGAGAACAGTCCAAAGGTCACAGTCTGCAGGAATCCCTACAGACATTTTTCTTGTCACTATTCCTTTCACAATACAGTACAACTACTATTTACATAGTATTTACACTTTATTAGGTATTGTATACAATCCAGAGATGAATTAAATTAATAAAGGTATATGTACGTTTTAAGCAAATACTATGCCATTTATATAAGGTACTTGAGCATATGCAGATTTTAAAAAATATTTATTTATTTATTTATTTATTAGGCGTAGATGGACACAAGACAATGCCTTTATTTTTATGTGGTGCTGAGGATCAAATCCAGGTCCTGCGAGTGCTAGGCCAGCGCTCTACCGCTGAGCCACAATCCCAGCCCCCAAATGCAGATTTTGACACGGGGGAGGAGCCTGGAATCAAGGCCTCACAGACAGATAGGAACAAGTGTAACCGTTTTCTTTTTCTGGTGCAAGGGATCAGAAAATCCCCAGCTCATGCTAGGAACACACCCGTCTATCACTAAGCTAATCCCCAGCCCTGTATTTTCATATTTTTAAGAATCAAAAGAATAAGAAAATATTCACATATGCTTTAATCCAAGTATAAACCAGCTACCACCTTACATAATTACAAATACCATAAAAAAATAAATAAACAGAAAATAACTTGTCAAGTATGTGGAGAAATTAGGACCTTTGTAACCTGTTGATCAGAATATAAACTGGTAGAGCCACTGTTAAAAATAGTATGACAGTTTCTCAAGAGATTAAAAATAGAATTAGCATATGATCCAGAAATTCTACTTCCAGGAATATACCCCCAAAGAACTGAAAGCAGAGTCTGCATGTCCATACCAAAATTATTCACGATAGCTAAAATATTAGCAACCCAAATTTCCATCAATGGATGAATGGGCGAACAGAATGTGGTATACAAAGACAATGGAATGCAGTCCATTGATAAAGGAAAGAGAATTCTTTTTTTTTAAATATTTATTTCTTAGTTGTAGTTGGACACAATACCTTTATTCCATTCATTTATTTTTATGTAGTGCTGAGGATCGAACCCAGGGCCCTGCGCATGCTAGGCGAATGCTCTACCACTGAGCCACAACCCAAGCCCAAGGAAAGAGAATTCTACAACATGCTTCAACATAAATGAGCCTTGAAGACATTTTGCTAAGTGAACTAAGCCACTCACACAAACATTGTCTAAAACTCCAGTAACACGAGATGCTGAGAACAGTTAAAATCATAGACAAGAAAGCAGAATGGCAGTTGTCCAGGACTAGAGGAAGGGAGGATGGGAGTCACTGTTTAATGGATTTAGGGTTTCAGTTTTTCAAGACCAAGAGAGCAACACGTGGGGACGGCGGTGACGGCTGGACAATGTTATGAGTGTATTTAACACCACTGAACAGCACACTGAAAGTGGTAAAGATGGCAGATGTTTACTATGCAATGCTACCACCATTTTTAAAAATGGAAAAAAAAGTTAAGAAAATTATAAACCATCTAACAAGAGAATACAGCTCATTTCTGTCTGCTCTACCAGATCCTATAGGACAAGGTATCACATGGGTTTTGGCTCTGTGTTTTACCCTCGGTGTCTAGGTGGCTCAACAAAAATGTACTATGCCCAAGAATCCGCCAACATGGTCCAGATAGCCTACACTAAAGTTCAGCTGCTAGGGGCTGGAGCTGGAGCTCCGTGGTGGAGCGAGTGTCCCTGAGCTCAGTCGGTGGCATTCCAGAAGGTGACTGCCAGCAAACACGAAACGTTCACCACCAGGCCATGCTCCCTCGTCGTGATCGTAGTGAGGATCATGTTTGGATTCCTTGAACAGGATCCCTTTAGCTGCCATATGAAATTTATTTACAAAAAGCCTTCATTTGATTGTGTCCTACTTACATGAAGAAATTATCAAAAACTCAAACTTCACTGAATGATCTAAAAATAAAGCAATCTCAATCTGTTTGACTGCAGTCTTCATAACATAATAACTAGTATTTTTTATTATCTCCTTGTCAAGTCCCCACGTAAAGACAAAACCCCCATTTGTCTTGAAATCGGAACCTCTTCAACTTATCCTGTAATGTAAGTCGACCAAAAAAGAACATTTAAAGAAATTAAAATCTTCAGACACTTAAAAAGTAAGTTAAAAGGGTGGGTGGGGGGGCTCAGTGGGAAAAGGAGAAGAAACCAGGGCAATGTTTGGATGAAAACCCTGTTCCACCACACAAAACAAGACGGACATCTTCCCCATGAGTTCTGGCAAGGTCAATTCGCAGCCTTATTCACAAAATTCTTGGATAGCTTCCGTGGCCTAAAAAACCCCCTCGCTATTTCACAGCGCTATTCTAAAGCCCGAGTATGGATATAGTTGCTCAGGGGAATTGCCAATTTTGATGGTAAACAAAGTTTTTTCAATGGTATCTGAACAATTCTAACACATAAAAACGGTGGCTGCTGGAATTCATGACAATGTAAAAAGGAATAAAAACCTTAAAATCCTATTATAAACAGAAGCTGTACTGTCACCATTACTAACAATTTAGGAAAAAAAATAAATCTCTAGAGAAATGACAACTAAAGAGCAAGAAACCGTCTCTTCATCTTCCCGCTTAACTCAATCATCAAAGTTGTCTCTTCAAACAAGGTCGATGAAACACTGCCACAGCAAACAAGCTAGAACAACTAATTTTATTCTTCTGAGAATAACCACATATGAAAATAATGTCAACGCACAGAGCTTCCATTTAATGATTTTTTTCCTACATAAATTTTTCTTAAGTTTTCTGTCATTAACACCACTTATACATAGAAAAAGAATGAACAAGGAATAAGAGAATATTGGTGGTCTCATATTGATAGCAGGGGTGTAAAAGGATACAGCTGATCTGGAGAAGTGTGGCAGTTTCTTATAAAATTAGATATTCAGTTGCCATACATCGCAGTAATTACGTTCTCAGGCATTACTCCCACAGAAATGAAAATGTATGTTCACATAAAAACCCATGCAAGATGTTCATAGTGGCATTACCGGTAATACCCACCACTGTAAATGATTCCAGTGTTCCACAGTAGGTAAGTGTTTAAACAAACTGGCACATCCACACCACAGAACACTACTCAGCAAAAAAAGGGAGGAATTACTGATTCTGATGTATGTAACAACTTAAATAGATCCTGAGGGCATGATGCTTAGTGACAGCCAGTTTCAGGAGTGGAGACGCAGCTTAGGGGCTAAGTACTTTGCCTGGCCTCTATGAGGCCATTAGTTTGATGTTGGAGACAATAACAACAACAAAAAGTGCCAATCTCAAAATATTTACACTTTCTGATTCCAGGTACCTAAATATCCTCAAAATAACAAAACTACAGAGATAGAGAATAGACTATTGGTTGCCAGAGGGCAGATGTTACAATACAGGGATATTTACAAGGAAGCTCCTCTGAGTGATGGAGGTGTTCTGGGTGATGCTGGCAACCCAACTTTATATGAAACCAAACTGCACATGAATAGGAAACTAGTTTTCCTAGATGGGACCTCTCTTCACAGCCCCACCCTGCATTCAACAGCACCTTGTAGTTCTCTGTGCCTCTTAACACATCATCTCAACTGATCCTCACAACAACCCTGAGGTCTCTGCTGTTATTTCACATCTTACAGATGGGAAATGAGGCCTAAGTGACATCTAAAGGCCACACAGCCAGCAAGTGAAAAAGCCAGAACTTCACCCTCTCCACTACCAGAGCTACCTCTCTCCACGGGGACGAGCTGCACACGGCTAACACTTCAAGTTTGGGAATGCCATCCTCCTAGACATCTCGGCAAACTATTAAACAGCTTTAAGACACTGGAAAATGAGAATCAATCAGAGAATTACAGGACTTACAGATCATTTGTAATGCGATCTCTCATTTTACAATTAATTTTTTTCATATAAAAAGGAAATATTCTGAGTACTCAGGATCAAAACCATTATTTCAATGTCCTCAGATTTTAACACAAGCATGGATGGAGATGAAGAGACTAAAAAAAAAAAAAAAAAAAGGATTAAAACACATACATGATGCACTACCATGCCTTGCCTGATGGGAAAGACAGACTTTCTTATTCATAGGCATAGGTCAAATTCATGAGTTCTTCTACTAGTTTTAATGACATTTTACGTAAGTAACTGATGATCTTAGAAACAATCTTAAACAAGCTTGAAGATATGCATATCTGCAAAAACTTTTTATTTCTTCCCAACTATCAAAGCAATAATATGACTTACACAAACATGGTAGCTGGTAAACTGACAGAAAAACAACCTGAGGCAAATAAATATAGAAGTAATCTAAGAACAAAACAATCTTGTAGTCCACGGCTAATTTCTATTAAGGTCCTGATTTCTCCATAGTTTCATTTCCCTCATTTTGCCATAAACCCTGCATGCAATATTTTCAATATTCTACTCTAATACATTTAAACCTTTGATAAGGAGAAAAAGGTGATGTGTCAAAGTCACAGTTCCTGGTCACTGTAGCCATGTTTTGAAAAACAATACATAGATACAATACCTTTTAACTGTTTTGCTCAAAAGTAATTTGACACTGTCTTCCTCCCATTGCTTGCCTGAAAAAGGAACTTTCCATTAATCACAAGCACACCATAGTCTAGCACCCATGATTTGAGGATACAGGGCAGTTTGCCTCCCTATGCCAGTAAAACTGCGTGATTTTTAATTTCTCAATCACCAATGACAACTGAAAAAAACAATGTCTGAGGCATTAACAAAAACACTTGATGACATAAAACAAAGCAGGAAATAATCACCAATAGTTGATTTAACTGATGACTACCTAATAATCTTAAAAATACATATGCTAAACAGCTGAACATTTCCCACCCATTTACCTTTAGTGATCAACAACTCTTCATTAAGAAGGAACAGGTTCAAAAAAAAAGCAGTATGCACCCTACCATCCACATCAAATACATGTATAAAGGCAGTCTGCACCTGAGACTACAACCTACACGTGTATCAAAATGACACTGGTTACTGCTGAAAATTATGAGAAGTGATAGCTTTCTGATTAATATTTATCCAAGCCTTTTCCAATATTTTCTTTCTTTTTGGGGTGGGGTGGGGTGGGGGATACTGGGGACTGAACTCAGAGGCACTAGACTACTGAGCCCCATCTCCAGCCCTATTGTGTATTTTATTAGAGACAGGGTCTCAGCGAGTTGCTTAGCACCTCGCCTTTGCTGAAGTTGGCTTTGAACTCACAATCCTCCTGCCTCAGCCGCCCGAGCTGCGAGGATTACAGGCGTGTGCCACCACACCCAGGCTTTCCTAAATTTTCTATAACAAATATATTATTACTTTACTTATTTAATTTTGGTTTTTTAGCACAGTACTGGGGATTGAACCCAGGGGCACCCTACAACTGAGCTACATCTCCAGCCCTTAATGTTTTTTGAGACAGGGTCTAAGTTGCCCAGGCTCAACTTGAACTTTCGATCCTTCTCCCAAGTAGGCCAGCAATAACATGTTACTACTTTTATATCAAAAAGAAAATAAATCACTTTTTAAAAACTTTAATCTATTGAACTAGGAATGTGTAGACTATCTAGAATTCAAACAGTTTTTCCAACCACCTATATGTAGTCATGTAAGCAAGGTGCTGGATTCAATCCTTAGCACCACAAAAATTAAGAAATAAAATAAAGGTACTGTGTCCAACTACAAAAAAGAATTAAAAGAAAAAGATAATTAGGAAAACCTAATTTAATAAAAAGAATCTGAATAAACATTTCTCAAAAAATATGCAAATGGCCAATATAATCTTTTAAAAACTGCTCATCTGCTAGTCTTTAGGGAAATGCAAATGAAAACCACACCCATTTCACATCCACTAGAATAGTTAAGTCAAAATATAACAAAGGTAAAGGTACAGTGGCCCAAGCACTTTGGCAGTCTGGCAGATGCTCACAATGCTCAACAAGAGGCACCCTAAGACTCGGCAATTCCACTGCCGGAGACATGTGTGTGCCTGGAAACTTGGACATACGTGTTCACAGCAGCATTATTCCTAACAACCAAAAAGTGGAATCAAACTAAATGTAGATCAACTGATAAATGTATAGACAAAATGTGGCATATGCACAGAATGTAATATTATTTGGCAACAACTACAAAAAAAAAAATTCTGATGCATGCTACAAAATGGATAAACCTTAAAAATATGCAAATTGAAAAAAGCCAATAACAGAAGACTTCACAATGCATGATTCTGATTATATGATGTATCCAGAGCAGGCAAATCCCAGAAAAAGAAAAAAGAGATTAGTGTTTATTCAAGAATAGGGTGAGAGAAAATTGGAAATGACTATTCAATGCATACAGAGTTTCTTTTAGGATTGATGAAAATATACTGAAATTAGATATTAGCTAAAATGCTGTGTTCTTGTTTATAAAAGATGAGTTTATTTTCACCCAGAACTAACTGTGAATGCAAAAGAAGTTCTCAAGTTCATGCTCCTTCTAAAAACTATTACAGTGCCACCTTGGGCTTCCTTCTATAGTTTTGCTAAAGTATCCTGCAGTGCTATACATTTCTGTTATTCTTGCACTTCTTAAAATAAGCATATATTATGTTTATAACTAGGTGCAATAAGGCTGGCTACCCCAGTACCCAACAGGGGTGGAAATAAAGGAAGAAAGCTCAGACTATAAACTCTACAAGGAAATAATGTGTTATTTTTCACTACATCCCTAGTATCCTGTACAGTGCCTCATAAATAAAGGGGGCTCAACAGATGAGTCAGAATAAAACAAAGTAAATGTGTGAACAAAGAAACATTCTAAAGTCTCAGAAAAAATATCTGAGAAGTTCAAAAAAAGAGGAAGAAATCAAAGATGATTCCAAATTTTGTGTCCTGGTTAAGTGAATGATGAGGCATTGAAGAAGATAAGCAAAACCTGAGGAGGCAGAAGTACATGGGAATGCAGAGATGGGAGATAAAACAGAGAGAGAAAGGGAGGGAGAGAGAGAAAGGGAGAGAGGGAGAGGGGAGAGAGCTATCCAGCAGGCAGTAGGATGGTAGGCAAAGATGCAGATTTGGGAGTCAGCCATACAAAGCTTATATAAGAGATCACAGCTACCACACACCACATTTTAAGGACACTCACTGCTCTTAATCAACAGCAGAATAGGAGATGCAGATCAAATTGGAATGCACTCACTATTCTGGATGACTTCACATCCTAGCCTGACCTTTACCCCACCGATTTCTAAATTTAGATTATGAAATAAATACACTCTATGCTTCAGAGTCTTCCGCCTTTCATCTGCTTCCTAATGGTACACCGAGGCCACAGCTGTATTCTGTAGTTTCACTATTTGCTACAGACAGAATTCTTGGCTCCCACATACAGGAAAGACAGAAATTCAATACATTAGCATTATCTGCCATAAAGACATAAAGTGCACATACTGGTTTTATTGACTATGAACTGGCAAATTATCATAAAGTAGTTTGTCACATGCTGATTTTTTTTTAAAGTTCCAGTTTGAAACTTGAAAGACTTTTGAAAAAACAGATGTCTTAAGAGAGCAATCATTTCCTTTTCTGGAGTTTTCTGCTTCTGTTTTGAAGTGGGCTATGGCCGTATTGCTGAGGCTGGGCTTGAACTCCTGGACTACAGGACCCCTCACCTAGCTGGGACTGCAGGTGTGCACCTCCACACCTAACTGAGACAGCAATTTTTCTTCACAGCATTTTTACTAATGTATATTCTCAGCATATGACATAACTTTTTTATATATTTCTTTCACACAATTTCAGGATTAGAACATCTTGACACTTCCACCGTCCTCACCTGCATAAGCCCACCTATGAATTAAAAAAAAAAAAAAATCAAAGAATGAGAAAAACCATTCTATAAGAAAGAAAGAAAGCTAGCCTTCCTCATATCCTTTGTTTCAACTCTCCTTCTCAGTTCAGATCTTAAACTGACCTTACTCAGTATCCTCAAAAGGTCAAGGATGAGTTAGGCTCATTTTGTAGATGCAGAAACACATGGTGTAAGATTAGTCTGTCTCCGTGCTGTCGTTCATGCTGTTTTTCATATGAACGATGTCATCCTTTTTCTCCAACCTATGTTTGAACAGATGTAAATACAGGCCACAGATCAACACCTCTCTAACCACCTCAGTATCCACCTGGTCTCCTTTTTTGCATTTCCATCATACAAACCATGTGGCCTCTAGTGGTTATTCTTGATGGTTTCCTCTTTCCTTGCTGGAATGTAAGGTTCTTGAAGACTAGTGACACGTCAAATCCCAACTTCCTACCAATACTGAGCAGGGTTGGCATTCAGTAAATACTCCCTCAATGGCAGGTCTAACCCTCCTTTGCCTCCACACCACAGCTGGGCTCAGGAAACAATACCTCAAAATATGCAGTTTTCAACTGGGTGTGGTGGCACATGCCTGTAATCCCAGAGGCAAGGTCAAAGCCAGCCTGAGCAACTTGGCGAGACCCAATCTCAAAATTTAAAAAAGTTAAGGAAGTGGCTCAGGGGTTAACAGCCCCTGGGTTCAATCCCTAGTACTGAGAGAGAGAGAGAGACAGAGACAGAGAGAGAGAGAGAGAGAGAGAGAGAATATGCATGCTGCACACACACTGCTTCAGACTTCATGCTGAGACCACCAGCAGAAAAACAAAAAAGCAGGGGTAGGCTTTCTCTGGAGGTCTACTTAAAAACTGGATCCACCAAAGAACACAATTGCCTCCAGTCTTCTTACTGAAATGTCACTGAGCAAGGAAGGTTAAAGTCAGACCACAGAGGAGGAGACTAAAATTCAAACACCACACCTACAGCCCAGAGGAACTTGATCCCAAGTCACAGTCTGTCCTGCAGGTTCATTCTGTATCCAAAAACCATGATCTACCCTCTAAAATAGCACAGCTACCTCTCTTCTATGAAGATGAGGGTACCCATCAGCCTCCCCCGTCAGCTATCTATCCCTTTATTTGGTGGCTCCTCTGCACTCTGCACGTGCACGCTGTTCACTGGTTAATCTGCCTACTGTCCATTTGTTTCAGGAGACTCAACTGAGCCTTCAGGAGGAGGAACTTTAACTGCTCTCCACGATTCCAGAAAAAAAAAAGTTTAGTATGCAGCTTTCACTGAACTGGCGGATATGAGACCTAGAAGAATGTTAACAATGAGACTGTCAACAGTGACATCAATTTTAAGTCTAAAGGCATTAAATAATCTGGGGAGGGGGTCCTCTCCTCCTCTTTTTAATGGTTGTCTCTTTTTAGGGTGCAGCAAAGAAAATCCTAACTACCAAAACATGGAGGAAAAGTTATTTCTGCAAGGTGGAAACAAAACAACTGTATTTCAGAATATTTGAGAGAGCATGCTAATTCTCTAAGTAATAGAGAAAAAAATCAAGCAAATGTGAAATAAAACCAGATTCAACATTGGACAATCATAATGCTATACTTCTTCAGAATACTTACAATCACTGTCAAATATGAAATGTAAAAACATAGGAAAATACATGAAAAATGTGAAAAGTTTTGCTCAACTGGCCAGATTTTTCTAAACCTGTCGTAAGAAAAGCTTTTTTCAAATAATAGTCTTTTTCATGGCCATGAACCATCTGCACAGGGTACTATTTAAGCGTATAAATGATTAGGGGAAAAAATCCAGCCTCTGAAGCTTCCACTCTCTCCTGTCTGGGCAGGTGCTAAGAAATCTACTTGTTTTCTAAATATCTGGCCTGAAACTGGTACAGATAGAAAATGTAAAGCTATTCTTCAAGAGCAAATAAAGAACAAAGAGCTAAGCTAATAACAGGCCACACAGGGTAAGTAATTTCACAACACTTCCCAAGTCAACCTATCTGATGATGACTCTGCACTTGCTTGTTTTCAACAGAGTGACTTAAAGGCCACAGGAAAGGCACATTTTTAAAAATAAGAATAAGAATGATCTGAGTCACTGAATCAGAGTAAAACAGGATTCCAGTGATTTTCGAAATAAGAAATGGATTTCCATTGGGTCACACAGGTAGACCATACAAAGACTAGAGGAGACACTTGAAACTCTTAGCAGAGCAAAATGTTTATTGAATGCCTAATAAGTGCCAAGAACTCTGCTAGGTACTAGGTGAGACTAGAGCTTGCTCTTGTACACTGGATATTTTAAAACATTTAAAGCCAGGGAGTGTAGCACATGCCTCTAATCCTATTACTCAGGAGGATCATCACAAGTTCCAGGACAGCCTGGGCATCACAACAAGACCCTGTCTCAAATATTAAAAGGGCTGGGGGGGCTGGGGTTGGAGCTCGTTGGTAAAGTGTTTGCCTAACGTGTGTGAGGCACTGGGTTCCACCTCAGCACCATATATAAATAAATAAAATAAAGGTCCATTGACAACTAAAAAAAATATTAAAAAGTGGGGGCGCGGGGGGTGTAGATACAGCCTACTGATACAGCACCTCCCTAGCATACACAAGGCCCTGGGATTGATTCCCAGTAAAACACACACATTCACAGATTAAAATATTAATTTAAGGCTTACATTCTAAGGAAACTCCTGTATTTGAACAAGACAATGTACATCTCTCTCACTTAGCATATTAAAACAGGCAGATGGAGGAAGAGGGACCTGTACCAGCAGGAAAGACTTTAGAAATTCCAAAGAATTCATCTGTCTCCTCTTTTGACTATGGAAATTCACATACTGTTTACCATGAAAGAGATTAAGAGCCAGGCATGGTGGTTCTCGCCTGTAATCCCAGCTGAAGGCCCTAGGTTCAATCCCTAGTATCACAGAAAAGAATAGATTAAGACCATCAAAAGGGATTTCAACCCAAATTTCATGACCCAATAGTTTAAGAAAAATGAGCCTCGTTCCTGTCAGAAAAGTGATCTGTTTTTATCACATCACACTGCAGAATCAGCTCCGTCACAGGATTAGAGTACAGCCATCTGAGGACAAGTCTAAGCAAAAAGAAACAATACTGGATACTGGAATTTGATAAAGACTCCTCAAGAACACGGCATTTAGCTGTTTCACTGACACCTTTCTTCTAAGGATCTCAGAGACAAATGTTATTTACATTACCAACAATCCAAGCAGTAGTGCCATGACCAAATAAAGGGACCTATCAATGGCCTACAGAAATTCAACACTGAAGTTCTCCCCCAGCCCTCTGGCCTAAAAGCAAGATCCAGTTTTAAGTAATAGTAGTGTGGTTTAAGAAAAATTTGGTTTTCCCCCTTGGGTTCCTGGCACACAGCTCCTAAAAACCCTTGGTATTTCATCAGTGATAGAACCACCTTGTTATTCAGGTTCCTTTTGACCACACTGAGTTCACACTAATGAGGTGACTCTAGGTGGACCTCCAGATAGCTTCAGAACGGGGGGGTGGGTGCCAGGAGAGCTAACCTGAGACTGGACAGTTGTCCTGAAACCTTTAACCCCTGGAGAAAGGAGAGGAGCTGGAGACGACTGATGATGGGGTCTGAGAGCTTCTGGGCTGGGGAACACAAGGGTGGGGGACACATAGAAGCGCTGCATCCCACCCCACGCCCTGCCGGGCTCCCTTTTCCTGAGTTATACCCTTGATAGTAAATCAGTAAACGTAAGCAAAGTGTTTCCCAGAGTTCTAGGAGTCCTCCTAGTCGATTATGAACCTCAGGGAAAGTATGGGAACCCCTGAATCTGCAACCAAGGTGGACAGAAGTGTGGGTGGCCAGGGACTAGTTACTGGCATCTAAAGTTTGTGGGACTCAGCCCTTTAACGTGTGAGATCTGAGACCAACTACAGGCAGACAGTGTCAGAACTAAATGGAATTGCTGGACACCTGGCAGGGTGCTGGAGAGCTGAAGAACTGGTCATGGTGCAGAAGAAACACACAAGCAGCAACTTCTAGTTTATGTTTATAAAGCTCAAAGACACAGCAGATTTGCTGATATAACCAACCTCCCAGCTTACCTTGCTGCAATGTATAAACAGAAAAAGAGAAAAATGTAAGCAATGCTGTCCGAATACTTGCTACCAAAAAGAATTGGCATTAATTTTATGTCGTCTACGTGCCAGGCATTAAGTTAGCATAAATTATATGGAGTGTACAAAACCCTGGGACGTAGATATTGTCCCCAAGAGCACAAGGGAAAATTAAATCTCATAAATTTCCCACTGCACACAGCAAACAGCAGTAACTGGAAACTAAATCTAGTTGTTTTTCTTTTTTTTTCTTTTTTTGTGGTGCTGGGGATTGAACCCAAGGCCTTGTGCGTGTGAGGCAAGCGCTCTACTAACTGAGCTCTATCCCCAGCCCCTAAACCTAGTTCTAATACACAAATCCCTGCCACCTTCCACTATTTTTCTTTTTTAAACAGTCCTGGGGATTGAACCCGGTGTATCATTAAGCTACAACCCCAGCCCTTTTCATTTTTAATTTTGAGACAGTTCTCCCCAAGTAGCCCAGACTCCCTTGAATTTCCTGCCTCTGCCTCCCCAGTAGCTGGGATTACAGGTGTGCACCACATACCTGGCTTTCCACCTTCTACATGATACTCTGTATTATGTAGTGTAAAATTATAAACTCTAACATTCTTTGAAGAGAACATGTCCCCGGTACATCTTTAAGAGTCTTGAAAGACGGTCTCTAACTCTGCACATGACCTGTGGTGGTGTCCTCAGGCTACTTTTACTTCCTTTCAAAATTTCTTTTGTGGTTAAACGTGCATGATGTAAAATCTATTATCTGAACCATTGCTAAGTTTAAAGTGCAGTCCGGTCAAGTCCACTCATAATGTTGTGCAGCCATCGGCCATCGTTACCATTCATTTCCAGAAAGACCTCTTCCCTCCAAACCTGTTTTTCTTTCAGTCTTTCCCATCTCAACAAGTAGCAACTACATACTCCAAGATCTGCCCCAACTCCACTTTCTTTCACAGTACCTATTCAATCTACCCTCGAAACCTGTTGACTACACTTGAAAACTATCAACTCAGACTGTGTTGTTACCAGTCACTGATACCTTCTAGTGCAACATACAGTCTTTTTTTTTTTGGGGGGGGGGGGACGGGGGAAGACTAAGGATTAAACAAGGGGCACTTTAACTACTGAGCCCCATTCCCAGCCCTATTTTGTATTTTATCTAGAGACAGAGTCTCCCTGAGTTGGTTAGCGCCTCGCTGTTGCTGAGGATGGCTTCGAACTCGCAATCCTCCTTCCTCAGCCTCCTGAGCTGCTGGGATGACAGGCGTGTGCCACTGCGCACTCCCTGGTGCAAACTGTCATTTTTTTCTTTCAATTATAATAACAAACTCCTAAGTGGTCCTCCTGCTTTTGTCTTTGCATCTAACTACCAGTTAGATGACCACCAACACAGCAGTCATAGGCAGGATGATGTCAAAATGGAAATCAGACCATGTCGTCCGACTACCCCAAACCTCCAAAGACTTCCCATTTACTCAGGGTAAAAGCTCAAGTCTCACAAAGCAACAGCAGCCTCAGCAGCACCTGGGAACTTATTGGAAATGCGCTCCCCTTCACCTCAGGCCTACGAAATCAGAATCTGAATTAAATGAGGATCTCCAAGGTAATTCCCGTGCATGCTAAAGTTTACAAGCCTTTCAATATGGCACCATAAAAGAAAGCAGCCACCCTCACCCACCCTAGCCATCCCTCAGCCACATTTCAGCCTCAGGGCCTTGACACTTGCCATTGCCTTCTCCAGAGGGCTCTTTATATCTGTGTGACTCACTCCCTCACCTCTGCTAAGCCTTTACTCAAATGTCATCTGTGAGGCCTGTGCCACCTATAGTCACTTGATTCCCTCCACAGAACCTTTTCCTGCTCTTACTTTTCTCACTAGACCTTGTCATCATAAATTTTAAAACTGCCAGGGATGGTGGCAGTTTTTAATCCCAATGACTCAGGAGGCTGAGACAGAAAGATCACAAGTTCAAGGCCAGCATAAGCAATTTAGCAGGACTCAAAACAAATGTTTCCGGTTGGGGCTGGGGCTGGGGCTCAGTGGTAGAGCGCCTGCCTCGCCTGGGTTAGATCCTCAGCACCAGTAAAAACAAATAAAGACATTTTTTAAAAAGTTTACAAGCTGCATTGTTACATTTAATCTTTACCTTATTTACTCTATGTCCCCATATAACATAGTAAGCTCTACAGAAGCAAAGAATTTTGTTAGTACCCAGAACACAATGACCATTCAACAGTTGTCAAATACACAAAATAATAAACAAATGAGTTTCCTCTTCAAAGCAATGTCTGTTAGACCTTCACAAATGGTTCCTTACTAAGAAGGTGCCTTTTCTTAACATCACATTCAACAAATCCACTGTTCAAACTACAGTACACTTGAGCACCTATTCGGTAAAAACTTAAGCACTAGAAAAACTTCTGTGCACCCATGATTAAGAATGGAGATTTAGCAGTCTGCTTCATGACTGCAGCAGGCTTATACTATCAGAAAGCCGACAGGAAGACAGCTGAGGCTTTGTGTGAAAAGAACAGACAGGCCTACAGCTCCACAATCCAGCAACGATCCTTCCTATTGATGACATTTTCTCACTTGATTCTTTTTTTTTTTAAATATATACAATAACTTTAATTAATTCACTTATTTTTATGTGGTGCTGAGGATCGAACCCAGGGCCTCACCCATGCTAGGCGAGCACTCTACTGCTGAGCCACAACCCCAGCCCTTCACTTGATTTTTAACAACCCTACGAGACACATAAAACAAGTAACAATTTGCCCATTTTAGAGGTTAGAAAACAAATATATAATTGAATTCTCAAAGCATGGCAGTAATAACGTCAAAACTGAAGTCTGAAGACTCTCAATTTTTAGTTCACAATGGACATTATCACACTTCTTCATGCAAATTATGCAAATGAAACTGAACCAAACCATAAAATCATATATCCTTCTATTATGCTGTAGATACGACTTTTGCCCAAGCCATTGAGGTTTATGCAGAATGAGAATAAAGTTCATCAAAGTCAGAATCTCAACATAAGGAATTAAGATTCAAACTGCTTCCTGTTACTTCTAAGTCTAATCCAGTGTTGAATAACATTCAGCAAGAATGTTAAGAAATGAGTTAATATAGCGTATATGGTCAAAAAGTTCTTGTTTAGCTATAGAAAAAAAAATGAAAATGGGAGAAAGGAAATTGTCACAGTGACTGAAAGAGAGGAAGGTGTCATGGCTGGGTCATTATTTTGTAATTCTGTCAGTGCCTCACTGATGTGATTTTTGCAGAAAAAAAAAAGACATACCTCCTCAAAATCCCAGCAATATCTTTCCTTTCTTTGCATAGATGAGGATGAACAGTTGTCATCAAAAATGTTTCCCAAAAAAGTTCTTTTTAAAAAAGACATAGAAATAGAAGATCCATACAAAAAGAGATCCAATCTGGGAGGATGGACTGTCTTCTAAATCTTGTGACCAAGAGCAGCTGTTCACCAAGTGTCAACATCTGAAGGAAGTACTAACTGTGGGTGTGTCTTCTCCAGAGGGGAACACCTGCTGGGACAGAGGGGCAAGAGAAGGAGAAAGAAATTCTACTGAATGCAAAATGACTGGCTGATAAACAATTACCAATTTTCAGGTTGCAAAATTTTTCAACTTAATATTAGCCAACATTAAAAGATCACAGTGGCAATACAAAGAGCCAAGTCAGCTGGCACTGGGGGAGGGGGGGGTTATCAATGACAGCAACAACCAAAGGAATATTTCAGAAGGTAATCCAACTCTCTGGTTACTAACAAATAAGCACGATGGTAAATAAAATATGAAAATCTGTTTCATGTTTTTTATAGCAAGATGATAGTTGTATCCCACAAACAAACAAGCATAGGTACATGTAGGTAGTCTGCCAAGCAGACCAAGCATTCTGGTACTTTAAAAATAAACAGTGAACAAATACTAATGGGAATGACTATGTCAGCAGAAAATGTAGCCTAATCATGCCAATAAATACATATGTAGGTTTGGCAGAGAAACAACGTGGAAACTGAGGGACATCAAAGATAATTTAACACACAGAGTGGTTTTGGGCACCTTTATTGGAGATCGTATAGAACTAGAAATCTGTTCTATTTTGGCAACAAATTCCGTTAATTTCTTGATATCTACCACATCACTGCACTTCTAGAAAACTCCAGATTGCAGAATATGCCTAGTAGGCTGAAGTTAAATACAGTGCATGGGGTTAAAGCAGAAGAGAAGTGAATGTAAAGACACAGCAAGAGACACTAAGCAAAATGAAACTGAGAAAACCACAGGACAGGAGAAAAAGAGCAGAGCACCCTTGAGCTATGGGATGATCTCCAGCAGGAGATGTATAACTGGAATGAGAGAAATAATAACCAAAGATTTTCCAAATTTGATGAAAACTGTAAGATCACAGATTCAAAAAGCTCAATACACACCAATGTCAAAACAAAACATGTGCATAGAGAGCTAAAACTCCACCAAAGCACATGAAAATCAAATTACTTAAAATCAGAGACAAGGAAAAATCTTAAAAGGAGCCAGAAGAAAATGGAATGGGAGAAATTATTTCAAAATCGTATATGTAAAAAGTGATTTATATCCAAAGAACCCTTAAAACTCAACAATGACAACAAAAAGCAAACAATTTGACTCAAAAACAGAAAAACAGGCTGGATGTTAATCAGTGGGAGAGTAAGAATCTAGCACGTGTGAGGCCTGGGGTTCAATTGCCATCACTGAAACACACACACACACACACACACACACAGGACCTGAACTGACATTTCTAACACAGAAGATACAAGAATGGCCAATAAATACATAAAAAGATGCTCAAAACCTCCAACAGAGAAATGCAAATCAGAATTATAATGCAAATCAAAACCACCTCATATCAATTAGGATGGTTACTATAAAAAATATAAATATATGTGTACTGGTGAGGATGTGAAGAAACCGGAACCCTTGTGAACTATTGGTGGGAAGGTACAATGGTAAAATCTCTGTGGGAAACTATACTGCAGTTTCTCAAAAAAAAAAAAAAATTGAATGTAATTCAATCCCCAGCATCAAAACAGAAAAAGAGAATATACATGTATGCACATGCGTGCACACATAAAAAGAATTATTACATGATCCAACAATTCCACTCTGGTTACATACCCAAAGACTGAAAGCAGGGTCTTTAAGAGATACTTGCATACTCGTGTTCATAGAAGCATTACTCCTAACAGCTAAAATAAGGAAGCAACCCAAGCATTCATCCTGAATGAATGGATATGAATGGATAAGCAAATGTATATGTGGAATATACATATATGTATATGTGGAATATATATAATGGAATATTGTTCAGTCTTAAAAGGAAAAAAATTTTTATACATGCCACAACATGAATGAACCCTGAGTACATTATGTACATTATTTTGTCACAAACACTGTCTGATTCCTCTTATATGAAGTACTTAGAGTAGTCACATTCACAGGTAGGTGCCAGGAGCTGAGAGATGGGAATTGGGCTATTAGAGTTTATTAGGTACCAAGTTTTAACTCTGCAAGATGAAAGAGTTCTGGGAGTGGATATAAGAATGGCTACAACATTAAGAGTGTACTTCATGCCAATGAACTGTATGCTTGAAAATGGTTAATATAACAGATTTTACATCATGTGCATTTAACTACAAAAAAAAATCTTTGAAAGGAAAATAAAAGTAGCCCAAGGAAAACAATCACACATCATGAACACAGGAAGAAACAGTAAATCCAGTGACGGCAGACTTCTCAGAAACCATGAAGAGCAGATGCAGATCAACACCGTTAAAGTACTAAAAGAATAAATCTATCAACCTAGAATTCTATACCCAATGAACATAGTGCCTACAAATGAAGGCAAATTAAACACGTCTTCAGAAATGCAAGCTAAAAGGATTCATCACCAGCAAACCTGCATTACAAGAAGTCCTCTGGGCTGGGGTTGTGGCTCAGTGGTAGAGTACTCGCCTAGAACATGTGAGGCACTGGGTTCAATCTTGAGCACCACATAAAAATAAATAAATAACATAAAGGTATTGTGTCCATAAAAAAAAAAATAATATCCCACAGAAACCTGAAACTACACAAAAGAATGAAGAGTCCTGGAAATGATAAACAAATACACACACACACACACACACACACACACACTGACGGGGATTTTTATTATAATGAGACATTATTACAAAAAATAGCACTATGAAGAATTTTCACAAACCAACTGCGGTGAAGCACACTTGTAATCCCAGCAACTCAGGAGGCTGAGGCAGGAGGATCACAAGCCTGGGCAATTTAGCAAGGCCCTGTCTCAAAATAAAATAAAAAGGGCTACAGATCTGGGTCAGTGGTAGTTCAATTCCAAGTACTGCAAAAAGAAAAAAAATTACAATAAACTATCTGCCAATATGCCCATCTTCCAAAATTTAAAATATTGTGATTAACGGAACTCATTTACCATCACACTTTGCTATAAATTAGAATCAATATCATTCCTTTTTTAGAAGGAGGAGCTCTATGAGCTGGGGATGTCACTCAGTGCTCTAGCACTTGCCCAGCATGCTCAAGGGCCTGGGCTCAATTGCTGCAGCACCTTAAAAAAAAAAAAAAAAAAAGCTCTAAGGTACAAGCTAGCTACTTGTCTGAATAGAGTCTGTCTTTTGAAGAAATAAAATTAAAACTAAAATCTTCTTTAGCCATCCCCACATTCTATTACACAGGCACTGGTCTGACACGCCTCTGAAGGGACTGCCTACAGAACTGGGCATGATGACACATGCCTGTGATCCCAGCTACTGGGGAAACTGAGGCAGGAGGATCTTGGGTTGGAGGCCTGCCTGGGAAATAAAGTGAGACCCTCATCTAAAAAAAGATAAAAAAAGAAAAAGAAAAAGAAAAGAAAAAAACTAAAGGGGTTGCCTACAGAGAAATTCCTTTAGAGCAGGTGTGGTGGTGGTCAATATATAATCTACCTAGTTTTCAGTGTCTCCAGGGAACCCGGAAGTCACTTAGAAATGAGTTACAAGGATAGCAAAGAATGTGCCCTGTTTTGAAGTCTGAAAAACAACATTAAGTTTCAATGAATGGGTCAGGATGCCCCAAACTGGCAAGAGGAGAAAACTTTTGCCAAGTCTTCCTGAAGAAAATGAATTTGTCAAAGCAAAAGCTTCAAAATGAAGCTTCAGGGTCAGAGGCTGAAATAGGAAAAGAAAAACAACAATATTTGACACTACTCTATGATAGTTCAAACCCCAGGGGAAATGTGGTGAGAATAAAATCACTGCAATACAATATCCCTGATGCCAAACAGATTACAGGATGGGAATCCTGCCTACTATCCCTCTGAATACATAATGGGAAATACAATTCCTACAGTGAGATTCCTTAAGACCATTAACCACCTTTTTTTTTCTTTTCTTTTCTTTTTCGTCCTGGTACTGGAGACTGAACTCAGGAACTTTACCACTTAGATTTTGAGACAGGGTTTCTGTATGTGCTGGTTGGGCTGGGGCTGGGGCACAGTGGTAGAGCACTTACCTAGCATGTGTGAGGCACTGGGTTCGATTCTCAGCATCACATATAAATAAAGTCCACTGACAACTAAAAAAAAAATTAAAAAAAAAAAAAAAAAGCCTGCTCTAGTTGGCAACTCAAACTTATGATCCTCCTGCGGTAGCCTGAGTAGCTGGGATCACAGGCATGTGCCACCACACCCAGCTTCACCAGTAGATCTTATTTACAATTTCTTGTGAGAGATCATTTGCTATTTTCAGAGAGAAAACTGAGTGATACGTAATTCAGGATGTTTCTGTGACAGAATTCCAGAGGAAGTCTACCTACTGTTACCTCATCTGAACCAAAATTCTCCATTCTATAAAATGGGAGTCAAGACAACAAGAAAACTACGTGAATTCAGTATTCACTGAATACCATGTCAGGGAGAAGTAGCAATCTTCCAGTATTTTACCCCAAGTCAAAACACTGGGTAACATTCCACTTTATAAGACAACAAATTTATCCTAAGAAATACACAGGTTACATGTGCAGGAGAATGCACAGCATATGTTCAAACAAAAAAGTACACAACAATGTTCAGGGCAGGTTTTGTTTTGTTTTGTTTTGTTTAAGGTACTAGGAATTGAACCCAGGGGCAATTTACCACTGAATTACATTCCTAGACCTTTATTTTGACATAGGAATAGGGCCTTCAACCTGTGATCCTCCTGCCTCAGCCTCCTGAGTCCTGGGATGACAGGCATGGCCACCATACTCAGCTCCAAATGTTAGTATTTGTATTTCCCACTACTTGAAAAATTGCTTTGCTAGTGTAAAAAAGAAAGAAGGAAGGAAGGAAAACACTTAAAATTTTTAACATAGTTATTCTAGAAAAGGCAAAACTATAGAGATAATAAACAGATCAGCGAGTGGCTGCCAACAGCTGTTGTGGGAGAAGCAAACAGGTGTGACACAAATCTTTTCAGTGCTGTGAAACTACTCTATAATGGTGAATGCGAGCTACTGAAAGGCTATCAAAAGTTACAGAACTTGACAGCACAAAGAGTAAACCTAAATGAATGCAAATCCTTAAGGAATTAGAAAGTATGGGCATCTCAGTATGGAGTACAGAACCGGACAGAAGCATCTCAGTCAGTCAGGCATGATGATGCAGGCCATCCAGCAACTCTGAAGCCTGGGACAGCAGGATGGCAAGTTCCAGGCCAGCCCGGGCAACTTAACCAGACTCCATCTCAAAATAAAAAGGGCTGAGGATGTAGTCCAGAGGTAGAGTGCCCCTGGATTTAATTCTCAGTACCACCACCACACACATACACACACATACACACACTCAAAATCTTTCACAACTACATGACACAGACTCAGGAAGGGGCAAGAAGAACAAGTGCTGACCTAAGAAGGCTGGAGGCGCTGGGGCTCAGCAGTAGCACACTTGCCTGGTATGTGTGAGGCACTGGGTTCAATTCTCAGCACTGCGTAAAAATTAATAAAGTAAAGGTCCATCAACAACTTAAAAAGGAAAGGAAGGCTGAAAATGAGCAGTGTCTGTGAGGCCAAAGACAAAAGGAACGATCCACGAGCACTGTATCATTCTAGCTGAGAAAGTCGTGTCCCACAGGTGTACAGACTCCACTGTAGGCGAACAACGGAATTGAAGAATCAAGTCAGTGGATGGACAGTGCGAGCCAGGCTTCTCACTGTGAATCCAGAGGTGAATTATCCACGTGGCAATTAGAGTTGGAGACATCATGAACTCATGCTTAGCTTCTTAACAATGTAGATAGTAACACACACAAATATCTATAGATATATGAAAATAAAAGGTGAATACGCACACACACTCCTTCATCTGTCCCCTTTAGAGAGCCTAGAAGCAATTACACTCTGGTAGGAACAAGCACACCCAACACCCAGAGCCTGCCTTCTAATACCACTCCCCAATAAAATCAATCAGGACTCCTTGGAGAAATGACTGATTATAGGACTGGAGCAGAGAATATGCAAGATGAACCCGGAAGCATCTTACACTGACAAGAGAGTAACCCAAAACACACACACAATGACTGGGTATGTCACAAAGAAGGGACAAGTGGCCAAAGATAGAACAATCTGAACAACAAAATTTTTGTAGAAGCTAGGGATGGTGGTGCATATCTAGGAGGCTGAGGCAGGAGGATCTTAAATTCAAGGCCAGCCTCAGTAACTTACCAAGACCCTGTCTCAAAATACAAAATAAAAAGAACAGAGGATGTAGTTCAGTGGCAGAGCAATCTGAGTTCAATCTCTAGTACTGGGGGTAAGGAAAGAGGGACCCACGGTGCCAAGGGAAGTCTGGGAAACTTTCACAACCAAGAGGAATTAAAGAAATATGACTGCAAAAATGTAATCTGGATGGGATGGGATCCTAGAATGGAAAAAGGACATTAGGAAAAAACTAGAAATATGAATATAAAGCATGGACTTAGTAATAATGCATCAATATTGGTTCATTGTGATAAATGAACCACATTGATATGTTTTTAAAAAGGGGGAAACTGGGTGCAAGGTAGACAGGAATTCTCACTGGTAATCTTCATAACATTTCTGTAAATCTAACACTGTTCTAAAAACATTTGTTCTTAATGTTTATTTTTTAAAATGAAATACTCATGATGGGCTATATACTTATAATTTCACTTAGTGCACCTAGGACACAAATGATGCTAAAATATGATCTCTGCTTTGCAGTCTCACTGTGAGTAGATAGATACTCATGAAAGATACAGAAATAAGAAAATAGTAAATGAGAAGTATAGTTAAAAGCATATTAGAAACACAGAGGAGGAAAAGAGTTGTGAAGGAAGGTTTCAAGGAAGAAAGAAAACTTGAGTTTGTACCTTAAAATGTACTGCAGGGTACCAAAGTAAAAAAAAAAAAAGATAAACAGGTACACTCCTAAGGACAACCAGAAGGGAGATAAGAAAAAGTTAAAAGAGGTTTAATTTAAAAATTTAGCCCGGAAAAATAAAGCCTTAAATGAGGGACATAATAGCAGTGTTCAAATACTTTAAGGGTCACATGGCTAAAAAATGGTTACATCATATACCCATTTAACTTACAAGCTGACCTCTGGTGAAATGTGCCCACATTCAAGGACAAAGAAAGTGACAGCTGTTCATTATAGCCACAACAGGAAATGCCAATATGGAAAGATAGGAAGCAGGTGGCCAAGTTCTTCTCCACAACTTTTCAAAGGATGGTGCATATGTGAACCCAATAAAGCAAAAATCTAGATTCAAATCCTGCAAACAGGCCTAGCACACTGTATGTGCCACATCCTTTCCTATATATTAGCTTGTTTAAGATTCACAGTACATCTATAAACATTAATGTAGTAAAGGTTTCATGTAAAAAGAGAATTCGATGCTGCATGGAAGCAGGAACATATTAGAATTCTTCTCTATCCCCCACTCTCTGAAGAGCAAATAGTTTGTAGGCCTAGATATCTACGTAACTAATTCCCCTTCTTCCTTCCTTTGGTAGAGTGCAGTGTCTCTCTCTCAGGCTTTAGTGTGCATAAAAACTATACAGGAGCTGGGTGCAGTGGTGCAGGGCTGTAATCCCAGCAACTTGGGAGGCTGAGACAGGAGGATCACAGCTTCAAGGGGAGCCTCAGAAACTCAGTGAGACTCTATGCAACTTCACAAGACTCTTAGTTAAAATAACAAGAATGGGGGATATAGTTCAGTGGGTTCAATCTCTAGTACCAAACAAAACCACAAAAAACAAACAAAACAAAGTAAACGCTTTATACAGTTATAAACACAAAAACACGCACACTATTTGAGCAATTTAAGAAATTTTCAAGTACAATTTTCACCTTAAGTGATTTTTGCCTTGCCCCATGCACTAATTTGAGGACCTAATCCTGGAATGAAGCACCACTCCACTGCAGGTTTACTTGAGACAAGAAAGTCAAATCCTACAAGAAAAATATTCTAACAATTAAGTCTAAAATGAATTTTCTGTCATAAAAGGTGTTCAGAGACTGAAAAATCACAAAGAACATTTTAGGAAAGAAGAACTGGGTGAGAAGATCTCTTTCAAGTCTTGAATTCTAGAAAAGGGTAGAATTTAAAATCCAATAAGAGGCAAGCAACAAAATAAAAGGCAAGAATGACTGTTACGTGGGGGGGAAGCTCAATACTCCGGAACACAGGAACTCATTTCTACAGGTAGAGAAGCTCTTCCATCTTTCAGAGGACCACTCACACCCCTCTGCCTATGAGGCCTCCCTCACTTAGCAACCCTTCCCCACCCCACCCCCAGTCACTCACCAGTCACACAGGCTTATTTAATTTCCTTCATAGCTTCTATCAGGGGTCAGTAAACTTTTTCTATAAAAGGCCAGACTTACATGCAGGCCAAATCAGCTTGTTCCATGTATTTGAATGGCCTGTAAGCTAAGAATAGTTTTACATATTTAAGAGGTTGGGGGAGATTGTTTAAATGAATATTTCATGATGTGAAAATTACATGAAATTCAAATTTTGTTGTCCAAATTTAATTGGAAAATAGGCATGCTAATTTTTCTACTGTCTAGGCTGCCTCTGCACTCAAAGTTGAACAGCTGCAACAGAAGTTGTATGGTCCACCAAGCCTAAAATATTTACTTTTTTGACTTTACAAAAGTACTGGTTGCTGGGTATATTATTATCTGAGGTGGTCTTCTCTATTTGCTTTTCTATTCCTCATTCTCTCAGAGACATAGAATAAAGCACAGTGAGGGCAGAGACCCTTGTCTGTTTTGTTCCCATCCTGAAGCTCGATTCTTAGAAAAAAATTCTGGAACAAAGTAAGGATTCAATAAATATTTGATGAAAAAAATTAATAAATGGCTTATGGACCTGAGAAGTTGAAACTTCTACCAAGCCAAAGGAATAATGTGTCACCACATATTATATGAAGTCTTCAATCATCATAGGTTTTAGGCTGTGAACAAACTCTTAAATAAAATGGGAAATATCCTAGTAGAGAGAGAAATAAAGTAATAATGTTGGTCACTAGCTAGTCCAGGACACTGGGATTCTTCAGGAAATTGTAGACTACAAAGTTGCTCACGAAAGGTCCTCTGAATTAGTGCAAGGTGCCAAACCATTGTCAGCTGACTGGGCTCCTGTTTATCTTAAGATGCAAAAACTTAAGAAATCACATCTCCTAAACATAGTACAGAGCATCAACACCATGCCACATCTTAATAAATGCTCATAATTATAGCAGATCCAGATCACACTTGCTAATGAATTTCTGATATCTAAATTTTTCCTATGCTGCTGATCAGCATCTATTCTGTAAGCAGTTGAAAACTCTTTAGAAAATTAAAAGGTTACCGCCCACAGACCAGAAGCAGCTTTTTAATCTTTCTATACTAGCCAGAGAGTGGGTGTGTGATTTCAAAAAAAAAAAAAAAAAATACAAGCCAACTCTGTTGGTGCAGGACCAGGTACTGTTGAGTTCAAATCCCACCTATAAGCATTGTTTGTTATGTGACACTAGTACAACTACCACCTACTCACAATTTGAGTCTCAATCTTCTGATCTATACAAATGGAGGAAAGAAAAAAATGTACCCACCTCCTGGAGGAATTTTATGTCATTAACATTTTTCACAAGATTCTTTCCTTCAGGCTTTGGGATAATTACTAATCACAGGTCCTTCAAAAAGATAAGGGTTTGGCTTGAGCAATCACTTCCAAAAATTTAAGAGAATGTACCTATTAAAGTCTGTACAAATCCAACTTTTTTTTTTTTTAAAGTAGCCTACTGTTTTTTCAAGACCTGGAATGGTTTAGCTTTTTTTTTTTTTTTAACAGTAAGCTAAAAAAAAAAAAAAAAAAAATCATAAAGACGCTTAGGGCACAGGTACCTCTGAAGAGTAAGTCAGACTTCTAGAATCACTTTGGATGGGAGGCCAGGGTCCACTTCTCTAACAAGTCAGGATGGAAGCAGCCTGCAAGCACAAGCTAGGATCTACCAAGCCTCAGGCAGAATGTGTCACCAAAGCAAAAGAGAATTGGCCAAATGGCTCAAGTGGCCAAATGCCTCTAGAGGAACTTGGCCACAGAACCACATGGGGGATCCTCAGCATCCACGCTGTTCAGGGATGAACCCAACCAGCCCCTGGGCCACCAGCACACACACCTTCCCTTAGGCTGCAGAAGCAGGGATCTGCAAGCCACAGAGGGATCTCTGGCCTTTAGGGGGGGAGGTGGGACTCACTTCTTCGCCCCCTTCCCTCTTTCTAAAAAAGGGGCTCACAAAGGGCACCCTGGGGCCAAACCCAACCAGCCGGGACCCACACCCCACCTCGCACCACCCCGTGCTCCCCAGGACGACGGGCCCCCTCCTCCCCGGGCTCCCTCCTCCCCGACAAAACAAGTTCCAAATCAAAACAAAAGGCACACAACTGGTTTCAGGTGGCAACGGCCTGAGCCCTGGTGGCCAACTTCTGGGGACCCAGGCGACCCACGGCTCAGACCCCCGCCCCCACCGGAGCCGGCTCCCGACCGCTCCGTCCTCGGGCCTCGGCCCCAGTCCTCTCGGCCCCTGCCTCACCTCAGCCCCGGGGCTCAGGAAGGGGGTGCGGTGAGGGGTGGGCGAGGGAGCCCCGGGGTCGACCTGACAGGACACCGAGCCGGGGACCGAAACCAGGCCCAGGGGTCGAGCCCTAGGCCCGGGGCTTCGGCGCGAACCGGGGCGACCGAGGGTCTGAGCGGCGCCAGGCCGCGAGCGGGAGGCCGGGCCCGCAGCGGCGGCGGCGGCGGCACCGGGCCCCGCTCCCGCACCGCACTCTTCCCCCCACACACGGCCGAGGGACCGCCCGTGAGGGGACCGCGGCCGCGACGGGGGCGCTCACTCACCGGCGGGGAGGGGAGGAGCAGCCGGCGTCTCCGCCAGCGCCGTCGCTCGAGCTCAAGCGCCGGCTCCTGCCGCTGCAGCCGCCGCGCCGGGTCCATCCCCCCCAACCACCCCCCTCCCGGCCCTCCCCCCGCGCCGCTGCCGCCGCCGCCGCTGCCGCCTTCACCCCGGCGCGGGAGCGCGAACCGGCGCGAGGGAGCGAGAGCGCGCGCGCCACCGCCACCACCGCCACCGCCCACAACCTCCGCCCCCGGCCGACCGCGCCTGCGCGGAGGCGCGCGCACGCCGCGAGGGGGCGGAGCCGAGGGCTATATAAGCCGACGCCCCACCCACCCTGGTCCGCCCACCCACGCGGTGCCCGGCCGACTCCGCCCGGCGGCCGCAGGTGTGTCGCGGAGCGGTTCCAGGTGAGCGTCTCCCGACCTAAAGCTGCGGGAACCGAGCTCCTGAGGGAGAACCCCATTTCTGGAGAACGACGCCCCTTGAGCAGCGCAGTTTTGCCCGGATTTCTGGGTGACGCTCCGGCTCCCGCGCCTCTGCTCCCTACCTTAGTCGCGAAGGCCTTCCTTCCGCCTAGCGGGCTGCTGGGAAAAGGGCAAAGGCTGTTATTTTACATCAGATATAAGAACTTAACTGCTGAAGAAATCGCAGGCAGCCAGCACCAGCCCGTCCTTTGATTTTTTTTTAAATGATTTTATTTGATTTATCTGTAGGTGTTGCCCAGGATCGAACCCAGTGCTTCTGTGTGCTAGGCAGGCGCTCTGCCCCTGAGCCACAACCCCAGCCCAGCCCCTCCTTTTATTATTCCCAGTTTCCCCAATTCATTTTTTTTTTTTTAGGTCATCACTTAGGTATTGAGGTTTCTTCCATGTTAGAGGAGCTGGGAGTACAGTGTGCGGGTGTCAGGGAGTCCTTGGCCTCCTGAAGTCTTGAGAGCCGATGGAGAAGGAAAACGTGCATGGGGGAATCAGATAAAATTAAATTTGAAATTAGTAATCACTCCTCTGAGAGATCCGTGGTGCTGGAAGAACCTTTATGGGGGAGACTAATTGAGAAGGATGGAGCTAACTTGGTGGGAGGGTGGACAGTATCAACATTGGCAGAAGGGGCGTTGAAAGACCACCCCCCCCCAATGTGGAGCAGACTCAGTGTAGGAAGAAGTAAGTGATTTGGGATTTTGAGAGTTTGAGGAACCCTTTGCGGATTTTTCCAGCATGGTCACAGGGAGTGTAACTTGATCGTTACATCTCTTTTTAAATGATTGCTCAGCAGTGTGGGGGTGTTAAATGGTCTCAGAGTTGGGGCAGGGAGGCCAGTTAGCCAGCCACAGGGTGTGTTATCAAAGCAAGAGAGGAGGGGGACAGTAGGGAAGAACTCTATTTAGCAAGTAAAATGGACAGGCTTATGGATGAATGGTGAAGGAGTGAAGGTAGGTAGCAAGATTGACTCCAAGTTGAAGGTCATAGGAGATTCATTTATAGATTCCAGAAGCATCGAAGGACACCCCTGAGAAAAGTGACCCGAAATGATTGATCAATCTAAATGTAAAAGCTAAAACTATTAATTTTTAGAAGAAAACACAGGAAAAAAGATCGACTTCGAGATGGGCAAATTTTTTTTCTAGCAAACAAAAAGCATGAACTGTAAATGAAATGATTGACAGATTGAGCTTTTTCAAAATGAAGTTTTGCTCCTGGAAGAACACTATTAAGAAAATGAATCCAGAGCGTGGCCTGGTGACCCACGCCTGACATCCCAGCTACCTGAGAGGCTAGAAGCAAGAGGACTGCAAATTTGAGGCCAGCCTGGGCAAGTTAGCAACACCTTGTCTCAAATAAACCAGTTAATGAAAGGGCTGGGGATGTAGCTCAATATTAAAACACCCCTGGGACCAATCCTCAGTACTGGTGTGGGGGGTGGCGATGTAGAAGAGGGGAGGACCAGGAAGAGCACATAGATTTTAAACATGGGAAATTTGGGTTGGGGGTCTAGGTCATTGGTACCACACCTCCTTACCATCCCAGCACCAAAAATACATGTGGGGGGGCAGGGCGGGGAGTATGCCCATGCTGTTTTGAAAACATCTAAATTGTTCTGATTTGGATGAGGCAATATTTAGCCTTCAGACATTTACTAATTAATTTTAAGCATATGAAAACTGGAACATTATTTGGCAAAATTTGGTATCATCAAATTAGAATATTTATGCAGAAAACAAACATCACCAAAAAACGAGTACATTTTGTTACTGGGGTTGATATACAAAGCCCATTATAGTAATTAAAATGTTTAACAGATTCTGTCAAAGAAATACTTTGGACTAAAGTAAGAAATGGTAAAATTGCTCTTTATTTTAGATGAAGGTATCTAATGCTTGATGTGAGCCACTTAGCCTCATATCATAATTATGGTTAGAGATAAATATTGCTAAACTCTTTTTTTTTTTTTTTAATAGGAAAAGACATTTGGGGCTGGGATTGTGGCTCAGCGGTAGAGCGCTCGCCTAGCATGCGCCGGGCCCTGGGTTCGATCCTCAGCACCACATAAAAATAAAGGCATTGTGTCCAACTACAACTAAAAATAATTTAAAAATTTAAAAAACAGGAAAAGATATTCAACAAAGATTTACTGGTTAAAAAAACGTGAAAAAATGCTCTATGAAATTATCCAAATGATGTTATGTGCATTTTAAATATGTGGCAACATGTCCCACTATTATGTATAACTATAATGCAACAATAAAATTATTTTGTTTAAATAAATCAGGAAGCACTAGAGAAGAATAGCCTTACCTTAGATTAGGTAGAGGGAAGTGAGGGGAGGGGAGGGGATGTGGGGATAGGAAAGATAGTAGAATGAAAAAGACATTATTACTTTATGTATATATGTGACTGCATGACCAAAGTGATTCTACAACGTGTACATTCAGAAAAATGAGAAATTATATCCTATCCATGTATTATCATACAAAGTCCCTATGTGCATTCTACTGTCATGTATAACTAATTAAAACAAATTTAAAAATTAATAAGGGTGCTGGGGTTGTGGTTCAGTGGTAGAGTGGTCACCTAGCATGCGTGAGGCACTGGGTTCAATCCTCAGCACCACGTAAAAATGAAATAAAGATATTGTGTCCATCTACAACTAAAAAAAATAATTAATATTTTTTTAAATAATTTTAAAAATTATTTTGTTTAATGTTCAACATCAAGAATCCCAAGGGAAATGTAATTGAAACTTTAAAGATGGACCAGACTAAGTACTGGCAGGGGTATAGAATTGGAAACTCACATACCCTGCTAGTGGAAAAACAAAAAGGAACAACTGTTTTAATCACAGTTTAGCAGTTTCTCTAAAAATTAAACATTTGGCCAGGCATGAGGGCACACACCTGTAATCTCAGTGACTCCGGAGGCTGAGACAGGAGGTTCACAAGTTGGAGGTCAGCCTTAGCAACTTAACCAGACTCTTAGCAGGTAAAGCACCCCTGGATTCAGTCCCCAATACCAAAAAGCCAACGAACAAACAAATTAAACATTCAACTACCCTGTGACTTGGACACTACAGTCTGAATTCTTAACAGGAAAAAGGAAACAATAATAAGAAAAAATATATGCTCAACATGAGCTTTATTTGCAACAAAAACTAACACAAATGTTCAAAATCTGATGAATGAATAAATAGTGGTATGTCCACAGGATAGAATACATTTAACAATAGAATACATTTAGCAATAGAATACATTTAGCAGGATAGAATACATTTAGCAATAAAAAGAATGATATACTTACATAAACTTTGTTGATTAATCTCAATTACAGAGCATGAAGAAAACCAGAAAAAAAAGGAAACATTTTAAGGATTCTAATCATACAAAATTATATAAAGCACAAAACATCTATTGTAAAGAAAAATGAATGTATAATCTCTCTTCTGGGAAGAGAGATTATAAGGCATGGTGGGACATCCTTCTCATCCCAGTTTGTGAGGCCAGGAAGAGCACTCGAAGCTAGCCTCAGCAACTTAGCAAGGCCCTAAGTAATTTAGTGAGACCCTGTCTCAAAAATAAAAAGGACTGAGGATGTGGCTCAGTGGTTAGTGCCCCTGGTACAAAAAAGAAAAAAAAAACTTGTTAAGCATGAGATGAGAAAATTGAATTGGAACTATCATGCCAGCAAAAATTCAATTACAAAGAGTATGCAGTCCTCTTTGTTATGACAATATTAATAAAGGATACAGATTGTAAAATACCAGCCAAAATTCGACTTTCAAATCTCTCAGTTGGTTAGCTTTGTACTGGCTGGGTATGACACTTTAAGTAAATCTGATGATTAAGTCAAATGATGCACAAAAAGAATTCCGTGTACCAAAAAAAAAAAAAAAAAAAAAAATTAAACATGCATAATGATCTCAAAAATCTCAGAGTAAGACATTCTCGGGGGGGAAAAAAATTCTTGGGCTTGGTGATGCGCCCCTATAATCCTGGCTCCTCAGGAGGCTGAGTTAGTTAGGAGGATTGTAAGTTTGAAGCCAGCCTCAGCAACGTAGAGGGACCCTGTGTCAATATAAAAACTAAAGAGGACTGGGGACTCAGTGATAGAGCACTCCTAGGTTCAATCACCAAAAAAGAAAATTCTTTGAAGAAAAACTAAGTAATGATGCTTACAAAAAATAGATTACTTGGGCTGGGGTTGTGGCTCAGTGGTTAGAGCACTTGCCTAGCACATGAGCAGCACTGGATTCCATCCTCAGCACCACATAAAAATAAATAAATGAAATAAAGGTATTGTGTCCATCTTCAACTAAAAAAAAATTTTAAATAGATTACTGATTTTAAAATAACTTGTAAAATGTCTTGACTTTCATTTCACTCTCCCTACCATAGAAAACACTAGAAAAATATTTCAGTTGCAACTCTATTATCCCACCTATGAAAAAAACTAAATTTTCAAATCAATTTCTTCTTTATCTACATTGAAAACTGCAATGTAATTTTTGTATGTGTGTTTGGTGCTAGGAATTCAATACTGGGCAAGTCCTTTACTACTGAGATATATCCCCGGCTCCTACATTATCATTTTTAAAATAAATTACAGGAGCTGGCAATGTAGCTCAGTGGTAGAGCACATTCTTGACATGCAAAAGGTCCTGGATTCAATCCCCAGCAGCCCCACCCCAATCCCACAAAATAGGTTACAATAATGAAAGAAACTAAGGCCTTTTTCTTTCGGTCTTCTAATGTAAAACTTCACTATTCCCAGCATGAGCTCTAAGCCGGGTATGGAGGCGCACAACTGTAATTCCAGCTATTCAGGAGGTTGAAGCAGGAGGATTGCAAGTTTGAGTCCAGCCTCAGCAACTCAGCAAGGCCCTAAGCAACTCAGCAAGACCTTGTCTCAAAAAAAAGAAAAAAAAAAAAAAAACCCACAATGTGGTTCCAGGACCAGCAACATTAGCATCATCTAGAAATGGGGCAGACTCTCAGTCCCCTTCCAGAGGGGCTTCAAAGTCTTCTGGGACATAACTTGGTAGCTGAGTGCTTTCATGGTGTGTGTGAGGCTCTGGGGTTCCAACCCCAGCCCTGCAAGAAAAAAGACAGGCAGGCAGAAAGAAAGGAAGGAGGGAGAAATGTAGCTTCACAAAATTAAAATGCAGTAGAAACTAATTAAGATTTAGAGTGACCAAAAAAGACTGTTATCTACTGACCATGATACAGAGAACCCAGTGACTCAGGAGGCTGAGGCAGGAGGATCAAAAGTTCGAGGCCAGCCTGAGCAGCTTAGTGAAACCCTAAGCAACTTAGCAAGACCCTGTCTCAAAGTAAAAAATTAAAAAGGTCTGGGGATGTGGCTCAGTGGTAAAGAACCCCTGGGTTCAATCTCCAGTACCCAGACCCAAAGAATTTCTTTCCATGTCAGCAAGACAAATAACTGTTAGATAACAAATCATCATATGCTAAGTGACTTCTAATTTCTAATTATTTTACTAGTTTATCTCTCTCACCCCAGGGCCTCTGCTTCAGCTGTTTTCTGGGTGTGTACAACTTTCTCTCCAACAGAAGTGACCTTTTGGTTCTCAGCTTAAATGTCATTTCATTGGGGAAGTCTTCCCTCACCTCACAGCAAAGGTCAACTTCTCCCATGATGCACTTTCAAAACATTCCTGAACTTCTGTTTTCTTATCCCCATAAGCATGAAACTTCCCCTTAAATCTCTTCCTTCTTCTCTGGACAGTGAACTCCTTGAGTGCAGGGACTTTATCTCTACCATTCTGAATCCACTGACCCTTCATATACCTTTAGGGGCTCCATAAATATTCTTGAAATTAATAAATGCACAAATGATCATTTTATTCTTATTAAATGAAAAATAACCTGATTGAACCCATGCATGCTGTACCACGGAGCCACATACCAGCCCCTCTTATTTTTTAAGACAAGGTCTCACCATTTTGCTGAGGCTGGCCTCGAACTTGTGATCCTCCTGCCTCAGCCTCCTGATTCACAGAAATTACAGGCCTGTGTTATATCATCAGCACGGAGCAGATGACACCTCCTGCCTCTCAGGCACAGGTATGAATTGGAATGGATGTTTTGTCTTCCAATAACTCTGCCACTCCACATCTAGGTCTTAAGTAAGTTACTTCAATGCTTTCTACCCTGGTTCTTTCATTTGTACTTACCTCAGAGGTAAACTACAAGCAGTAAGTGAATATATACATGTAAAGGACTTGGATACCTATTGCTGCAAGAGTATCATGCAGATCAAGAGTATTGGGGACAATATTAGATTTGGCAGCACACACTTGTAATGCCAGCTACTCAGGAGGCTGAGGCAGGAGGATAAGGCATCTTATTGAGAACCTGTCTCAAAATTTGAAAATAAAAATAAAAAACATCAAAAAGGCCAGGGTTTGTAGCTCAGTGGTAGAGCAACCCTGAGTTCCATCCCCTGTACTGCAAAATAGATGATTAATTTTAAAAATAAAATTTGTGCACTTTGGACAGAGGATGCAGCTTGGTAGTAGAGCACTTACTAGGCCTGGTTTCCATTTCTAGCACTGGGAAAAAAATTATATAAAGTACACAAATCTTTTTTTGAGGGGTGGAGGGTGGCATTCTGGGAATCCAGCCAAAGGCCTCAGAGGTGCTGGGCAAGCACTCCACCACTGAGCTATACCCACAGCGGTACTGTATGCAATTTATATCTCATTAAAAACTTTTTTTAGTAGCTGGGTGCAGTGGCAAACACCTGTCATCCCTGCAGCTCAGGAGGCTGAGGCAGGAGGATCAGGAGTTTAAAGCCAGCCTCAGCAATGGCAAGGAGCTAAGCAACTCAGTGAGACCCTGTCTCTAAATAAATATAAAAAGGGGCTGGGGATGGGGCTCAGAGGTCCACTGCCCTTGTGTTCAATCCCAGTATCATCTTTTTTTTTTTTTTTTTGGTACCCAAGGGCACTCGACCACGGAGCCCCATCCCCAGCCCTATTTTGTATTTTATTTAGAGACAGGGTCTCACTGAGCTGCTTAGGGCTTTGCTAAATTGCCTAGGCTGGCTTTGAACTTGAGATCCTCCTGCCTCGGTCTCTTGAGTCGCTGGGATGACAGGTGTGCACCATCATGCCCGGCTCATTCAAAATTTTCGAATTGGGCTGGGGCTATAGCTCAGTGGTAGAGTCCTTGCCTTGCATGTGTGAGGCACTGGGTCTCATCCTCAGCACCACAAAAAAATAAATAAATAAAGAGATTGTGTCCATCTACAACTAAAAAGATATTAAATAACTTTTTTTTTTTTGAGAAAAGAAATGGATCAAGAGCACTCTCTTTCTGTTGGCATAGAGAAGACTCATTCAGCCTCCCCCAGGACCTCAGAGGGGAACCTAATGTGGTTCAAGCCCCTCCCCTTGTTCCTGCTGATACCCATAAACCACAGCTTCCTGCCACTGACCTGACCTTCACCTGAGACAAGGAGGCCATGTACGTGTCCCAGGAGGCCCAGCAGGGTAGATGGGGACAGGAACACAGATGGCCTTATTCATAACCTAAAGACCAGTGTCCTCCATGGGAATCAGAGCCGATGGACTGAGGACCCTGCCAGTCAGCAGGAGGGGAACAGAACCCCAACAGTGGCCTTGCTGGGGCTCAAGGTGCTCAGCTATGTTGGCCTATTTTATTTTCAAGTGGTAGAAATGCAAAGCGACAGGCTTCCAGGAAAAAAGAGCGACTTATTGGAAGGAGATTGATGTGTGCAGGAAAGGTAACCATAAGGAAGGACAGGGTCTCAGCCACCTGTGCTCCTAGGACATTCTCTCTGTTTCTGGTCTACATAAACCCCTACAACCACAGAGCCCCATCCCCAGCCCTATTTTGTATTTTATTAGAGACAGGGTCTCACTGAGTTGCTTAGTGCCTCTCTGTTGCTGAGGTTGGCTTTGAACTTGCGATCCTCCTGCCTCAGCCTCCCGAGCTGCTGGGATTACAAGCATGAGCCACCGTGCTGGACTTAACTCTTCATTCTTTGTGTAGGTTTTATTCTTTCAATTCAGGGAGAACCCTGAAAGAAGAACTCGGCATTAGGTTGTTGGAGGGAGCTACTCCTGAGAGCTGTAGTAGTTAGTCTTCAGTTATGAGATCCCAATAGCTTTATGCGGGCTCTTACTTGCCTGGTGCAGGGGAGAATTGAGCTTTATTCCTAAACTCCAGTTTCAGGAGAAAATTGTTGGGTGAGCTACAACATTGTGGGGGGTGGCCTGCCATTTGCTGGTGCAAGGCTGAAGAATGTGGACCATCGCCTAGAGCTGCAACAGGGGGTGGTGTGGCCCATGAGACCTGCAGTGCTGGAGGGTGTGGCCAGATGTTAACAGCTGCAACACTTGAGCAGGAAGAGGCCTGCAACTTCACACAGACCCTACTACAAGCCGGGAAATCAAAGTTTCAGTAGCCTCCCCCTCAATAAGCCTCAATGCTGAATGAACAAAATTTCAAAGGTGACCTTGAAACCAAAATTTTGAGAGACTGTTGGCAGCCAAGGAGTCCCTGAATTCTGATCAGTGGGATGTGCATAAGGTTCCAAGACTCTGAGGCTGAGAACTTGGGCAGCTCCTCATTCATTCATTCCTGGTTCTGAATTTGAAGAATGAAATTCTTGGGTAAAAATGAGTGAGTGTGATAGATTTATTAAAAAAACAAGTCCGGCATGGTGGTGAATGCCTGTCATCCCAGCAGCTCGGGAGGCTGAGGCAGGAGGATCGAGAGTTGAAAGCCAGCCTCAGCAAAAAGCGAGGCCCTAAGCCACTCAGTGAGACCCTGTCTCTAAATAAAACACAAAATAGGGCTGGGGATGGGGCTCAGTGGTCGAGTGCCCTGAGTTCAATCCCTGGTACCAAATAAAGAAATAAATAAGGAACATTTGAACCTCAAGTGTGAGTGGGGAGCTGCAGAGCTGATTTTCTCCGATTGAGAGTGCTACTCTGGGGTTTTATGTACCACTTTTATCATAGCTGTTGGTTCCAACTCCAATTTGGGTTTGGAAAACTAATAATCCTATTAGCCCTGTCTAGATTTGCCTTCCATTTTCTCCCTGCTTAGGGGAAATGAGAGATTGAAATAATTGAATTGCATGTATTTGGTGGAGGCTGCATTGCTGCACAGAGAGCACTTGAGAGGAATCCACGGTTGCTCCAAAATTATGCTAATTCGGATTTGGAAATGTACAAATTCTGTTGGTTGATGAGTCCCAGCTTAGGTCTGCCCCACTTCCATTTTCTCCTAGCTGATGAGAAAGGCAGGTTGGGGTCTTCAGACAGGGATTTCTGCAGCAGACTGAGCCATGCAAATATGTCACCAAAGAAGAGTGACCTCCCTAAGGAAGGTCAGATGGAAAAAAAAACGATAAAAACATGTTCTGCATCATGTCGTTACGGAATTGCAAATTATAACAAGATAGCTCCTATGTACCTATCACAATGACCAAAACCCAACACAGGCAACACCAAATAGCAACATGGATAGAGAGCTGCAGGAACTGTCGTTCATTGCTGATGGGAATGCAAAATGACTCAGCCACTTGGGAAGGCCGCTGGGCAACTTCTTTCAAAAAGAAACCTTCTCTGATCATCTGATCATCAAATGCACTCCTCAGCACATACCCAAAGGAGTTGAGAAGCTGCTTCCACAGAAAAACCTGCACAGATACTTAGAACAACCCCATGAATTGCCAGAACTTTGACCCAGACAGCTTAGAGAAGAATAAAGGGTGGTGCATTCCGACAATGGAATATTTATTATTCAGCACCAAAAAAGAAATCAGCTCCAAGAAAAGACAAGGAGGAGACTTGAATGGATATTATGAAGGAAGCCAATCTGAAAAGGCCATGTTCATGATTCCAAGTATATGACCTTCTGGCAAAGAGAAAATTTTGAAGGCTCTCCCACTGCCAGGTCACACAACTGATCTACTTGTCCCTGCTGAGAAGTAGCAGCAGAGCTATGGAGCGGGGCAGCAGTGGCCAGAGTGTGTTGGAGCATCTGCATGCCTGGAGCCCGCCACACAGCCATGGCAGGCCTGAGGCATGGCGAACCAGCGCCCAGGCAAGCCAAGGAGCGCCAGCCTGTCACCTGGGCACTCTACGGACTCCTGCTACAGAGGCCTGCTCCATGCAGTGCTACATACCAAGCCAAGACCTCAAGCTCCTGCCTTCTGACCTGGGGCCACACAGAGGGAGTGGGGCTAGATGAGTAAGATTCCAAAAATCTGGACCAATAGCGTTAGTAGGTTTCCAAACTCTAATTAACACAAGTCTGAACCAATCATACTGGTGCTTTTTGCAAGCCCTAATTACCGTGAGTTTGGACAAACAGCCACATGACAGTAGATTTTGCATTTTACAGGCAGGTGACAATCTGCACAAGCCAGATCACTTCTGCATACCAGCAATGTCACAACTGTGTCACTGTGTCCCGCAGGCAATACTGTCTAAATATGCAGGTATTTGGCCAGCTACACCTACCAGTCTTGCAACTCGCTTTAGAACATGGGATGACTCAAGTGAAGCAAAATTCCCCACTTCTGATGGTGGGTTAAGGTTCCAAGACTGAATTCTACCAGGACTTGAGCTCTTGCTTGGAGATCATGTTTTCATAGGAGACCAAAACCAAGGAGCAAGGCCAAGTTCTTGCATTACAAAACTCAATCTCCCAAAAATGTGCTCTACCCACCCAAGCAACTCCGTGTAGGGGTTTATATAGCCCCTGGCTCACTGCTATTGGCCCAAACTTATGCTAATTAGGGTTTGGAATCCTGCTAACGCTATTGGTCCAAATTTTGGCAATCGTGCTCAGCTATTGGTCAACTCTCAAGTCACGACCTCGCTTCCCGTCTGCCCCACTCCCTCGGTGTGACCCCAGGTCAGAAAGCTGGAGCTTGAGATCTTGGTTTGGTCTGTAGGGCTGCGTGGAGCCGGCTTCTGCAGCAGGCGTCTAAACAGTGCACAGGGCTGGGGCCCATGGATGACAGGTTGGCGCTCCTGGCTTGTCTGGGTGCTGGTTCGCCGTGCCTCAGGCCTGAGGTGCCTGTGTGGCAGGATCCACGCAGCCAGGCGCTCCAACCCACATGGCCATGGCCCCCACTCCACTCCCTACCATAGCTTCTCGCCTCCAGTCGTGGCACTACCACTGAGCTACCTCCACATATTTTTCTTTTCTTTATTTTTGGTACTGGAGACAGGAACTCGGGCTCATTTCACCACTGAGCCACATCCCCAGCCATTTTAATGTTCTATTTTGAGACAATGTCTCCCTAAGTTACTGAGGCTGACCTCCAACTTGCAATCCTCCTGCCTCAGCCTCCTGGGCCGCTGGGGGTTACAGATGTAAGCCCCTGCACCCTGTGGGCTAGTGCATTGTTGAAGTGAGTTATCTTTCTTACATTTAAGCTTTAAAATGTAACTTTGGGATAGGTACTATTATCACTGTTTTTCAGATGAGAAAACTGAAGTTCAGATATTCCCCAAGCACCCTCCACACACACACACACATACACACATAATGCCAAAGACCATCCAAAGGACTCAACCTCTCTCGCTTCCTGACCTGCCAGGAGGAAATGGAATGGGAGCAGAACTGAATGGAAGTCAGGACTCCAGATCTGACCAATAGCCTTAGTAGGCTGCCAAAAATTTGGACCAATAGTGTCAGTACATTTCCAAACCCTAATTAGCATAAGTTTGGACCAATAGCAGTGAACCAGGGGCTATATAAACCACTAGACCCAAAGATTCATAGTAGGGCTTCAATACAGTGCCTAACATTGATTATGAGAGAGTGATTTCTCCGTGTTGATGGGCTTGCCTGGGCCTTGGTTGCCTCGAAGATTTTAGATATTTTTTTTTTCCTTAAGGGATAAGGGTTTTACCATGTTGCCCAGGTAGACCTTTTATCCTAGGCTTCAGAGATTCTCCTGCCTCAGCCTCCTGAGCACCTCAGATGAAAGGCAGGGCTTCTGCTCCCAGCTCCTTGTCCAGGTCTAATAAATATACCCTGACACATGTTCACTATAATTGTATTATTTGGAATGGGTCCATCACCCTAAAAATCTCATATGAGTTTCACCTGTTCACTTCTTGCTTCCTGGATGCATGGTACAACTTCTCTTCCTTCTGAAACCAAAGGGGAGGTATATATATGTATTTATAGATGGACACAATACCTGTATTTATTTTTATGTGGTGCTGAGATCAAACCCAGTGCCTCACATGTGCCAGGCAAGTGCTCCACCACTGAGCCACAATCCCAGCCCAGAAACAAGTTTTGATGTGAAATTTGGCTTCACAGAAGATACAACATTAGTGTTCACTCTGGACTCTGGGGGATTTTGATGTCCTGGTGTAGGCTCATTCCTGTAACAGATGGGCCACTCCAGGGGACTGTGTGACAGAAGGGGAGGTGGTTTATGGTCTGGGAGCAAGAAGAATGTGGGAAAATTTCTTCTTTCTGCTCAGTTTTACTATGAAACGATACTAAAACTGCTCTTAAAAATTAATATCGAGCATATCTGTAATCTCTGTGATGCAGGAGGCTGAGGCTTGAGGATCGTAAGGTCAAAGCCAGCCTCGATAATTTAGTGAGGCCCTAAGCAACTCAGTGAGATCTTGTCTCTAAATAAAAAATAAAAAGGGCTGGGGATGGGGCTCTGTGGTCAAGTGACCTGAATTCAATCTCTGGTGAAAGAAATAAAGAAAGAAAGAGAGAGAGAGAGAAAAAGAAAGAATTAAAAATAAGCATATGCTAATAAAAAATACATTAACTCATGACTGATATATAACATATTCAGTAACTGCTAGTTTTTATGATTGTTATATTTATTTATCACATCCTACTCAGCTCTGATATGCTATGGTCCCATGATGGTAAATGAGAGAATGTAATAATTTTTAAAAATCATAAAAATATGCCGCATTCCTATTTTATTTTAAACCCCTAGGCTTAAATCACCTTAGACCAATGGAAAAAGAGTACCTTAAGAAATCAAGGTAGTTGAAACTGCATGGTTTGAATTCTGACCTGTCACTTACAAGCTGTGTGACCTGCGGCAAATTGTTAAGTCTCTCTGTGCCTTGGGGTTGTTTTTTGCTCCCCTCTTTTCAAATGAATGGTTTTGTACCACTCTCACAGGAATGTTATGTAGATTCAATGTGTTAAAGTACATAAGACAGGAACAGGCACATAGCAAGCATTTTTTCATTTGCTGATACTATTTTAGATACATAGAGACTGAGGCACAGAGACATTAGGTCACTTGCCCAGGGTCACACAGCTGGGAAATGGCAGGTTAGGGTTAAACCTCAGATACTCTCTGAGGACAGACAGACAGGTGTGTACACAATTACAGAGGAACTAAGTGCTAACAAAGAGCTTAGATCTGTGACAACTCTTAAGAGAATTTTGTGCATGTCTGAGGGTTTGGAAGAATTCCAGGAACAGAGGGTGTCTAACCAGTGGCTTAAAAGATGAGCCAAGTGACCAGGAGAGAGCAAGAATCATATGCAAATAACCGGGGATGAGGTAGAACAGTGGAGAACAGCAAATCATTCAGGGTGGATGCATCATGGAAAGCAACCTGGGGCTGGGCATGGTGGCACACATCTGTAATCTCAGCAGCTCAGGAGGCTGAGGCAGGAGGATCTTGAGCTAATCTCACAATTTGAGTCCCTGAGCAAGTGAGCGAGACCTTGTCTCAAAATAAAATATAAAAAAGGGCTGGGGATGGGGCTCAGTGGTTAAGTGCCCCTGGGTTCAATCCCTGGTACCAAAAACCAAATTTAAAAAAGAAAGAAAGAAATCAAACTGGGATGTGATAGCAGGCTTAGCTTATCATAAATCATGGGGGCCCAAGGGATACTTTACTCCGCTGAAAGTGTGGTTTTCAAGCCTTCTCAATAGACAGACAGGTCCTCCTTTGTCCTTCTTTATTTTTTATTTTGAAATAGGGTCTCACTAAGTTGCTTAGGGTCTCTCTAAATTGCTGAGGCTGGCCTCCTGCCCCAGCCTCCCTAGTCACTTGGATTACAGGAATGCACCACCGTGTTCAGCGTCAGATAAAATCTTACAATGATTCCTAGAACGCAGGCAAAAGCAGAGAAGCTTTAGGTGATAGGGAGATGCGCTTCAGAGACTCCCCACCTCCAGCTTTCCTGCCACCCCCCACATCCATGTAGAACCCCAAAGAACACCCTTTGAGAAGATCCAACCCCATCTCTCATCCCTTAGTTTCACAAAGGAAGAAACAGGTCACAGGGAAGCAAACGGCCACCACCACCCCTGGTGACAAGAGCCAGGACTGGGGATGCCCAACCAGGAGTCTTCTGGCTTTATTTTCTTTGGAAATTTGTTTTTGTTTGTGTGAGAGAGAAATAAGGGCTTTTTTTTTTTTTTTTTTTGGTACTGGGGGTTGAACCCAGGGGTGCTCAACCACTGAGCCCCCTCCCCAGCCCTATTTTGCATTTTATTTACAGACAGGGTCTCACTGAATTGCTTAGTGCCTCTCTGTTGCTGAGGCTGGCCTCCAACCTGTGATCCTCCTGTCTCAGCCTCCCAAGCTGCTGGGATGACAGGCGTGCTCCACCACGCAGGCGCGAGATCAAGGTTTTGAAGGCTGTTGGGGGAGAGGGGAAAGGCAGGCAGGATAATAAGAAAACCTGTCTTCTTGGGATCGGGGTGTCCCCAGCTGTACACACAGAGGCCATGAAAGATGACCCCAGAGAAAGCGCTCATCTCTGCACCTTGGATCAGACTGTCCCTCCGCATCCCACCCCCGGCCTCTGATTGAGGGGAATGAAAGTTCCCAGGAGGGAGGAGAGAAGCCCGAGGGACAGGTGTCCTGCTGGCCAGGGGTTGATGTGAGCCAACCTGGCAGCTCAGGGTATTTTTAGGCCTCTGTGCTCACCCCTGCCCCTGGGCTGGAGGCAGATTAGACAGAAACGCAACCCAAGCGGAGGTCAGTTGGGAAAGAAAGACTTTGAGAAAAACCCCAGTTTTGATCCAGGAGGGGGGCTGAGGAGCCTGGGGAGGGCCCTGTCCTGCAAACGGGGCTGTCCTGCTGAGGGTTCCACTTTGGGGGATGTCACCAAGGTCAGAGAATATTCCAGAAAAAAATAAAAAGTGTCTGTATTGAACATGTACAGATTCTCTTTCTTTTCTTTTTCTTTTTTTTTAAGGCCATTTTTGCCCTAAAAAATGTCGTATAACAGCTGCCAACAGAACATTGATATTGCATTAGGTGTTATAGGTCAACTAGGGAGGATTTAAAGTCTATAGGAGGCCAGGCACCATGGCGTGGGCCTGTAATCCCAGGGACATGAGAGGCTGAGGCAGGAGGATTGCAAGTTCGAGGCCAGCCTCAGCAATTTCGTGAGGCCCTCAGGAATTTAGGGCAACCCTGACTCAAAATATACAAAGGACTGGGGATGTGGCTCGGTGGTAAAGCAGCCCTGGGTTCAGTCCCTGGTACCAACACACACTCACACACACACACACACACACACACACACACACACACACAGCTGGATGGGTTCTCGGGGGTGCCTAACCATCACTATTGAGCTACATACCCAGCCCTTTTCACTTTGAGACAGGGTCTATCCAAATTGATGAGACTGGCCTCCCATTTACAATCCTCCTGCCTCAGCCTCCTGAGTCACTGGGATTACAGGCATGTGCCATTGCACCTGGCCTTAGCTTTTTTATTTTATTTTATTTTTTAATTTTTGGACAGTGCTGGGCATGGAACATGGGGTTTCACAGATGCCAGAAAAGCACTAACTCGCTGAGCTAGCCTCAACCCAGCCTTCACCACCAAACTTCTAACAGCCTCTGTAACCCACCTCCTCTGTCCATTCATACCTCTGCTTAGGTTTTTATTTATCTAAGACAACTTTCCAACCCATTTAACCCTCAAGCACCTATATTCTTTTTTAAACGAGGTGCTAAGACTCAAGCTCAGTGAAGTCAATAGTGTTTAAGACAGATACTCAAAAAACATGGCAGCTCTTAAGAACGAACCTTAACCCTAAACCCTCAAATGTTCCAGCAACTCACCACCTTCTCTCAAGTTTCTTAACCAGAGCGTTTGAAATAGGAAATTCACAAACCAAGACCAAAACTCTCCACCCACAGGTGAGAAACCCACAGCAATATTCTTGCACCCACAGCCCCAGCTAAAGGTTTATATAGCACTTGGGTCATTCCTATTGGTCCAAACTTATGCTAATTAGGGTTTGGAATCCTACTAATGCTATTGGTCAGTTCTCAACTGGAGACTTCCATTCAGAGATACCCCACTTCTATTTCCTCCCTGCAGGTCAGGAAGCAGGAGGTTGCTGTCTTGGGACAGTATGTGCTTGCAAGTCGCTGCTGCCCACCCAGGGCCACCATTCCGCTGCTCCAAGGCTCTGCTGCCGCTTTGTGCTATCCAAGTAATAAATAAATAAGTAAAATGCATTAGCCCACAAGAAACGGTGGGTTATTTCTGTAACCCCAGCGACTCAGGAGGCTGAGGCAGGAGGATTGCAAGTTGGAGGTCAGCCTCAACCACTTAGGGAGACCTTGTCTCCAAATAAAACATTAAAATAGACAGGGATGTGGCTCAGTGGTGAAGCACCCCTGCGGTCAATTTCCAATATCAAAAGAAAAGGAAGATGTGGGGATGTGACTCAGTGGTAGTGACAAGGGTCTGTGGCTATGCACTGGCAGCAAGAAGATGGAAGTGGGGCAGACAGGAACCAAATTGGGACTTGAGAGTTGACCAATAGCGTTAGTTTCCAAAACTTAGCATAAATTTGGACCAATAGCATTGGTACTTTTTCCAAACCCTCATTAGCATAAGATGGGAACAATACCCCTGACCCCAAGGACTATATAGACCCCACAGGAGGCAGGGGAGACAGAGAAACTGTATTATCATTGTTTTAGAAGTCAAAATCCAGTGTCATTTCGTAAGTCCTGGATTCAGTAAAACCGTGGATTCAATTCTCAGTATCCACCCCTCCACAAAAAAGACCCAACAGTAAGTGCGTGAAAGAGATCCTGAGAATGAAATTTTTAGATGCGACTGGCACGCAGGGCCATGTTCTCCAACTCTGCTGGTGGGTGCAGGGTTTGCTTGAGGCTGGGAACTGTCGCCTCTGTCAAGGGTACACCATGTCCTCCTGTGGGGCAGTCCCCGGCCGCTCACCATCCATTTCTTCTTTCCCAATTTTTATGTGAATTTGAAGAAGAAATCCACACTTCAGGATGAGTGAGTACAAGTCCTGGAAAAAGAACAAAGAACCGGGGTGTCCTGTGCAAGAGGGTGACAGCAGGTTTTCTCCCATAGAATGTTCTAGCATGGGGCTGCTGGTCTAAACTTATGCTAATGAGGGTTTGGAAAAGTAATAATGCTCTTGTTAGCCCTGAATCCCATTCAGATTTACCTTATTTCTCTTTTCTCCCTGTTTAGGGGACTCGAGGGATTTAAGTCTAAATTGCACATCTCAGGGGTGTCGGGGTGCTGCGGACCTAGAGCACTGCATGGAGTGTTGTTCTCCAAAAAAGGACTAATATTGGTCTCAAACTATGCTAATTAGGGTTTGAAAAATGACCAATGGGATTGTTCCATTTTATGCTAATTAGGGTTTGGAGACACGCTATTGGTCCAATTTTATGCTAATTAGGGCTTGGAAACGCACTAGCGCTATTGGTGCAATTTTATGCTAATTAGAGCTTGGAAACGCACTAGCGCTATTGGTCAACTCCCTAGGCTCCACCCTCATGCAAATCAAGAAGGGAAAGGTTCAGGTCTTCAGATAGCGCTGCAGCCTTGCCTGGACCCTAATCTGGCTTCTCAGGGCGACTGGTTGGCTCACTACTCAGGCCAGCCACCCCTGTATGGCGGGTTCACGCAGCTTGGCAGCCACAGAGCCATGTCACCAGGGCCTCATGCTAGGCAAGCGCTGTACCACTGAGCCACATCCCTGGTACCCTACATACCTCACTGGTACAGATGAGCATCCTGGGGCTGAGAGAGAGACAGATTTACCTGCCTGCCACCAGAAACAGCCCAGGGCAGCTGCAGAGAACCCTCTTTGACCTTCCACACCTGGCCATTTCTCTACAGGGTCTGACAGTCCCTCCAGGCTACAGGACACTGGGCACTTCCCTTCTGAAATAGTCCCCAAAGTTACCTGGGCCCCAGCTTCTCACAACTACTAAGGTCACCCACTTGCCGTGAGAGCTGTTGTCCCCAAGCAATTATTAATAGCGCCTCCTCCCCTTCTCAGAAGTGTCCTGTGTCTGGGACAAATTGCTTGGCCACCCGCTGCCTCACCCTCCCCTGGCCAATGGCTGTGGGGAACTTCTCAAGCTGTGTCTCCTTTCCTTCTTCCAAGTCACCCGAGTCCAGGTCGGAGTTCTTTCACGATTTTTCTGAACACCCGAGAGAAAAAAAGAAAAAGTGAAATGCGGTCAGCAGATATCTCTGCTCCGGCCATGTCCCTTCCCTGGGGGCAGGGCCTGCTGGTTCCTTCTGTCCACCTGGTACATCATACATAGGACATGCTCCCAGAAATGGGCTGACATTGGATGCAAAGCTGTTTATTCCTTCTAGAAGGGAGCTTCTGCTTAATCCCAGGTAAGAGAGCACCCTAGAAAGTGTTTTCCCAATTTAAAAAAAATAAGCTAGGCCTGGAAGGGTACCTCAGGTGACATGAAGATAAGGCTGGGGCTGGAGATGTGGCTCAGGGGTAGAGCAGTGCCTAGCAGGCATGGGGGGCTGGGTTCCGTGCGATAAATAGGACAGCGGGTGGCAGGAGAAAATAAAATGGGTTGGACTTGAGAAGAGATTTTTATTTTTAGGTACTGGGGATTGGACCCAGGGCACTTCACCACAAGCCACATCCCCAGCCTTTTTTTTAACATATATGTTTTTGAGACAAGATCTCACCAAGTTGCTTAGGGCCTCAGTAACGTTGTGGAGGCTGGCCTTTGAATTTGCAATCCTCCTGCCTCAGCCTCCTGAGTCGCTGGGATAACAGGCTTGTGCCACCGAGCCTGGCTTCAGTATGACTTGTGTATAAAACTGGGCAGAGGCGACTCTGGAGACAAACCCCCCACCCCAACTCTGGCTCTGGTCTTTTCTTCCCCCCTTTCGATACTCTGTGAGCCACACATTTACTGCTTGTTGGTGACACTTTGCTCAGCTGATTTTTCTCTCTGTTCCTGGCCCTTTGGAATGCTCCTCTGGAGCATGACCAGGCCAGGCCCTGCGAGGGCCACGTCTGAGCCATAGGAAATCCTCTTATGTGCGCATGTGCGGCTCTGCTGACCTTGGGGGTGGAGCTTCCCGCTGTTTGAGCCTCCTCTCTCTTGGGTTTGCTGAGATGAGAGAGAGTCCAGTGACCTCTATCCTGCAAGGAGCCCATAGACCAGATATAGCCCCCACCAGATACAGGCCCCGCCCCCAACCTTGGAGTTCCTGGCCTCCAGAACTGTCAGAAATAAATCTCCCTGCTTCATAAGTTTCCCAGTCTCTGGTATTCTGTTACAGCAATGCAAAATGATGCAAGACACAGGGTCCAGTCCCTTTCTGGTCAGCAGATGCTGGGACACTTCATCTCATCCCTTCTGTGGGACCAGGAGTATACAAAGGCAGGGGACAGCAGCATCTGTCTTGGCCACCACTAGATCTCATCACAGTGGTGACCAATAAAGCTCAGGTGACTGAATAGGCATTTTAGGCTGTGGCCAGGCTCTGGGGTGGGCTGGGGTTCCCCACGTGAGTGCTCAGCAGTCCCCTGTGATGTCCTTATGACAGCCATAGGACCAGTGTCCCTGTTTGTTCATATAATAAGGGATCTGTCCTGTTAACTCTGTCCCCAAGCTCATGATTACCTTGAGGGCACAATGCCTCTGGCTTGCAGAGATAATGCAAGAATCAGGGGTGTTTGGCCCGGAAAGAGGACACCTCTAGGTAGACAGTGACTCTGGACAGCAGTGGTGACCTTGGCTTGGACTCCACTCCTGTAAAGGAGGGGGTTTCCTGGTTAGGTCCACAGTCACAGCCAGCCTGCTGGTCCCTGCCACAAAGCAGCTTTGGAACTGCAGAGTGTCACCTGGCTGGGTCTGAACGTGGGTGACAAGCATCTCCCAGGGCCCCAGAGCCACACAGGCATGGGGACCATTGCTGGGGCCACCCAAGGTACATCGACCTGTTACCCAACCTGGGATTGACCTGATCCTTTTGTTTGTTGATGTTTACAGCTTCCAGACTCCTCGGATACAGCATGAAACCTATTCTGGTCGCAGTTCAATGCATGTCACCTAACGTGCGGACCAAGTAGGTGCTCAACGAATAACTTAACCACTAGCATTAACTGACAGGAAAGGAGATACCGGGGTCTCCCTCCCCCTTGCAAGGCCTGGAGGTGGTATTCACGGGGTTTCCAAATTAAGATTCTAGAACTGCTTCTGTACCCTTCAAATGGTCCAATTTGAGGTTCTGAGGCCACAATCTAGGCGCAGGGTTCAGGCGATTTGTGGCTCTCCAGCGACACCTGGTGGCCATACTTAGATCTACATCTTTAAGAAAACCCTCCCTATCTTTGAACTAGGATGGAGAGAGAGGAGGGGAAATTGAAAAGGTGAATCCGTGACCATGGGGGGTTCTGGGGAGAGCAACTCGGTGGTAAAAGAGGAAACCTAAGCGGACGCGATGGCGCATGCCTGTCATCCCAGTACCTCAGGAGGCTGAGGCAGGAGGATCGCAAGTTCAAAGCCAGCCTCAGCAACAGCAAGGCCCTGAGCAACTCAGTGAGACCCTGTCTCTAAATAAAATACAAAATAGGGCTGGGGAGGGGGCTCAGTGGTCGAGTGCTCCTGGGTTCAATCCCTGGGACAAAAACAAACAAACAAACACAAAAAACTAGAAACCTTTCTTTTTCCTCTGCCTATTTTTAAATTTCTCTTTTCTTTCTCCTCCTCCTCCTCCTCTTCCTTCTCCTCCTCCTCCTCCTTGGACATTGGGGATGGAACCCAGGGGTGCTCTACCCCATCCCTTTCTACTATTTATTTTGAGATAAGGTCTGGACAGGTGGTGGAGGCTGGCCTCAAACTTTCGATCCTCCTGCCTCAGCCTCCTCAGTCGCTAGGATGACAGGTGTACACCATCATGCATTACTGAGTTTAGGTTCTAAAAAACATTGCACAGACCAAACGATATCTGCCCATGTGGTAAGTTTGGTCCAGAAGCCACTTGTGTGGGACACCTGGTGAGCAGGGACATGCAAATCCACCTCCCCAACCCTGCTTCAGACCCACCCACCCACCCAGCCATCCCCTGGGCACCTCCACAAGGATGACCTTGGGGACCTTCACAATCAGCAGTTCCACCTCCATCCATCTTCCTCCCTCCTGATCAGAACCTCTTAGAGATGGGCACCTCTGGCCTCCTCCCTCCCTGTCACGTTTCATCTCCTAAATCAATCCCTATTCTACCGCGCCCCTCTGTTTGCTCTGTTCCCAGGACTCCAGGCCCCCACCATCTTCGGGGAGGGGGGCTTCCCCTCACCATCTCTTTCCTCTCTCTCGCTGCCTCACCAGCTCTCCTCACTGCCTTGGTCACTTAAGACACAACAGAGGAGCAGGATGCTGTGGTGCATAATCCCAGTGACTGGAGGCTGAGACAGGAGGCTCACAGTTTCGAGGCCGGCCTCCGCAATTTACCAGAACTCTCAGCAACGGAGCAAGATGCTGTCTCAAAATTAAAATAAGGGCTGGGGCTGTGGCTCAGTGGTTAAGTGTCCCTGGACTCCATCCCCAGTACCAAAGGAAAAAAAAAGTCACCTGCTGGTGACAGAGCAGCTCCTCCCCCTCTTTTCTTCTATTCTTATATTCTTTGTAAAATGGGGGACTCCAAAGTGGCTCTAATTTTTCTTCCAAATCTGGCCCCAGATATATATTTTTTAACCTGCAAAGTAGGATATGAACTTTGAATTCATGGCAAATCTGTAAAAACCAGGAAACTTAGCATCTAAGACTGGGAATACTCTAAATAAAATCCGAAATAGGGCTGCGGATGGGGCTCCTTGGTCCAGTGCCCCTGAGTTCAATCACCAGGTTTGTGCAATACTGATTTTTACCACCAGAGGGCAGCAGAGCTGCAAAGTTGACCTGGGTCTAAAGGGCCCGGGAAGTCCCTCTCCCAGGAACTTGGCTGGGGAAGGGTCAGGAAGCAGAAGGGCCCAGGAGGGGCTGGGAACGGTGCCTGACCCCGTGTGAGACACAGCTAGGGGTGGCCCGAGGAGGGGCAGCAAAGGTTTATAGAGAAGGAAATTCTGGAGCCAGGCCCCAGCCTCTCCAAAAGCTGGGCTGCAGGTGCTTGCTAACACATCTGCTTGATGGTGATTGTCTCTTTTTGCTTTGCTTATTAAATGAGTTTTTTTCTTTAATAATTAAAGTGTCCATTCTGACCCAGACCTCCGATATGCCTTGCCTAAATACCTGCAGCCTGAACACATTCATTCAAAAAGAAATTAGCCCCTGGATGTGGTGGTGCAGGCCTGAAATCCCAGCTGCTCAGGAGGCTGAGGCAGGAGGATCGTGAGTTGGAGGCCAGCCTCAGCAACTGCAGAAGGCCAGATGCAGGACAGTGGCCACGTGCATCTTAATTTGAGCCACCAGGAACCAGTCTGCAGCCAAGAGGGACAGGATTAGCTTTACCCTTTATAAGGCCGCTTTGGCCACTGTGGAGGGACAGAGGAGACAGAGAGGCCACCAAGAGGCCACGGAGGCCTTAAGGTGAGAAGCGTGGGGTTGACTGGGAGGAGCTCTTCCTGCCCTTGATCATCTCAACGTGAGCCTCTGGGGGACACCTCCCATCCAGACCATCACACCCACAATCCCGTTTACTGCTTAGCCCCAAGAGACATTTTGTGGCACTGCAATTTCCAAGGTGTCCACAGAGACATCTCCCCCTCCACGTTCTCTTCATGCGAGGTGACACTGATTGCTCTCCCTGGAGAGGTGGGGTCTCTGCTTCCTTCCCTAGAATCGGGATGGCCATGTGACTGTGGCACAAGGAGTGCTATGTGACTTTCGAGCCTCCATCACCCAACATGCACAGCCTCCACCTGTTTCTCTAGGAACACTAGCTCTTGGAGCTCAGCCTCCATGCTGTGAGGAAGCTCAAGTGTCTCTCAAAAGGACCTAAGGTTTGGCCACCAGCCTGTGCTGCTAGTGGGAGATGATGAATCCTTTGGGAAATGGGACTAATGGAAAGAAGCGAGGTCATTAGTGACATGTCCTTGAAAGAGATATTGGGCTCCTTGTCCCTTCCTGTCTCTTTTACTTCTCGGCCACCATGAGGTGAGCAGACATTTCTCCAGTGAGCTCTTGCCATTATTCTCACCATAGGCCCAAAGAGATGGGGCCAATCCATCCTGGATGCAAACCTCTGAAGCTGTGAGTGAAAACAAACCTTTTGTCTTTTTAAGTTGATTATCTCAGGTATTTTATTGCAGTAGCAGAGAGCTAACTAATACATTATTAGGCCATATGGATAGATCACGGGTGGGTTTTCCAGTCAACACCTTCACCTGTGGTCTCAGGTGACCACCAGGTATGTGAGTAAAGAAATGACCTCCAGGTATATGAGTAAAGAAGCCTTTGAACTAAAGCTTTTGGGTGGCAACAGGAGAAGTGACCCTGAACAAGAACCACCTTGCCAAACCCACTCAACCAAATCCACTCGGGAGATAACAGTAAAATGACCATTGCTGCTTCTGTTCAGTCTAATAATAACAATCTTGTCCAGAGGAAGAAACAGTGTCCATAGTGATAGGTGCGGTGCAGAAAAATAAAACCAAACAAGGGATGGGGGGGGGCGGGCACTGGTATTTCCGTTCAGGGGGTCAAAGGAGGCATCTCTGGTGGCGATATTGAGGATGAATGGAAAATCAGTTCCCAGATTTCCAATAGAGCTGACCTTGAGGCTCATTGGATGGGCTTGAGTCATGTGCCTATCCCTGAGCCAATCAGCATATGGGTGGCTAAGGTGGAGCATTCTGATTGGCCAGACGTGGACCCACCCCAGAACCAGGAGGCGGGAGAACTCAGGCTGCGGCTTCTTCTACTCAGAATCCATTTCTGGGGGAAAGGAAGGGCTTGGAGGATCCCAGCTCCCCACACTTGTCCCACATATGATGAGGTGGCCCCATGTCAGGAGTCCCTATCACCAGGACTCTACCAGTTTGCTAGGGCAGCCATACCAGGGTGGGGAGGGGGTTCTCCCCTCTGGATTTCCTAGAAGAGTGGGCAGCAGTTCTTGGCTCTCCTGGGCTTAGAGATGAATCCCGGGAACCTCGGAGCCCAACAGCATGTGGCCATCTCCACCTCCATCTCTGTGTCTCTTAATTTTTTTTTTTTTTTATTCTGAGTCAGGTCCTCACTAAGTTGCTCAGGGCCTCGCTAAACTGCTGAGGCTGGCCTCCAACTCACGATCCTCCTGCCTCAGCCTCCCAAGCTGCTGGGATGACAGGCGTGCACCGTGTGCCTGGCTGGGCCAGCCTTTGGTATCCATATTTCAGATGGCCATTGTTTGAGGGTTGTCCCCTCTTGGGAGGACAATTGGGGTGAGGTGGCCCCGAGGGACCAGGGACAATTCTCAGCAGAAGGGGGGCATCTGTGGTCTTTAGCAGCAGCACTCACAGCAACTGGGGGAATGACAGTCCATCAGAGGGGACCTGGGGGGACAGGCCAGCAGGCAGACAGGGAAGTTCTTTCAATTCCTTACCCCTCAGTTTCCCCATTTGGGGATTTGGGAAGTGCCAGCATTAGGAACAGCTATGAATTAATACAATTTATTAATATTATTACTCATATCAGCATAATTAATGTATTTCGTGTTTTTCAAATGCTACCCATGGATAGTGGGAAACGTTAGCTATTATTAATCACCTTTTGTGCCATCCTGGGAAGGAAAACCTTCTGGACTGGCCTCTGGGCATCCTTCCTGACCAACTTCAAATAAACCCAGAAGAAAGAACGAACCCAATCTTCAGTGACCGTTTCCCAAATGGGGAAACTGAGGCCCGGCCCAGCGCTGACTCCCGGGGTCAGACAGAACCAGACTTGAACCTCAGCTGTGTGACCTTGGGCCAAGAGCTCTGCCTCTCTGGGACTCAGTTTCCCTGGTCTGTAAAATGGGTCACCATGGCAGCTCCAGTTAGACCTTACAGAATGAACATGGTCAGTTTTTTGTGTCTTGACCAATGTTATCCTGAAAGATGGACGCATAGGTGGCCGCTGGGGAGGGAGGGGACACGTTTTGGCTCGGGCTCCTCGGACACCCGGGCCTCTCTCCTAGAGCCGGCCTCCACTGTGCGGCCTCCCATGTCAGCAGAGGCCCCTGTGGGGGTCTGGGCTGAGGTCCCCCCAGGAGATCAATACCCAGGCACTGACGCGTCCGCTGCCAGCCCCACCGAGTGGCTTAATTGTATAGAGCCGGTGCTGTCGCCAGGTCCTGGAGCGTCACAGCCCGGTGGTGACAGCCGTGCTTGGCCGAGAGGTACATTCATTAGGGAGACAGCTTTTATCTGGGCTTCCAGAGGGACCGGGGACGGGAGCGCAGCGGCCAGGCTGTTGACAGTGACAGCCAGCCATCCTGTAGGGCTTGCAGGGGGTCCCAACGGCTTTGCAGATAACCACTGAGGTCACCCTGGGAAATCAGCGCTGGCCGGGGTCACTTTACTCGACCCCCACTTTCCAAGGGGGACCGTCAAAGCCCAGAGAAGTCCTGGAACTGGGTCAAGTTCACTCCCATTCACTGACCAGTCTTCAGGGATCCTGTCCCAGTTGGGGAAACCGAGGCTCAGCCCAGAGCTTACTCATGGAGTCAGACAGAAGTGGACTTGGACCTCAGTGGTGTGACCTTGTCCCCTGCCCTGTGTCACCTTTCAGTGATAAGGATATTCACCCACAGCCCTTTTTTATTTTTTATTTTTATTTTTTTTATTTTTGAGACAGGCTTTTGTTAAATTGCCCAGCCTCACCTTGAACTTGAGATCCTCCTGCCTCAGCCTCCTGAGTGGCTGGGATGACAGGTGAGCCCTTGAGTCCGGGTTGATGATGTGGAAAAGGGTGAGGTTGCTAAAAAGAGCAGCTTTCGGGATCTTGGAATTACCCGAGCCAGGTGTTGGTGGTGCTAGGTCCCTCTACAAACCTACTTTACTTTACTTCAACTCTCTGGTGCAGGGTTGAGTATCTCCGTTTTATAAATGGACCCGCTAGGCTGTGGTGTGGGGGGACAAAGGTCCTTGACCAAGGTCACACAAGTGATCAAGGAAGACTTTACTTCTTTTTGCAAAATCTGGGTTGGTCGGCCAGCACGGTGGCGCCACGCCTGTCATCCCAGAGACTCGGGAGGCTGAGGCAGGAGGATTGCAAGTTCGAGGCCGGCCTCAGCAAATTAGCAAGAGCTTGTTTCAAAATAATTGATAAAAGAATAATAAAAAGGTCTGGGGGTACAACTCTGGTAGAGTGCCCCTGGGTTCAATCCCCAGAACAACAACAACAACAACAAAAAAATCTGGGCTTGTCTGATTTCGAGGCTGGATGCTATTATTTTCTTTGTTTCTTTGGGGTGCTGGGGGAACCCAAGGTCAGCCCACGCTTGGCCGGCCCTCCACCTGCGGAATGCAGGCACTCGACAGCTCTTGCTGAGTGGCTTCTATAGGGAGGTCACCACCCATCTCAGGACTTTCATGCACTTTTAACTCATCCCTGGGTCTTTCCGAGTTCCCAAGTGCACAGACTGGAACTGAGAACTGGGGCAGGATCAGAAAGGAAGGGGACATGGTGATCTTTGCCCAGGAGTGTCAGACACCTGCTCCAGCCCTCGGGCAGAATTTTCCTTCAGATCCTTTCTTCCCAGTGGGGCACAGACCACCTGCAACCCAATGACTGGAGTGTGCATTCAGGAGGCCTGGGATGGGGCCATATATTTAAGGAATCAATCAATTCATTCATTCATTTTGTACCAGAGATTGCATCCAGGGGCGCTTAACCACTGAGCCACATTCCCAGGCCCTTTAATTTTTTCATCTTGTGACAAGGTCCTGATAAGTTGCTCAGGACCTTGCTAAGTTGCTGAGGCTGGCCTCCAACTTGTGATCCTCTAGCCTCAGCCTCCTGACCACTGGGATTACAGGCATGTGCCACTGCACCCTGCTGGGATCTGCATTTAATAAGCATGCCGGGGGAAGCTGAGGCACAGCCTCCCAGGTTATATGAAATTAGACTCTGCCCTGCTCGCTCTTAATTAAAATGTCTCTGGAAGATGCATGTGCCAAGATAGTCACAATGAATCCCACTTTTATGCTTAATTAAAATGCACCAATTAAGAAATTAATTTTGAAAAGTCTTAGGAAGAGAACACTATAATATCCAAAGTTTCAAGAAAGTTATTTTAGTCATTTAACAGATTGCTACAAAACAGATTGCTATAGAATTAAAGACGTTTTAAAAATCATTAAAGTAGGGGCTGGGGTTGGAGCTCAGTGGTAGAGTGCTTGCCTAGCATGCATGGCACCACATAAATGTAAAATCTTTATTTTACATTTACTAAGAAATAAAATAAATATTTAAAAAAATTATTAAAGTAAATCGGGCATGGTGGCTCACACCTGCGATCCCAGCTACTTGGGAGGCTGAGGCAGGAGGATCGCAAGTTCGAGGCCAGCCTCACCAATTTTGGGAGACCCTGTCTCCAAATAAAATGAAAAGGGCCAGGGCTGTCGCTCAGTGGTCGAGGGCTTGCCTAGCGTGTGCAAGGTCCTGGGTTCGATCCCCAGGACCCCCACCTGCAACACACACTCACGCACATAAGTAATTCATGTTCTTGTTAAGCATTCAGACAGCGTGGGAGACTGAAGGACTGTAATACCTTTCAGCTCTTCTACCCATTCGACATCCTAAAATGGTCCCAAGGCAACCACTCTGGCCTGGTTGCTACTCTGAGCCACCCTGGAGGCTCAGAAGGGAGGACAGCTTAAGCTCAGGAGTTCAAGGCCAGCCTGGGCAACCTAGTGAGACGGCATCTTATGTCTGAATCCTGATTTTCCAAACTTTGTCTGAGTCCAGCTAGAGCCAAAAGCACTTAGAGCAACCATGGCAAAATTCAGATCCCTGGGCTTCCACCCAGAAATGGAGCCAAGTCTGTATTTTCCTTTCTTTTTTTAAAAATTTAATTTAATTTTACTTTTTGGTACCAGGGATTGAACCCAGGGGCGCTTAACCACTGAGCCACATCCACAGCCCTTTGTTATATATTTGTTTTTAGAGACAAGGTCTCACTAAGTCGCTGAGGGCCTTACTAAATTGCTGAGGCTGGCCTCCACTTTGCGATCCTCCTGTCCCAGCCTCCCGACCCGCTAGGATTCCAGGCGTGCACCACAGCGCCCGGCTACAGTTCACACAAGGCCTTATTTTTGCCCGGGTGCTCTCTGCCTCCTGGTAAGCTCCATGCCTAAGGGACCCTGAGTGTTGGGAGACCATGAAGAAGGTGGAGTTTTTTCAAGAGTCAGGGAAGCGGAGGCTCAGAGACAGGAGGAGGCTCACCCTGCTGCGTGTGTTTCTCCCAGGGGGGAAACTGAGGCCCAGCTGGTGCCTAACCCAGTTCACGCCAGCCGCCTCCCCGAGCCTGGCAGCCCCCCCAGCCTCTCCCCTCCTTTCTAAGATGTGCGCTCACCCCAGCTCCCACCTCCAGACCATCCAAGTTGTTTTCATTATGTTTTATTAGTCAAGCGGAACATTAATTAAATCTGAGAATAATAGACCCAGAGACCAAAAAAATTGTAAAGACCAAGGAAGAAAAGAAATGTCTTCAAAGGCCTCCGCCGTAACTGGAACCCAAGCAGGAGGCCTTGGGACGCGCTGGGGGTGACAGGGGTCAGGAAGGCTCAGCGTCCTCTTTGATTCCTTTATTATTATTGTTTTTTTTGTTGTTGTTGTTGTTTGTTTGTTTGTTTTGGTCCTGGGGATTGAGTCCAGGGACCTTTAACCATGGAGCCGCATCCCCAGCTCTTTTTATGTTTTATTTAGACACAGGGTCTCCCTGAGTTGCTCAAGGCCTCCCTAAGTTTGCCGAGGCCGGCCTCCAACTTACCATCCTCCTGCCTCAGCCTCCTGAGCCACTGGGGAATAACAGCGGGGGAATACATCCTCCTGCTCACCTCCCCTGAGTCTAGAAATCACCTCCTGCCCGCTGCTTGGAGCTCCTGGTCACTCCTACCCATCCTAGGAACGGCTGGTGACTTTAATGAGCATGTACTACATGCCGGGCCCTGGGTTTCTCATCTGGATCCCTGCCCTCCCCCTCTGTCCAGCCTGATGGGAGAATGGGCAAAGGGAGGGAGAAGAGAGTCCTTCAGTGGCCCCGTGAGTTCCAGGAGATGGTGACCCCTGGCTTCTGTCCCCACCGTGGACCAGCCAGGGGCCTGGGACCTGCTCCGTCCAGCCCAGCTCCCACCCTCCTCCCCCCGAGCCCAGAAGGGAAAACTGGGCCTCAGCAAAGGGCCCTGGAAGCCCAGCCTCCTGCCACCCGACAGCTCTGTGACTCCACCTGTGACTTCTCTGAATATGAATTTTAAAATGACTCTGGGTGACAGGGTGGGAGGGTGGATCTGTCTGCAGCGTGACTCTCATCAGAGTTTATTAAACTTTTTTTTTTTTTAATTTCTTTTCATTTCTCCAGCTCTTGGGCTCAAGTGGCTCATCCATCATGGGGGCGACCGCCCTGTGAGTTCATCTGCATCCTGTCGCACATCCGGCCGCTCCCGTCCCCCTAGACTCCATGTCCCGTCCCCACCCTCAGGCTGAGTCCCTGCTAAGGCCTCAACCATCATGATCTTTGTCATCAGGGCCCTCCTGAGTGTGCCTTATGGAATTCAGTGGCTGCCATTGCCCCGGACAGGGCCTGTGCTGCAGGAATGGAGGGCCTCAGGGCCGGTTCTTCAGAGGACAGCTTCCAGTTTGTGATCCATGGGGCACCAAAACCCCCTTAGGCTTGACCTCTCTTCATCTGACCCTCCAACAGGAAGTCAGCCTTTAATAATGGCTCCCTTGGCCCCTCACTTCCTGTTGGATTGACCAATGGGAATCTGAGAAGGAGACCAGAGGGCGGGACAAGAGAGAGGGCAGCACGGATCCCATTTCCCTCTCTCTGTGGGGCATCCCTCAGCTGAAGGTTACAACTCTTGCCCCAAGAGCCCCTTTTTTCTCTGGGTTCTGGTCATTGCGGCTGCCTCTTGCCCTTCTAAGCCCCCCCAACATCTCCCCTCTTATCTTCCCTGCCTTGGCACTTCCTGTACCCTCTGCCCAAATTTTTATTATTATTATTGTATTATTATTATTATTATTATTATTATTATTACTACTAGGGATTGAACTCAGGGTCACTCCACCTCTGAGCCCCCTCCCCAGCCCTATTTTGCATTTTATTGAGAGACAGGGTCTCACTGAGCTGCTTAGGGCCTCACTTTGGCTGAGGCTGGCCTCCACCTCGTGATCCTCCTGCCTCAGCCTCCCCAGCCTGTCATCCCAGCGTTCTGTCACTGTGAAGAAACACCTGGGAGCTGCGTTTTACTATTATTGTTGTACCCCACGAGGAACCTGAGGCTCTGAGAAGTGACAGGCGTGCCCTCCGTTTTCCATTCTGGGGTGTGCATGGGGTACTAGGTCGCTCTACCGCTGATCTCCCTCCCAGCCCTTTTTATTTTCTTTTGAGTCAGGGTCTCGTTCCATTGCTGACCCTGAACCTGCAATCCTCCTGCCTCAGGCTCCAGAGTGGCTGGGATGGCAGGATGCTGGGCCACCCCTGGGCCTGTCCAACAGAGTGAGCTAGCCAGGGGTGGGTGGGCCTGGGAGTGGACATGAGGTCTGCCACGTTCTGGTCTTTTCCACAGCCCTCCTCCCCTCCTCAGAAGCCCTTGCCTGTCTGATCGTCCTTCATGACTGTCCTGAATGGCTCTCTGGCTTCAAAGCCAATCAAGGAAAACCCATTTGCTCTTGCTCACTGGGCACCAGGGTGGCCAGCAAGCGCCGGTGAGGTGCCCCATGGCAGCCTTGGATATGGCCAGGCCCCGGGTGCTCGGGGTGGGTGGCTCTGTCCCCGCTGTGGGCCAGATTTCAGAGCAGTCCTTCCTGGTGATGTGTCCCTGTGGTGCTGCTGCCCTAGATTCATGTCCACAGGTCCCTCTTGCCTGGGTGCTGATGGGGGAAGAGGCCATCATGAGCGAGGGAGGGTGGGAGTGTTGTGTCCGGGGCCAGCTTCACCCCTCCACCTGCACACAGTAACCCCCTCCTGCATGCCCTACGCCCTCATTTCCAGATTTTCCAATAGTCACCATCCTTTAGGGCCCTGATTGGCCTCACTCTTACTTAAAGCTTGAGTGGTCATCACCTGTCCATGGAGACATCTCCCCAGGTCATGAGGGCTATGTGCCTTGGCACATAATGGTTCTCTAGTTGTTCGGCTGTTTTTATCTTCTCTTCCATCTACCCTGTGAGCTCTCTGGGGGACAGGACACTGGTTCCTTTGTGTCTCACTCACTCGTTCCTTGATTCACGTACCCATTCATTCATTCAGTCTCCCGATGTATTCATTTCCTTACATGATTCTGTGTTTCCCTCTTAACCCCTTGTCGAAGAGACCAGGGCAGGAGCCGGTCTTATGAAAGTCCAGGTCAGATTAGTTCCTAGGCTGACTCTCAAGCCCCGGGGAGGCCGAGGCAGGAGGATCGTGAGTTCCAAGCCAGCCTCTAGCAAAAGCGAGGCCCTGAGCAACTCAGGGAGACCCTGTCTCTAAATAAAACACAAAATCGGGCTGCGGACGGGGGCTCCGTGGTCGGGGGCCCCTGAGTTCAATTCCTAGGTCTCTCACCTGATCCTTGGCAAGTTGACGCATCTTCTGGGTCTCAGGTTTCTCATCTATAAAATGGGAACAACTGGGCTACAGTTTGGATCTGAAAGTTCTCTCAAAAGCCATGAGTTCAAGGTTTGGTGGCACCTGTGGTGACCCTGGCAGGGGACACTGGCCTCTTCCTGACTCTCTCTCTCTTTGTATCCTAGTTACCATGAGGTGGACGGGCCTCCTCCATGTACGTCCATCCTGATGTACCAACCTGACACAGGCCTAAAGCAATAAGGCCAAACTACCTTGGACCGAGAGCTGTGAACCATGAGCCAAAATAAACCTTTCCTCTTTTTTAAATTTTTATTTATTTTTTTTGGTCCTGGGGATTAAACCCAGAGGTGCTTTATCACACCCTCAGCCCTTTTAATTTTTTTTTTTATTTATTTAGAGACAGGGTCTCCCTAAGTGGCTTAGGGCCTTGCTAAGTTGCTGAGGCTGGCTTCGAACTCACGATCCTCCTGCCTCAGCCTCCTGAGCTGCTGGGATTTCAGACGTGCGCCACCAACACCCGACAAACCTTCCCTCTTTTTTTTTTTTTTTTTTTTAAAAAAATTATTTATTTATTTAAGTTTTCAGCGGACACAACATCTTTGTTGGTATGTGGTGCTGAGGATCGAACCCGGGCCGCACTCATGCCAGGCGAGCGCGCTACCGCTGAGCCACATCTCCAGCCCAAACCTTCCCTCTTCATAAGTCGGTTATCTCAGGTATTTTGTCACAGTGACAGAACGCTGACTAACAAAGAGTTACAGCATTTAATACTTAGAATTATTTAATGATTATTTATTATTATTATTATTATTAACCTAATAATAATAAGTATTAGAATTATTATTTAGAATCACAGAAAACACTTTGAGCAAATGTTTGGGGACCCATCCTCAGAAGAAAGAGGAATGGAAACTGTCCAGACATAAAGAACAGCCCCCTATACAAATGAAAATGATTTTTTTTCCCCAAGTTCCTTGTGAGACATATTTGTGATGATGTAGAGAATATTCCTGGTACATCTTTGGCTCTCCTTTTCCTCTTATTGACCTCGGTGTTCATGTCACCGAATTCTCTCTCTCACCCTTCTCAGTCCCCAACGTGCCTCTTCCAACCCCTTCACGACCTGGATGTCTTGTTTTTCCTCCTTTGAAATCGAAGGAAGCGGCCCGGCCTCATGCATCCCTGAGGAGGATTGCCAAGAACAGAACTCAACTTGAGCTAACTCAGCTGAGAAGTCCAGCCACACAACAGGGACTTTCAAACACCTGTTCCTTGTGCTGTTGTGACTGCCACACCAATGTCCCCCCCACCAAGCCCCCCCACACCGCTGGGCTCCTCTCCTCTGGATGCTGCCACCCTGCCACCTGACCCAGGGTGACTCACATATTCTAGTCACACCTGCTTCATCAGTCCTCAGGGTGTGGCCTCCACCTATTTCCAGGACAAGTTTTAATTAAGCCCAGAACCTGGGGCCAGTGCCACCGTGGCTGACAGCAAGATAAATATACGTCAGTGGCTGAGCCAATCGGAAGTTGGGCTCATTTTTCTTCCAGAATAAGACAAGTGGCGGCCAGGGTGGGTGGGGGGCTCCTTATCTCTGGCAGACCTTCCGGATGACGGTGTCTGATCTGCCTGATCACCAGCTTCCTGGCAGCCACAGGTCCACCTGCTGCCACCAACCCACCCACCCCCGCCCCACCCAGCCCATCAGGACCTCAGATTCTGACTTACTTCACTTATCCATTCCTTCCCAAGAATTTCTTTCTTTCTTTCCTTTTTTTTGGGGGGTAAAGGGGGTGCCAGGGATTGAACTCAGGGGCACTTGACCACGGAGCCCCCTCCCCAGCCCTATTTTGTGTTTTATTTAGAGACAGGGTCTCCCTGAGTTGCTCAGGGCCTCGCTTTGGCTGAGGCTGGCTTGGAACTCGCGATCCTCCTGCCTCAGCCTCCCCAGCTGCTGGGATGACAGGCAAGAATTTCTGGATTCTTGAGAATTTTGGGGACCGGAACCCAGGCAAGAATTTCTATTCCAAAGTTTCTTTTGTGAGAGGACATCACCCAAACACTAAAGAGATTTTTGTAAAAGGAACAGTAAAGGCTCTTCACACCTTAGCTGTTTTCCCTTGTCGTGGAATTGAACAGGGGAAAGCTTGAAATAACACAGATCCGAATTCAAATCCAAGTTCCTCCATTTCCTGGCTGTGTGACTTCGAACAAGTGCCTTCCCTTCTCTGAGCCTTGTGTTCCTTAAACAGGCACAGCAATTCCTGGGGGTTCAGGGAACTTAGATGTGGGTTCCATCCTCAAATCCTTATCTGTTGATCCTGGATAATGTTTATCATCTTCTCAGCACCCAACGGATGCTAAGCTCTAAGGATTGAATACAAAGTATCTTCAAGATTCCCTGTTAGGCTGGTTATGGTGGTGCCCGCCTGCCATCCCAGCAACTGGGGAGGCTGAGACAGGAGGATCACAGGATGGAGGCCAGCCTCAGCAACTTAGCAAGGCCCTAAGCAATTCAGCGAGACCCTGTCTTTAAATAAAATATTTTTAAAAAAGGGCTGGGGATGGGGCTCAGTGGTTCAGCACCCCGGGTTCAATGTCCAGTACCAAAAACAAAGCAATCCAACAAAACTACCATGAACAAAAATCAAAAGGTAAATTGGATGGGCTGCTTGCTTCACGCCTTTCTGCAGCTCACAGTTGATAAAGAGTCTAAAATATCTATGAATCAGAAACAAAGAGACTTGGAGATAGTTAAAAAAAAAAAAAAGAGGAATTAGAGGAGAATCAGAAGACCCCTCCACCCACTCAACACATCTCTGCCAGAGGTTGTGTGTGTGTGTGTGTGTGTGTGTGTGTGTGTGTGTGTCTCGGGGTGGGGACCTGGGAGTCAGTAATAGCATGCATATCCCCCATTAAATCATCCCATTATTCATTTTCAAAAAGCAGAGCATTAATCTGATCAGTAACTGCAGTCTTCAGAATCAAGCACATTTTCATTAGCCGAGAACAAAGGAGCAAACTGGAAAGATAAATGCAACATGATGATCAGATTCTCAGCTTTGGCTGGGCTGGGGGCAGCTCAGCGGGAGAGCTCTGGCTTAGCTCCTGCAGGAGGATTGCAAGTTCAAAGCCAGCCTCAGCAATTTAGCCAGGTCCTCAGCAACTCAATGAGACCTGGTATCTCAATCAAACGTGAAAAGGGCTGGGGGTGGGGCTCAGTGGTTAAGCACCCCTGGGTTCGATCCTGGGTGCAAAAAAAAAAAAAATAGTGATCTCTGGATTTGAGCTCTGGGCGGGCTCATTTGCATAGGCAAAGGGCACTCCCTTGGGGTGGCTTACTGACCTTGGGAGGGGTTGTCTGTCCTAAATCTGCAAGGTCCTAGGGAGTCAAGGCTAAGGGCACCGCCACTCTGGTTCCTTGGGCTGCAGGGGACCCCGGGTGACTTCTCCCCAGCCACCCACCTACTGTCCCTCCAGTGAGCCACTCAAATCCCCCACAGAAGTAAAGACAAGCAGGGGCCACCAGGGGGCGATGTTCCCCCCATCTGGCCCTCCACTTGGAGATGGAGAGGCGACTTTGGTTGTTGTGATTGTTGTCTTGGTTTCTGGAGCTATTTGTGCATTCTGCAACAGAGGGAAAAAAAATAAATCAAACACACCCTGGGAACCGAAAGCCAAAGGCAAAAGCAGTCTCCCATGTCACCCCCCAATCCCACCCACCGCCTGCTCCCCAGATCCTTCTCATCATGGTCTATTCAGGGTGCATCCCACAAATAGTAGCACGATGTGCACATTGTCCTCCACTCTGCTCTTAGTCCATAATACTTCATATGGATTTGACTCCTTCTTTGAAAAGCACCCTAAAGCCCTATAGTTTGGGGTGAGCCCCAGTTGACTTAGCAATTCTCTTAGGGCCTCGCTTTGGTTGAGGCTGGCTTGGAACTCAGGATCCTCCTGCCTCAGCCTCCCAAACCACTGGGATGAGAGGTGTGCACCATGGTGCCCAGCCCACAGATATTTAGGCTGTTTGCAATTCTGGCTTCTGGAAACCCAGGCTGCACTTGAATCACCCTCATGCACAGGGGACAGTCTATGCACAAAAATTTCTGAAAGCTGGATCGTCTTGTGGAAGATACCCCTAGGGTGCATTTTCCGATTGCTGTCCACAGGGGGCGGTATCAATGTCTATCTTCACCTTTGCGAGTGAAAGATGACAAGTGGGTCTGGTTTAATTCTTAGCTAAGGGGGCAATTCTTCAAATCCTGGAGTCCAGCAGGGAGATCAGACTGAGGCTCCAGGTTGGCCAGGCATCTGACCTGGAGACCTACTGTGTGCAGACAGTTGGCAAGCTGAGGTCTGCAGAACTTAGTATCCTCAAGGTAAAAATGAGAAGTGAGCTGGGCACCATGGTGCACGCCTCTCATCCCAGTGGTTTGGGAGGCTGAGGCAGGAGGATCGTGAGTTCAAAGCCAGCCTCAGCCAAAGGGAGGCCCTAAGCAACTCAGTGAGATGCTGTCTCTAAATAAAATACAAAATAGGGCTGGGGAGGGGGCTCAGGGGTTGAGGGTCCCTGAGTCCAAACCCTTGTACAAAAAGCAAAGAAACAAAAAATCCTAAAATGTGGTTCCCTCTAACTGTCCGTCATCGCTCAAGTTACGGATCTCATTGCCCCTCTGAGAACCTTCTAGAAGTCTCTCAGCAGACTCAATGGTTCTGGTTCTGAATTTTCTTTCTCAGCCCCTCGTATCAATAATGGGCCTCCATAGTCAGCCTCAGTCTACACAGCAACTCAGCTCTTCCCAACCTACCTTCTTCAGTGATTCTGAGCCCCTGGACTCTGGGCCTGATTCACTCAATGTCTCTGGGATTCACAGAAGCCCAGCACCCGGAGGCGGTGCCCAGGGCTAGATGACAGTGTTCTCTCTTAAAGTGCCATGGGAAGGCTTGGACTTCGGGGACTGACTGGGGATAAGCGCCTTCGCACCTAGATCTTTCTCCTCCCAGCATCCCCTTCTCTTCTTTGCCTGGTTGGGTTGGCCTCCAACCTACTTCTGGACCCAGAGTTGCAGACTCTAAAGTCTTTCTTCAGGGATCACATATCACACTAAGACACATCAGGGAGTGGTGGGGAGTGTGGTGACCTGGGCCAGCCAACTTTCACTCTCTCTGGCTGCTGCTAGAAGCAACTGTGGGCTTACTCTTTTTTCAAGAGATTTTTTGGGGGTGGTGTTGGGGGTAGGGTACCAGAGATTGAACTCAGGGGCCCTGAGCCACATCTCTAGCCCTATTTTGTATTGTATTTAGAGACGGGGGTCTCACTGAGTTGCTTAGCAACTTGCTTTTGCTGAGGCTAACTTTGAACTCATGATCCTCCTGCCTCAGCCTCCAGAGTGCTGGGATTTTTTTTGGGGGGGGGGTAGATATAGCAGGGATTGAATTTGGGGCCCTCAACCACGGAGCCACATCCCCAGCCCTATTTTGAATTTTATTTAGAGAGTGGGTCTCACTGAGTTGGTGAGCACCTCGCCATTGCTGAGGCTGGCTTCGAACTCGCAATCCTCCTTTCTCAGCCTCCCCAGCTGCTGGGATTATAGGCATGTGCCACCAGGCTCTGCTCAAGAGGTTTTTAAGAAAACCCCTAAATCCAAAATTTCTCCCTAAACTCTCCTGGTTTTAAAAATCTCGCTGATTCAGATATTTCCAGAACACTGTAGGTGTCAAACGAAACTGTCCCATGAACTGGGAATCGCCTGAAGCCATCTGTTTTCCAAGTTCTGAAAACGTACCCTTCCCTCTCCCATTTTGCAGATTGAGAAAACTGAGGCCCAGAGAAGGGGAGGCCTTGGCTGGAGGTGCCTGGGTCAAGATCAGAGACTAGGTTCTTCTTGTCCATCACCCCCTCTCTCCTGCCTCCCCCCGTGACTCTGTCTCTCTGGCTCTTTAATGGGTGTCTCTGTGTGTGTGTGTGTGTGTGTGTGTCGCCTCCTGTTTCTGCAGCCTTGTGGCCACCTCCTGCTCTTTCCTGGATGCCTCTGAGTCTCTGCCTGTTTCTTTGCCTCCAGCTCCTGCAGAGCTGGGTTGCAGACACGACCCCACGACAGCCCCCTCATCCTGTGACTCCTCACGGCCCCTCCCACCCCCGCCCAGATTTCCGGAGGAGGGGACAGGCGGGGTCCCGCGGGGCTCGCTGCCGTCAGCACCCCTCCCGGGCGACTGCGACCCCTCCCCGCTGACCTCATCGGCGCCGCAGCCTTGCGCCCATATAAGCAGCGTCCCCACCGAGAAGCGCGTCGCAGGTGCCCCGGGTCCTAGCGGCGCTTGCAGACTTGGCGACCTGCGGACAGCGGACCCCGCGGCCCAGGATCCCGGACCCATTCCGCGGAGCCCTAACCAGGCAGGTGAGCCCCTCCGATCCCTTGCCAAGTGGCGTCCTCTCCGGAGCACTGGGAAAGGAGCGCACGATCGCCGGCCCCGGGACCCGACGGGAGCCCCTGCCCGGGGCGCACGGGCGCATCGTGCCACTGCGGTGCGCGCCAGGTCCCCGGCACCCGGGGCGATCGGAGCCCAGCATGCATGCTGTCCCCGCCGGGATCCAAGCTGTAGGTTGGCTCCAGGGGACCCAGGGGCTGGGCGGGTCCGCGGGAGAGCCGGGGAGTTGGGATCCGAACCTCACGTTGGAAACCGAACCGCTCGCTTTGGAACGAATCAGGATGTTGGATTCCTGGTCCAGACGCAGCTCAGCGTGGCATGGAGAAGCGGAGCCCTGGAATCGGAATTTTAGCGCTCGAAATAGAATCCCCAGGCCCGGGGGCTGGTGGCCGGCGACAGGGCGCTCGCCTAGCTTTTGCGCAACTCCCTGGGTCCATCCCCAGCCAATAAAATAAAATAAAAAAATCCCAAGGAAGCCTCGTACTAGATCAAGAAAGTTGGCGATGGAGTAGGAGCCTTAGAGTGTGGCGATGGGACCTTGGGGACAATGTTTGCAGCCACCCGATCCTTAGCATCCCGCTGGCCGTCGGGCGGGCCAGCGCTGCAGCCTGGGCGGGGACATCGCGGGCTTGGTCAACCCCAGCTCTGGCTTCCCCAGCTTTCCCATGAGGTTGAGAGGTGGCAGTGACAATAGGGTCCCCCACGGTCTCCTGGCTCACACAGGCAGAAGGCGGCGTGGCCAGGCATTCCTATGGACTAGAGTGGTTCCAGGTGGCAGGTTCCGCATACCTGGTGACCCTGGGGTCTTGCCACTCCCTGGGAGGGGGGCTGAACCGTGAGCGATTTGTTCTGGGGAAGGAGAGGGAGATTGATGGGGCCGGCGCGCTCACTCCACTCCTCTCTGTCCACTGCCCCTCTAGCCGCCGCCATGCCGGGCCCTTGGCTGCTGCTCACCCTGGCTCTGACCTTGACCTTGACCGGCTCCCCGGGAGGCCGCGCTCAGCCCCAAGGCGCCCAGCAGGAGGCCGAGATGGCTGCGGACCATCCCGGCCTGGAGGACCTCCTGCGCCAGGCTGAACGGTTCCTTCTCCTCCAGGATGACATCCAGCGGCTGCGAGGGGACCTGGGCGAGTCCTCAGGTGAGTGGGCGGGGCTGTTGGTGGCTGCTGCTAGAGATGAACTGAGTGGCCAGAAGGACTGGGGGACTGGGACGTGGGGTGGGGGGAGGACGACTTGAGCCTCAGCCTCCTGCACTTTAGAAATCCTAATGCCACTCCTTTGGCAGAGACTGGAGACAACATCATCATCATCATTATTATTATTATTATTATTATTAAATTATACCTGAGATTGAACCCAGGGGCTCCTTCCCACTGAGCTACATCACCAGCCCTTCTAAGTTTTTTTATTTTGAGATAGGGTCTCCTAAAGTTATTAAGGGCCTCGCTAAGTTGCTGAGGCTGGCCTCCAACTCCCGATCCTCCTCCCTCAGCCTCCCTAGTCGCTGGGATGACAATCATGCAGCCACCCGGCCCAGCTGTTATTCCCATTTTATACAGAAGAAAACCGAGGCTGAGAGAGAGATTGAGTCACTTCTGGTCGCATAGGCCAGGAAGTGGCAGAGCTGGGACTGGAATTCAGAGGTCATGACTTTGACCTTCTCTGTGAGGGTGTGTCTCTGGGGCCTGAGAGGCAGGTGCAAAATCTCTGGGTAGATGCTGCAAGAAGTCTGCCTTGGTCTCCAAGAAGAAGGCTGGGATTGGGCATTCAGGAAGGTGTGCCTCTTGCGATGGTATGGTGGGGAGGGGACCCTGATGGCCTTTTTCTTCCCCCAGAGTCCCTTCAACCCGATTCACTCTCCAAGCGTCAACATCCGGGCAAAAGGGAAGAGGAGGCAGAGGAGGGAGTGGAAGAGGAGGAGGAAGGCGGAGCTGTGGCGCCCCACAAACGCCAGCACCCGGGGCGCCGCGAGGATGAGGCTGCGTGGTCTCTAGACAGCACCCAGCAGCACAAGAGGCAGCACCCCGGCCGGCGCTCCCCGTGGCTGGGGTCTGCTGTCACCAAGAGGCAGCACCCAGGCAGAAGGCTGGTGGACCCCCAGGTCCAGGGGAGCTGGGAAGAGGAGCAAGAAGAAGATGCAGGAGAGGGCACCCCGAGGGTTGAGAGGCGCCAGCATCCCGGCAAGAGGGCGCTGGGAGGCCCCTGTGCGCCCCAGGGAGCCTGTGCCCCATCGGGCCTCCTTCTGGGGCTCCTGAGTGACCTGAGCAGGGGCCAGGGGACCCAGGAGAAGCCGCCCCACCCCGAGCGTCGGGCATCCTGGGCCAGGGACCCCCTGGAGGAGTGAGCCCCAATTTCCTGGAAAATCCAATTTGGGGATCTAAGGGTATCTTAAGTGACCACTCCATCCCAGTGCCCTCTCTCCCCTCCTCCTTAGGTTCCCAGCCACCAACCTGAGCCTCCTGTATAACACGCTCCCAAGTCCCTGTCCCTGTCCCCCAGGGGACCCAGGATCTCCTTTCCCTTCCTAAGCATCCTTTTGTAGTTGGGAAGAGACTTCATGGAAACTCCCTGTGGGGACAATGGCCCTGCCTGGGAATGTTCCATCACAGCCCTGGAAGTTGTGGCTTGTATATAACCCCCTCCCCTGCCCTTAGGCACCTTCTCCTTGTCCACGATAGTCCCCCAAGTGGTAATAAAACGTGCGACCTGAACTCAGAGCTCCGTGGTGGTCACTCTGTTCCAGCTGGCACGGGGTTTCTCTTGGGCATCCAGAGGGGCACTGGGAATCAGGGGGCGGGACTAGCATTCCCCAGTTCTGCTGCCAAAGGCCTGGGGGACCCCGGAAAGTCAAAAGTTCTCTCTTCTGTCCTCATCGCTGGACACATGTGGGAGGTGGATAGGGAGAAAGGACCCAAGGCCAGCCCCAGACACAGCTGGCCCAGGTGGATCTCTGGGATTGAGAGGCCAGTTCAGGGTCCTGACTTGAGTTTCCTGATGGGAGAAGGGAGAGGAGCCTCGTGGTCTGGCTCAGGTCTATCATTCTCATGGGCTGGGCTCCGTGGGGGCACTCCTGGTAATCCCAGCAGCTGTGGAGGCTGAGGCAGGAGGATCGCGAGGTCGAGGCCAGCCTCAGCCACTTAGACCCTTGGCCACTTAGGGAGACCCTGTCTCCAAATAAACTTAATCCAAAACCTTTAAGAAACCATGAGTGAATCAAATAGTAATAACAATAGTAAAGACCCAAACACAACACCAGGGTCCTCAATATTTTGTGTATATAACTTTCTAAAATCCTCACAATAATCCTCCTAGGTATAACTATTACTGTGTCCATCTTATTAATGGGGAAGGAAGGATCAGCAAAGTTAAGTAACTTGCCAGTTTCACCTTTCACTTAAGCTAACCTCCACAGTCCCTCCAGCCTAGCAAGACACAGTAGTGCACATTTGTAATCCCAGTAACTGGGGAGGCTGAGGCTGGAGGATCACAAGGTCAAGGTCAGCCTTGGCAATTTAGCAAGAGCCTGTCTCAAAATTTAAAAAAAAAAATAAAAGAATTAAAAAGGACTGGGGATGGAGTTCAGGGGTAAAGTGCCTCTGGGTTAAATTCTCAGTTCAAAAAAGAAAGAAAGAAAGAAAGAAAAATAAAATTAAAAAAATTTTCCCATCTTAGGGTTTAGAAGTTCCTGGACACCTGTGATTTTTATTTTTATTTATTTATTTTTGGGCCCAAGATTGAACCCAGGGGTGCTTTAACCACTGAGCCACACCCCCAGCCTTTTTTATTTTTTATTTTGAGACAGGGTCTCACAGAGTTGCTTAGGGCCTCCATCAACTGCTGAGACTGGCCTTGAACTTGCGATCCTCCTGCCTCAGCCTCCCAAGTCAATAGGATCACAGGCCTGGGTCACTGCTCCTGGCTACCATCAGACTTCTTAGAGGCAAGAAATAAATTTGCATTTTGTGAAGTCACTGAGATTTCGGGGCCTGTGACCAGATTTGCCAAACACAGATACCTCCTCCCTTTTCTTCTCCACACAGAGCTCCTTCCTAAAATCTTTTCCTGCTCACATGCAGTCTGCCTTCATGGATCAGAGCCTGGAACAAAGTAGATGCTCAATAAATATTTGTTGAAGGGCTGTGGCAAGCTTGAGATCAGTTGGATTTTCGTTTCCCTGCCGGATTTCCTGGGGTGCCTTGTACTTTGGGGTTTCTTAGCAATAGAGCTGGAAAGTACTGGAATTCTGCTTTCCACAAGGAAAGCGGAATCCATGAGTGAGCAGGTTATTTCTGTGGACATCGCAGGCTCCATCTTGTTAGGGATCCTCAGGGGACTAAAGGACAGGCTCCATACTCTCCTGCATGACAGGACCTAGGGCAGGTTCTCACACAAAGTAAGTGCTCAGTAAACAACTGAATGCATGAAAAGTAGGATTTGAGACCACATCTGTCTGATTCTGAGCCCCCCAGGGAGGTGGCGGGGCAAATCCAAACGCTTACACCAAGCTCTGGGGTGGAAGTTTCCTGCAGGTTTGTCAAAAACTGGTCCCAAGGATGGCCATGGAGCTTAGAGCTTATGTTGAAACCCACTGTAACATCTGCCCAAGTATCCTACCTTTTAAAAATACCCTAGAGGACACCAAATGGCCCTCTGTTGTCTTACTTACTACTTACTACTTCCATTGTGGACTGAAATCTGCAAAACAGCAAGCTCGAATAAACCTTTTTTTCTTATAACTTCATTATCTCAGGTGTTTTGTTCCAGTAACCGAAAACTGACTAGTAGAGTCTACTTTACAAGTGAGAAATAAGCCAAGCTCAGAGAGGTGATGTGATCAGTTCAAGGTGTACCCTGGTTCTGTAAAATCCCAGATCCTGGGGAATCTTTTATCTTGATCTACTCTCTCTCTTGCTGGGGCAGTTTTTGCAAAAGCAGGGTGACTTTTTCACGGCCTCACCTCTCACATCCAGCCTGCCTTGCTTGTGAAACATCTCAATGTCACTACTTCCTCTGATATGTTCTTTAATTAATTCTTTCTGCCAACCTGATTTGGATTAATTAAGTGCAATCAGAGGACTGGTTTTCTGAGAGACTGAGTTCCTGCTCCAGGGCCTCTTGGGTGGGCTGAGAACATGTGGGACTTTTTACCTGAAGGATGTCAACAATTAGAAGCCATTGCAATCAGCGGCCGACGAGCCGACTGCCTCAATTAAGCTCCTTGGCTAACCGGGGCTGAGAGTTACGGGTTACCAAGGGGACCCGTGGTCCATGCCAGGATTTAAGTGGCTTTTATCTTCCGGGATCATCTTTCCTGAATTGCGGCCACGTTCTGGGGCTGGTAATTATTGGAAGGTTGATTAGACCCTGTCCATTACGGAGTGTGACTTCCTAATCACCAGCTGGGAGAGAGGAAGGCGTCCAGAGATGTCGCAGGTACACCCTGTCCCACGTGCCTGGCATTCAAACAGACATGTCTGCTGTGGGCCTGTGGCTTGAATCTCCCTGACGCAGGACTTGAATGATAACAGTTAGTGTTTATTGAGCACTTATTATGTGCCAAGCACGGCTCTGGCTCACTCCACAGGGAAACAATTCATTCGATCCTCTCTAGGAGGAGACTGAGGCACAGGGAGGTTAGGTGAGTGGCCCACACACTTGAGATTTAAATCCAGGAAGTGTGTTTTCAGGTTCAACAGCTACAGAATGCTAGATCTCGTGCTGAATGAATACCAGCAGTTCTCAAAATCGCCCAGAGACCAATGCACCTCTTCCCATTGAATTGTTTTCTCTTTTTAGAAATACAGTTGATTGTCACAAGCATGTTTATATTAACAGAGCACAGATTTATTATGGCTACCATAAATTAATACATATTTTAGAAACTCTCATTTTTAATTTTTACTCTGGGAAATATCAATAGCTATAATCCATATCATGAAAAGTTCTTTAGGGTCCTCAATAATTTTTATTTTTTTTTTTTGCCCTGGGGATTGAACCTAGGGGTGTGTGACGACTGAGCCATTTATCTGGGTCCTTTTTATATTTTAGTTTGAGAGAGAGTCTTGCTGAGTTGCTTAGGACCTTGCTAAATTGTTGAGGCTGGCCTTGAACTCACAATCCTCCTGCCTCAGCCTCCCGAGCCACTGGGATTACAGGCATGCACCCCACATCCGGCTGTTCCTGTAATTATTCTATTAAACATCTCTGGAGATTTCTGGTTGAACAGACTGGATTGATCATACCTAACTGGCTCCCCTTCTTCCTAAATGGACCAATCTAAACAAGGACAATCTAAACATTTCAAGAAAATTTGCAACTTAAAAATCAAAGACATGAAGATGAAGAAACAGAAAAAAAAACATTGAGCCCAGAGGAAAATAAGATAATTCTGAAAACAGAAATAGATGTTAAAATAGAAAGAGAAAACATGCATTAGTGGGTATCTTCAGAGACAGAAGATAAATTACAGCATCCGTAAAACTAGCACAAAATGATATAGAAATGGATCAGAGAATAAGAAAAAAAAAACTAAACTAAAAACCTCCTGGAAATTAACACTATGATTGCTAGAAATACATAGCTCATCTTTCCTCTTTCACCCTCACCACCCCAACACTAGTCTATTTTTTCTTTCCTTTTTGTGGTGCTAGAATTGAACCCAGGGTCTCGTTCATGCTAGATAAGAGCTGTACCACTGAGCACCTCTTGCCTGGTCTATTCCTGCTATCTCGTCACAGCTTGCTCTGTCTTTTGACTATCCTTTCTTTGGGAGGTGAGGGTGATCTTTTCAAAACCCAGACTCCATTTATTTCCTAACTTAACGCCCTAATGACGCAGGCATGGTGGTGCATGCCTGCAATTCCAGCCACTGGCGAGGCTGAGGCAGGAGGATTGCAAGTTGGAGGCCAGCCTCAGCAATTTAGGGATACTCTGTTTCAAAATTTAAAAAAATAATAAAAATAGTTGGTAAAATATACCCCTAACTTGAATTCCAGGTACTGAAACAGTAACAACAACAAAACCCTAATGGCTCTTTATTTCTTTCATAATGAAGGATTTTTTTCCCCACACTTAGAACTTGTGGCAGATACTGTTAGCTGCCTCATCGAAAGCTATTCCCCTACCATTTCTTTCTAGATTTGTTCAGTTATCAAGCAGCGATGCGTCTCCAAAGGGGTGACATTTGATGGGTGGAAGCCGGTCATTAGAATTAAATTCTCTTGCCAGGGATCTGTTTTAGGGGTGTCTGTGTCATTCTTTGTCACACTGACATAGCTCCCTGGCTGCAGGCCATGCAGCCGGCCCTTTGATCATGGGGAGAAGCCACCGTGGAGTGACAGAGAGGTGGCCTGGTAGCCCAAGGGGGTTGGAGGGTGGGTGGCCAGCACAGCCTCATGGCGCGTGGAGCCCACCATGCAGGCCTGAGGCGCCCTGGGCCACCACCAAGGTGAACCTGGACAAGCCAATCTGATTTGTCACCCCGCCCTGCACACAAGGGAGATGCCCATTGCAGGAGAGCGCTCAGCAGAGCCAGACACCCCACTGAGCATGCGCAACCCGAGGACTTCAAGCCACCAATCATAGTAAGGCAAACCGCACCAGGATTCAGGGCTAACCAATAGCGTTAGTGCAAGCCCTAATTAGCATAAACTTGGACCAATAGCCGTGGACCCGGTGCTATATAAACCCCTGGAAGCGCTCAGTAAGTGAAGCACCGCTGTGGGGTGATGTGAGGGTTTTCCTTTGCTCTTCAGTAAGGATGTGGACTTCATCCTTTTATTTCTTAAAACATTGAATTCTTTATCAAAAAGAAGTTGGATGAAAGGCACTGAAGGATGAGTTATTAGAACTTGCTGCAAATGCTGGCGGGCATAGTCTGTGGCAAAGATCAGCAGTGCTTTCTTGTTCAGAGATCTGTAGCTCATACAGATTTTACATGGTAGCAGAAGTAGGGAATGAACTTGGGTCTCAAGACTCTGGTTTTGATATGTTGAGTGGTCCGTAGGGTTATTGGGAATAACTTTCCTTATTTCTGAAAGGTGTTGCTGAAAGAGGAAAATTTAGGACATCATGTTTCAAATTGATGATTGCTGCTTTGGCAGCCCTTTTGTAACCATAAGGGCACACACCAGAGATCAAAAACGGCTGGAAAAGCAGAAACAGATAAAAATCCTTGTCAATGTCATGAAGCCGTAGGGAATTGAGCCACATCATCTTGCTATGTGAGATAATGGAATGGACTTGGGTATCGGTTACTTGCAGCCCAAATCCATCCTAACTATTATGAACCTGATATTTTCAGCCTCTGCAACTTCCTGGTCTGTTCCCTATCCTTGGTGGTCATTTCCTTTAATGGTTCACTATTTTCAAACTTGCAGTTAACACCCAAATGGTGGCTCAACACGACTGTCTAGGATGTCCTGATCATCTGGGTTTCCAGCCCTCTCTTCACAGTTCTGACCACCAGGGAGCATGTCCGCCTCCCATTGACCTGTGGTGTCTTGAGTGGCAATGGGTTTATGGTCCTCCCACTTAGCAGGATGCTTTTTGGATCCTCAGGGTTATCACAACCTGAAATTACCTCCAAAGTTACGGTCATGTATATGTGCACGTAGAGTTCGCTGGTTGAAAGGGTGAGTTTTGAAGTTAATCAGCTGTAAATCCAGCTAACCAGGTCTAACCAGTTCACTGATGAGCCGTGTGGCCTCTAACCACAACCTCTCTGTCTCAGCATTCCCCTACCCCCTACAAAGCAGATATGGTCAAACCTATGTGAAGATTCAGTGAGAAGAGCCCACCACGGTGGCACCTGTAATCTCAAAGGCTCAGGAGGCTGAGGCAGGAGGATCGCAAATTTGAGGCCAGACTCAGCAACTGAGGGAGGCCCTAAGCAACTCAGCAAGACCCTGTCTAAATAAAATATAAAAGGGCTGGGGATGGGGTTCAGTGGTTAAGCACCCCTGAGTTCAATCCCTGGTACAAAAAAAAAAATGAGGCACATAAACTATTAAACTTGGTACTTGGCATGTGATCAATTATTCATAACACCAATTTGGGGGATTATTGCGATATTAATTTGCATTTAATTTTTTTTTTTGGGGGGGAAGGATTCTGAGCTTTGATTAAATTCTCAAAGGGGCCTGTGAGCCAGGAAGTCAGTGACTAGTGGTTTTGGGGGTAGATGGAGCCTCAGGGGACTCTGCCCACTGCAATAGATGTTCGTGGGTTTTGCAAAAACCCTCCAGAGAGTCCTGGTAAGCAACTCCTCTACCGGGTCACGGTGCCCGCTGTCTGATCTCGCTGGTGATGAGTCTCCGGTTCATTATCCCTCCCCCAGGGCCCTGGGTTCTGTGACCTCCGGAGCTGTCCAAACACCTCATTAGCGCCTGCTGGGGACAGAGGGAGGACGGGGCTGCCGTCAGCCTGGGCAGAGACCTGCTCTCATTAGAGCTAAAGGACCCGACCGGGGGGCGGGCAGGGGCCCACGGTGCCCCTTTGTCTGGGCCTGATGACTCAGGGAACATCGCACTTGGGAGCACATGGTTGTCAGCACAAAGCAGCGACTCTGCGACAGAGCCCGGGCCTCCCAGGACTGGCACTGGGCCACCCCGCCCCTTCCCTCATTCCTCAGCCTCTTTTCCGAAGATGCCTAAACTGGCTCCTTACTGTTTGCTCCTCCTTGTGGCCACAATGGGGTGGATTCCTGTTTTATGGATCAGAAGAGCGAGGCAGGGTCTGGCTCAATTGCCCAGGCTGGCCTCCAATTTGCGATCCTCCTGCCTCAGCCTCCCAAGTGGCTGGGATTACAGGTGTGCCGCCTCTGCTTGCAGTCCTGATCCAAACTCTACTTGTAGTTTCCAATGCAATACATGTGCCACCTCCTCCTCCAGGAAGCCCTCCAACCTCCTCCCACATCGCCTCAGGTGCTGCCTCTCTGAGCTGCAGGGTAGACCCCAGTCTTTTTGAGCCTTAAAGGCTCATCAGGAGCAATATATCTGTTGGGAGCAGTGGTACATGCCTGTGAGCCTGGCAACTTGGGAGGCTGAGGCAGGAGGATCTCAAATTACAGAGGCCAGCCTCAGCAATTTAGCAAGGCCCTAAACAACTCTTTGAGACTCTAAATAAAATATTAAGAGGGCTGGGGGATGTGGCTCCGTGGTTGAGCACCCCTGGGTTCAATCCCCAGCATCCCCCCAAAAAAGTCCTCCAGGAATTCTGATACCCCAAATTTGAAAATTGCCACCTTTCAAACTATCCTGGAGTCCTGCATTTGAGGCACCCCATGAGATCAACTGCTAAGGGGTCCCAACTTCAGCACCCGCTGCAGAGGAGAGAGGTCACAGCTGAGCTGTGGGTTCCCTGGCCATCCCTCCTGCCCAGGGACTCAGCCTAGAGGACTTGTTACAGAAGAGAATTTTCCTCATCCCAGCCCCTTCTCGAACCTTCTGCAGACACACAGCCAATTTCAAATTGCAGAGTAACTTTTATTGGCAAAGGAGAAACATTGGCACCGTCTCATTTATTTCTTATCAGATTTTCTGTCCCCGTCCTGCCAAGCTGGGGGCCTGCTGAGCCCCAGAATGTAACCACCGGTCATCTGCCTCTTCAGAAAAACGCTGTAAAATTTCATGGGGTTCTTCTTAGACACACCAAATGTTGTCTGGAAAAAATACATCTTTTTGCCTCCCTCTCTTGCTCAAGACCCCAGCGAGAATGTAGTGCAGTTCTCTTGTCATTCAAATGCTTTCTGAGCCAGTTTTTCTTCCTGTTAAAAGAGTGCAGTTTTCCTCAATCCCCACCCCCCATCCTCCCTTCTCCTTCACCTTGAGATTGAACTCAGGGGCACTCAACCACCAAGCCCCCTCCCCAGCCCTGTTTTGCATTTTATTTAGAGACAGGGTCTCACTGAATTGCTTAGTGCCTCGCTTTTGCCGAGGCTGGCTTTGAACTCGAAATCCTCCTGCCTCGGCCTCCTGACTCCAGAATTAATGTGTGGGTGTCCCTCATGACACCTTTTTGACTGGGGATTGAATCCAGGGGTGCTTTAAGCCCTGAACTACATCACCAGCTGCTATTATTATTATTATTATTATTACTATTATTAAAGCAAGGTCTTGGCTAGCTTGCCCAGGCTGTTCTACCAATTTGGGATCTTCCACAGATTACAGGTGCACACCACTAACCCTGGCTGGGGGTGCTCCGTTTGCGAGGTACAAGATAAAACCAAAATTTTGAGATGAAACATGTTCCTTGCTCCTGCTAGCAGGCGGCTGCCTAAGTGTTGAAGCAGACCCCCAACAGCTCACCACCCCCTTCTCTCTTCCTGGATTCATTATCTCACAAACTTTCAAAAAATAAAACCCAAAACTACACAAGCAAATACCACTAGGAATTATTGAAGAAAAACCTACACAAAGCCCTGCAGAAGGAAAGTACCACCTTGGAGGGGGTCTTGCTTAGGGGTTTATATACCGCTCGGCTCACTGCTATTGGTCCAAACTTATGCAAATTAGGGTTTGCAAACGGGCTAACGCTATTGGTCTAAACTTATGCTAATTAGGGCTTGGAACCTACAACGCTATTGGTCAATTCTCAAGCCGACTTTCACGTTCTGCCAGAAGGTTAGGAAGCGAAGCGGGAGGTGGGTTGTGGGCTGGGGCTGCCGTGTTGGGCGCCACGGGTTTCTCCAGCGGGTGTCAGTACTGTGCCCAGGCCTGGCCACCGCAGGATGACAGGTCAGTGTCCTTGGCTCACCGGGGCGCTGCCTCCACGCGGCTGCAGGCCAAGCTTGTCCCATTAGGGCTGCCATTCTGCTGTGGCTTCTGGGCAGGGACCAGAGTTCTTCTGCGCAGCTTGGTACCTGGGAGCCAGGTCAATGGCCTCAAGGTCAAGGAAGGGAGCCCAGGTGGGGGGACAGGCACTGTTACCATATGGCCATCTGCCCTTCACCCTCACTGCTCTGGAGGTGCTTAACCACTGAGCCACATCCCCAGCCCATTTTATTTTCTTTTATTTTGAGACAGGGTTTCACTAGGTTGCTGAGGAACTTGCTCAGTTGTTGAGGCTGGCCTCCAACTTGCGATCCTCCTGCCTCAGCCTCTAGAGTCACTGGGCCTGCCAGGCACCATTATACGCTTATGGGATCTCCCTGGTGTATGTGGCCTATCATTGTTGCCCATTGCATGACTCTAGAAGTACTCATGGGACACATTGCAAGGGACATAGTTATACTAAAAAAAAAAAAAATGTTGTCTGACGTTCGAACTTAACTCTGCTTCTTGTATTTTTTTCTCTGCTGAATCTGTTGACCTTACTGAACTCCTTCCCGTTTTCATTCACGGGTATTTTCTTCAATAAATCACTTGCACATCTAATCTTAAATTGGTGTCTGCTTCTCCGAGGCCCCCAACTAACTCGTGGTGGGAGGCGGATAAGGGAACACAGAGAGAAATCACGGAACCATGCCTGGTCCCCAGGAAGTAAACGTTTGCATTTAGTACAGAGACACAGCCAAATACCACCAACTGACAAGCAAAGTCACCCTAGATGGATGGCTCTCCATCCTGCAGAAATTCCCTCTCCCCTACACTTAGTAGGTGCGCAAAACGTTTCTTGCATTTATCTTCACATGTACAGACTATTTCTGGGAGGACACGGCAGGATTGGTGGTTGCCATGGAGAAGACCTTAGCACCTGGAGAAGAAATATAAAAGGGGCACTCTCTTCTCTCTAAATCACCTGGCCTACCTTTCCAATCTGTACTGTATGACTGCCATCACCTGTCACAAAAAAATAAACTAGGCTGTTGCTGGGCGCGGTGGCACATGCCTGTTACCACCACCACCGGGGAGGCTGAGGCAGGAGGATCGCCAGTTCGAGGCCAGCCTCGGCAACATATTGAGGTCCTAAACAACTTAGTGAGAACTTGTCTGAAAAATAAATAAATAGGGCTGGGGATGTGGCTCCGTGGTGAAGTGCCTCTGGGTTCAATTTCCAGTAACAAACAAAATCTAAGTTGGTGTGTGTGTGTGTGTGTGTGTTTTGCTGAGCCTCAAACCCAGGACATTGTGCAAGCTCTCTACCGCTGTGCTACATCTCCAGCCCTCCGCTGTAGTTTTAATTTTATTTACTTATTTATTCATTTATTTGGTACCAAGGATTGAACCCAAGGGTGCAGAGCCACTGGGCCACATCCCCAGCCCTTTTTATATTTTGAGATAAGAGTCTTGCTGAATTGCTCAGAGCCTCACTAAATGGCTGAGCCCATATCTAGCTTTTTTTTTTTCCCCAACTATACTGGGATTCGAACCCACAGCCTTGGCACCAGCTGGGAAACCACTTTACCCACTGAGCTCCAGTCCCAGCAGGCATCAAGGTAAGGAAAGCTGAGCCTCTCTCTGTCTGGGGGCCGCAGTTCTCAATCGTGGCTGCACAGCAGAATCACCTGGGGGAGAGAGAGGGTCCCTAAAAGTCCCCATGTCCCTGCTGCGTTCCAGATCGGTGGGACAAGATGGGACCATCTTTTCCAGTTGCCCCAGGGCGGGGCGGGGCGGGGCGCTGCGGAGCGGCTCTGAGCCTCCCGCGGGGGAAAGCGCCTGTCGTGCGCCCCCTGCTGGCCGAAGGAGTCGCTGCCCCTGGGTGGGCTTTGCTCCCGGACTGGCTTGTCCCCTAAAGCGCCAGAGTCTGGACAGCTTATATAAGAAGCAAGCGTTGCTCCAAGCTTCTTATTAACAGTTAACCAGAGGATGCTATTTAAAGCAGACGTGGGAGGCCTCTAGGTCTGGCACATGGGCGCAGGACGCAGACAGACGATGATGCCCCAAATTCTGATCCTCAAACCTGCCACCCAGGCCCAAGCGAAAAATAGGAGCGGCTGGCAGTGGCCAGACAGCGCGGGGGCGGTGGGGACGTGGAGGAGGCTTTAATTAAAATGCTTAATGTACTTGGTGATATTTATTTTTTTCCCTAGCTGAAGTCTTATGGGTCCCCATGTTTGGTCTTCTCCTAATGAAGGTGAAGGTCATTCATAACTCATCAGTTCATACCTTTAGCAGGTGCTAGGCAGGGCACGAATATAAAAATAAAATGCACGGGGTGGGGGCAATAACAAAAATGAGCTTAGCTCACGTTTATTGAGTGTTTACTATGTGCCAGGCACTAGTCTATGTGCTTTGCATGTATTATCTCATTTCATCCGTGCACAATCCCCAGGAGGATCCTTATTGTCCCATTTTACAGGTGAGAAAATGGATGCACGGAGAAGTTAATAATTTGCTCAAGTTCTCCCTGTGGCTGGCACAACCCAGAATCCTCCTTGGACAAGTTCAGTCTAGTAAGGTGACGGATTTGGGAAATACATATTAGCCATCGGGGACTCACAAAGGATGGAGTACCTCTTCTGTGCGGGAAGGGTCAGGGAGTGTGGTCCCTTGAAATAGGGAGTTGGAGAAGAGGGGAGGAAACTCCAGGCAGAGGAAGGGCTCTTGCAAAGGCGGGGAGGCAGGAAGTGGTACAACTTCTACCTTAAACAAAAAAAGCAGCTTTGGAGCTGGGCGCAGTGGCGCATGCCTGAAATCCTAGCTGGGCACAGGAGGCTGAGGCAGGAGGATCGCGAGTTCAAAGCCAGCCTCAGCAAAAGCGAGGCAACACGCAACTCAGTGAGACCCTGTCTCTAAATAAAATACAAAATAGGGCTGGAGATATGGCTCAGTGGTTGAGTACCCCTGGGTTCACCCCCAAATAGAGGAGCACCTCCTTTTCTATGTCACCCATGTCTGGCAGAGAGAATGGCAGAAGAGAGATCAAGGCTTCTGTCCTGGGTTCCAAGCCACCTACCCTCTGAGTCTCAGCTTCCTTCCATGCAAAATGGTTCTTACTCACATCTGTCTGGGACAGAGCACAGAAATGGCCCAATTCTGGTCTCTGCTAGGGGCTGAGTTGGGTTCTCCTCCAAATTCTCAGGTTGGAATCTGACCCTCAGGAACCTCAGAAGGTGACCATATTTGGAGACAGGGTCTTTTTTAAAAGAGGTGATTACGTTAACATGTTTGAATCTAGGCTGGTCTTGTGACTTGGTTTGGCCAACAGGAGGCTCGGCTAGAAAGATGCAAAAGTGACATTGTGGCGGCTCTGAGTGGTGACTTTCCAAACTTGGGCTGTTTGCGTGGTTTAGGTGGTCTGAGAGCGCCACCTGGTGGCTGACTTGGGTCATTACGCCCTCTGCTTATCCTGAGACACGGTCAGAACTGGAGCCAGGGGACCCCCCCAACTCTGATGAAGGGTAAACTTGCCTCAGACTCCGGACTGGGGCACATAAATCCCCAGGCAGGAATTCTTTGGGCCCTCCAGGTGCCTCCCCACCCCTGACTCGCTGAGTCTTCCAGGGGTGGGATGATGACCCTTTATCTCAGAAGAGCAAACAGGTATATGAAATTTTGGAAGAAGAGGTGGCTTGGGGACCTTGGCCCAGTTTTGCTTTCTGCTCCTTTTCCAATCTTCTCTGACTTTCCTTTTTTCTTCTGCTACTGGGGATTGAACCCGGGGTGGTTAACCACTGAGCCTCATCCCCAGCCCTTTTTATATTTTATTTAGAGACAGGGTCTTGCTGAATTGCTTAGGGCCTCGCTAAATTGCTGAGGCTGGCTTTGAACTCCTAATCCTCCTGCCTCAGCCTCCCGAGCTGCTGGGATTACAGGTGTGCGCCACCACGCCCAGCCTCCTTTTTAAATTTTTTATTTTGAGAAGGGTCTTACTAAGTTGCTCAAGCCCTCACTAAATTGCTGAGGCTGCCTTCACACGTGCAATCCTCCCACCTCAGCCTCCTGAGTCACTGGGATAAGAGGTGTGTGGCACCACACCTGGTTGTGAATGAACTTTTTCAGGTTTATCAAAGGACTCACACTCTTTCCCATAACAATACCTTTGTGGCCAAGGTATACGTAGAACAGTATCAGGAGCGTGCAGGTCACTTAGTAAATATTAATTGTCATCATCATTAAAATGGAACTATTAATCAAGCTGCCCAAAGGATTAAATAATGACAGTGCTTTTGATAAATGGTAGAGCATACAGGCAGGACTTTGCCACTATAATTCTTTTTCTTTGTAGGACTTGGGGGCACTTGACCACTGAGCCATACCCCCAGCCCTATTTTGTATTTTATTTAGAGACAGGGTCTCACTTAGCACCTTGTTGTTTTGCTGAGGGTGGCTTTAAACTCGTGATCCTCCTGCCTCAGCCTCCGGAGCTGCTGGGGGCCACTATAATTCTTTAAACTATCAAAAGAACAGCAGTGACCCATCTATCATGATATTCCGAATTGATTCACAAACTGTAGGCTACATGACTGCTGCTTTTTGGAGCAAATGAAATGGTGACTTTTTTTTTTTTTTTTTTTTTTAAGCAAATAAATTGGTTTTGGTAAACGATAAAATGACAGGTAAAAATCATGGTGGTTTAATTAAATGTTCATTTCCTGGGCCCCAAACATGGTCCCGGCTGTACTACTTCTGCAATCTATGTGACTGAGATCTGTGTGGTCCCAGATATCCAACAGGGTCTTCTCAGTCCCAAAGTCCTGGTTATGGGGACCCAGGGCCATTTGCATCTGATTCTAAAACACAAAAGGGCGACCACGTCGGATCCGGCCAATCCTGTTCCTCCTCAGCACCGCAGGGGGGGGGGGGTCAAGTCGCCTTGTCACTTATAAATGCTGCAGATGTCCCTTAGATTTGGACACGTTCACTGGGCACCCCTTCCCCCCATTCTCCTCATTCCAGGTCTCCATTCGCACGTGGCTCTACGCCAGGTCTGGCGACATCCTACTGTCCCTAGCTCTCAGGGACTTTCTCTCCACTGAAGTTAGAACCGTAGTTGGGGTGAAGTTGGGACTCCTTGGCGACCCAATTCTTTCCACTCATCGGTGAAGACCCAAAGTACCACAGGTCTCCGTTTCCCCATCTGGACAACCGAGGGGAGGGCACTGGCTGGCTTTAAGGGGTCGTCGGTGTGAACCAGGGACGTCCGATCTGCGAGTCCAACTCCTCCCCACATCCCCGTTGGGTCGGCGCCTGCGCAGAAGCCAGCGACTCCCGCGCAGCCGATCCTCTGTGACTCCGCCCCCTTCGAGCGCTCGGCGCTCGACCGGCGTCTCCCAGCCTGACTTCCGGTTGGGGCGCCGCCGCAGGCGCGCTTGCCGAGCGCCGAGCAGCCGATGGAGATGGCGGCCGGGATTCTGTGAGAGCCGACCTCCGAGGCCCAGAGCCCGGGCCTGGGAACAAGACGGGCCTAGGGTGCCTGCGAGAGCCCGGCGGGGTACTGAAGGGGCTGGGCTCGGCTTGCGGGCGGGGGGTGGGCTCGGTTGGGGAACGGAGACGGGCCGGGCTGCGCGGGTGTGCGGGGTCTGCGGTGGCGGTGGGTGTGACGTCCGCGGCGGGCGCTGTGGTTTTCGGGCCGTGAGTCCCGCCGCGGGGATGGCGGGGCTCGGGGCGGTGGTGCGGGTTCCCGGGCGTGTGCAGGGGTGCCGGGGGGCGGGGTGGCCGTCCCCCGAGTGCTCGGCGTGGTTCTCCGGTGGCGGGATGCGGCCGAGGCGTTGGTGTGGCACCTCGGCGGTGCGTGGCCTTGTCGCGTCTGCCCCACGACCGTGAGTGTTCCGCGACGAGTGTGTGGAGGCGACGTGTGGATGCGCGGTCGTGTGGAGCTCCGGGCTTCAGGTGGTGTGCGCCCGGGAGTCCTGGCGCCCGGGGCTGGGGCTGTGGGGACAGGGGGACGTTGGCGCAGGACATGAAGTTGCAGGAGAGGAAAGTTTTATTTTTACATTATTATTATTATTATTATTATTATTATTATTATTATTATTATTTTGATGCTTTAGCAGGGATCGAACCCAGGGGCGCTCTACCACGGAGCTGCATTCCACAGGTCTTTTTATTCATTTATTATTATTATTATTATTTTATCTGGAGACAGGGTCTCTCGCCCCGTTGCCCCTTTGCCCAGGCTGACCTTGAACTTGTGCATCCTCTTGCCTCAGTCTCCGGGGTCCTTGCGATTACCAGGCTGGCTCCTCGTTGCCTTGCATTTACATTTTATGTAATTTAGGATATAAGGGGCTTGCCTCTGTGTTCTTTGGTGGCTTTGGGCAATTTCTCTGGGGTGCATAGGCAGTTGCATGATTTTAGGGTTGATTGACGCATCCCCTCGTGGAGATGCATTCTGCTTTGTCGTGCAGGGGCCAGACCCTGCGCTGTGCCCCTGGGGGGAAACCTAGCCTGCGTCCTCATAGATTTTTCCAGGCTTGTGTTATTCAGTCAGTTTACATCTGAGCGTAAAGTCGAGGTAAATGCTGGGAAGGAGAGGTGCACCCCCCTGATGGGTCCGTTCCTTGAGTTAGTTCCTTGAGTTAGAGGCGTTGCTTTGAGGAAGAGAGGTTTGGGCTGAGCTGTGAAAGGTGTGGATGTGGCCAGGGTGGAGTGCCAGGGTGGAGTGCCCTTGGCGTAGGCTTTGTGGTTGTTAGGGATGATTGCTCATGGGGTGGGTAGGAAGGAGCTGTCAGAGCCTGGGCATCAGGTGTGTCACCACCTGGAGAGGGAACAGGTTAGACCTGGACTGCTCTTAAAAACCCTGTATGTAGTCACTAGGGTTTTTAACCAGAAGGAAAGAATAGGGACCTGGTGTGTGTGTGTGTGTGTGTGTGTGTGTGTGTCTGTCTGTCTGTCTGTCTGTCCTATTCTGAGCTCCTGCCACCCTTCATCTTTGAGGATCCATGCAGTCCCCTCCTCCACAGCCCTCTACAGTCATCTATAGGAGGGTCACACATACTCCTTCCTCCATATTGTGGTTTAGGGCTCCAGGTTCTTGGACCAGAGAGTTTTCAGCTTTATGAAATGGTTCTGTTTGACTTCTCTTTGTGGCTGGGAGTCTTTCTGAGGTGATCATTGAAAGTGACTTTGCTATGACCCAATAAATTTTTTTTTAAAAATGTAACTTATTAAGCCCGGATCTGTTGGAGCACCACATCCTCTTATTTTTGAAACAGTGAGAACAGTAATCTTGCTGCCCAGATGCTACTTGCTGGTATTAAATGTAGGATGCTCATTGGAGAGAGTGTTCTGCAAACAAAAATCAAAAAATAAGTTTTCTGCTTCCCCTCCCCATTCTGCTCTTCCTCTTCCTCCTTCCCCCCTCCCCCTTAAGGGACAGGGTATTCCTGTGTTTCCCAGGCTGCCCTGAATTCCTGGGTTTGCAGTCCTCCTGCCTCAGCCCCCTAACTGGCTGGAACTACAGGCACACATGCTGTGCTTGGCTGGTCTTTCTTTTTCATCACTCGACTTTTAATGTTCTTCCTCAAGCTAAGGCTGAGATTTTTGTGGGTTTTGGTTTTGGTTTTGGTGTGGGAGAGCGAACCCAGGACGCTTTACCACTGAGCCACATCCTGAGCCCTTTTTATATTTTATTTATAGACAGAGTCTCGCTGAGTTGCTTAGGCCCTTGCCGAGTTGCTGAGGCTGGCTTTGAACTTGCAGTCCTCCTGCCTCAGCCTCCCAATCTGCTAGGATGACAGGCTACTTTTTAAATTTGGAGACAGGATCTCCATAAGTCGTTGCAGCTGACCTTGAATTTGTAATCTTCCTGCTTCAGTGTTCCAAGTCACCCTGATTACAGGCTCTGCCACTGCACCTGCTTGTTTTGTTTCTTTGTGGCAGATACTGTATCGTTTTCATCTTGGCATTTTGAACATGTGTGCCTTGGAGTATGGAGCTCAATATGTGTGGTTAAATAAATTATCAAGGGAAAAAGGGTTAAATGAAAGCTTGTTGATAAGTACTTAAGACATTTCCTCAGTGGCTACAGTGGCCTAGAATTGATGAGGTGGGACCATTTGGAATGAGTTTTAAGAGAAGGGCCTTGGTGTCAGCTCTGCTTATCATTGGAAATCCACTTCCCCCTTTATTGAGTTCCTAGCGTCCTGTGATCCCACATCTTGGGTTTTGTGACTTGGTTTTAGGATTTGAGGAACAGTTTCTTTTTGTAAATTTGCACAGAACAAACATGAAGTACCCTTGTTGAACTGTGAAGAGAACAACAACAACAACAACAACAACAAAAAACCCTCCTGATTGCTGCTAATTTGCCTGACTTGGCTTTTCCCCTCTTCTTTCCTCTCTTAGGGCACCTCCTGCTCCAGAGAGGAAGCCTCATCCAGGGCCAGGATGCATCCCCGACATCCATGTGCTGCTTGGTTAAGCTAATGCTGCAGGAGCCCTGGTCCCTTGGAAGGAATCTCGCCACCTGATGGCATGAGACTTCTGCCTTCCCAGGGTTGAGAGGGGCACTGCCATGGCTTCTCTGGACGACCCAGGGGAAGTGAGGGAGGGCTTCCTCTGCCCTCTGTGCCTGAAGGACCTGCAGTCTTTCTATCAGCTTCAGTCACATTACGAAGAAGAGCACTCGGGGGAGGACCGAGACGTCAGAGGGCAAATTAAAAGTAAGAGGCGAGGACCTTGCTTCTTGCATTCTGTCAGTGACCAATTTGACTCATGGGAAGTGTTCAGGGGCTTCCATGTTGCCACCAGGGAATGACGATAATGAGAGTAGCAAACGGGCATCTCGTGCTTGTCATGTGCCAGGCATTGTTCAGAGTCTCCTGTGTATTTATTTTATGAATCCTCCTAGTCTCTGTGTGCTTATGAGCCCCATTTTGTTGAAGAGAATACCAGACACAGAGAGGTTAGGAACTTTGCCTAAAGTCACACAGTGAAGCAGAGCCTAGCTTGGAGTCTAATAAATATAATCACTGTGATTTGTCTTTTGCTAGATTATTTTTGTTACCCAACCCCCAGCCTAAGGGGGTTTAGACAGAAATGTTTTTCCTTTGCTGTGAAAGTGGAGACTTGTTATGTACCATTTGTCTGTCACAAATTTGAGCCTTCCCGCCATCCTTCCTTCCTCAACTGGACCTTGCCCTCTGCAGCCCAGGAGAAAGAAGGTCATAGTTGAAAAGCAAAGAGAAACAACTCCCCAAAATTAAACTTTGGTTTTGAGCTTCCATTGGCTCAGGTCATAGAGAGTTAGTGAAAGAATTTTTCAAAGATAATTTTGGCTATCCACGTATTTATTATATTTCCTGGATTTCAGGTTCTAACCCCAAATAAGTTGCTACTCCTTTGGAACTCAGCCTCCTAGGGACTTCCTAATCGGCTAACTTGCTTCTCACACCTGAGGCCGTGAGATTTTAAAAGTCTGGATGCAGTATTCATAATCTTTCTTGGGTAGAGAGAAAGGAGTGATCCTAGGTGGGATATGTGAATCATATACCACTTGTAATCAAAATTTTGTCCCTGGAGTTCCACTCCAGATCTTACTTTTCAGTTAAGGAAGAAAAAAATTGCTGAAAACATTAATAGTTACAATTTCTGAGTTGGGGACGTGGCTTGGTGGTTGAGTGCAGTCCTAGTAGCTCAGGAGGCTGAGGCAGGAGGATCCAAAGTTCGAGACCAGCCTCATCAACTTACTGATACCCTGTCTCAAAATAAAAAACAAAAAGGCTGGGGATGTGGCTCAGCGGTTAAGTGCCCCTTGGTTCAATCCCTGGTACCTAGACAGACAAACAAACAAACAAACTGATTCACATACCTTGATATTTCCAAGACTGGTTACGTCAGTTTGTAGAGAGGTTAGAGAATGTCCTCAGATTCCTATGGTGACCCACTTTTAGAGAAAAAATGTTTTAAGATTCTTTAAGGAGTAACAGATATGGAATCTGGGGAATGCTACATAGATTGGAATTTTTGTTCCTTGTGAATGGAAACTTAAAGATAAGATCCTCTTGGGGACCTGGGGCTGTAGATCAGTGGTAAAGTGCTTACTTAGCATAAGTGGGGCCCTGGGTTCCATTCCCAGCCCCATAAGAGAAAAAAAAAGAAAAAAGATCCTCTTGTTTTTTTTCCCTCCTCCATTTCTACTTCCAGAGTACTCAGAGGTTGAGTTGAGCATTCCCGTGGCACTAATGATCATCCCTTAAGTCAAAAAGTAATTCTTATGTCACCAACGTATTGGTTTTGGATTCAGGAGAGGAAAGTTTTAAAGATTGGCACCCAAGACTTTTTGAAAAGCCCTTTCAAAAGCAGGCCGTTTCTCTATTTTGCCTATTGATCCTCTGACATTTTATGGAGTTTATATTTTAAGTCAAGTAGAAAAAGCCAGAAGAACAAACATGGGTGTAAGGTTTTAGAGGCCGGAATTATTATTATTATTTTAAGATAAAGTAGACATTCCTAAAACATGTCTCTGGGTTCGAGCCCCAAACCTGGTTCACCTTCAGCGCATTTAGTAGGTAGAAGAAAAGGCAGTTGAAAATCACCTGGAGCTTCTTCTTGGGTTTTAAAACATGGATTGGATGGGTTCGTTCTTAATTGTTCCCTTTGGAAGGGTCACGCCACTCCGGGAGGGTTGCCAGGCGGTTTATCCTGTGTTTCCAGATGGTTCAGGGCCAGTTGAACTCACGCGGTTCAGCCTGGTTTGCAGAAGTGAAGTGTTGTTTGCTGACTCCAGTTTCCTGTCCGCTGGGCCATTTGTCCACATCGGGCAGTTTCCTCTCCCTGTTAGAGGATGACTTGACTGCATGTTCAAGGGTGTCTTGAGTTCTTGTGTTTTTCCAGTTGGAAAAAGCAATCTCAGGGGGTCTGGTCATCCAGGAATTTGCTTATGGGCTCCACTTCCTAACAAGACACCTGTCTTCACTACTAACTCCTCCGTGTCTGTTTACCAAGACTTTTGGAAAGCTTTTGGGGTGTTTTTAGCATTATTCAAGTGACAGAACACTTCAGAGTCATGAGAACTGCATGCAGCATTGATCTATTAAGTGTCCAAGTAATGGTGTCATTTGTATTATCTGATTTTTTTTTTGGTGGCACCAAGAACTGAACCCAGGGCCTCACTTGCGCTAGGCAAGCCCTCTACCACGGAACTGCATCCCCCACTCTCTGGTGTTTTTAATTAGATTCTAGTAGCAGAAAGGGCCAGCAGTCACCGAAGATTTAAGAATATTAGTGAAAGAACAACTTAGACCTGAAGGATTCTTTTTTCCTCCTGCTAGTGAATTGTTCAGTTCTAACAAGTGGCCTCTCGCCCCACACAGGCCACAGAGACCCTGTTCTGAGAGGTAGAGTTGGTGTCCTTGCTGGCTGGGGAGGGCTGGCCTCTGGTTTCAGAAAGGTGACATGTCCCCTCCCAGCCCTGCTGCCTGTGAGCTCTGTGACCCTGGGTGCAGCAGGTCCTCCCCCAACTCCATGTCCTCTGGTCTTCTGTAAGCAGGGCTGTCACCTGCCCTGCACGCCATGGACACGCACTGCCACCGAGTAGTCACACCTGGTGCCTCCAAGGGCCCAAGTCAGAAAGGGCTCGTTTTCTCTTCTTACCGAGCTGCTTCTCTTGTGCTCTGCTCTAGGTGTTATGTCTATTTCTTGAAGCTTTTTGGAAATATTCTCACATATGCATTCACCACGTGGGAGGACAAAAGTGGGAAGGAAGGACGCTCCGCCCAGTTACCCGACAGGGTTGTTGTTGGGTGGTGTTCCATCCTGGAGAATTGTCCCTCAGGGATCCCTGGGGAGGACCCATGAGTACTGAAGAATGGGATTTAGGGCCTGGGAGGAGGGCTCAGTGACAGGCTGCTGAACTTGGCCTGCACCAGGCCCCGGGTTCCATCCACAGCACTGGGGGCAAATAAAAACTGTAATTGAGGCAGCTTTACACACGTTTTTACGTGTATAAGTCAACGTTTTGAAAAATGTCTATAATGACTACCCAGTGAAATCAGGGAAACACCCCTTCCAACAGCCTGGTCATTCATCACGTGAGATTTCACCCCTCCTGCTGTCGGGCCTCGGGTGTCCAAGGTGGTGAGCTGTAGGTGAACCCTCCCGTGGGCCTCGTGGGCCAGCATCGTGTTTGGGTGCTGGCTGCATTTCCTCTGGGGTCCAGATATCTCTCATGCGTTTTCAACAAGGATGACTACTCTGGTGACTTTGGCCTTGAGATCGCCCTTGGCTCTCTTCTGGGTGCCCTTGATCGCCCTTGGCTCTTTTCTGGGTGCTCCTCGGGGCTTCACTTGTCTTGTCTGTTCCATTCTCAAGGTTTTGTGCAGAAGGCCAAGAAAGCAAAGAACAAGTTGTTGAAACGAGAAGGGGACGAGCGAGCAGACTCGGGAACCCAAGGCTATGAGTCCTTCAGCTATGGAGGGGTCGATCCCTACATGTGGGAGCCCCAGGAGCTTGGTAAGAACCCGTCCGTCTGTCCGTCCTTCACTCGTCCACTCGTAGCACCTGCTGTGTTCTCCGTAAGGTTTGAGGTCATGGAAGCATCAGCAAACCAGAAGGATTAGTCTTTTAGACCTTGTGCCCTAATAGGGGGACAGAATGGGAGGGAAGAGCTGAGCATCTGTGTGTCAGGCCTGCATTAAATGCTGTTATGTGTGGTCCCCCTTGTCCTCACTGCACCCTGGGAACCTGCCTGTGGTCATATGGCTGGTGTGTGAAGAGGGTATGACCGATCCAGGTCCTTCTGACGCCAGTCAGCCCAGGTAGACTCTCCCAGCAGGTCCATCGTCACTCAAACAGGACACTCCCTGCCAAGTGGGAGGCACTGAAATGTGTAATTGTGACATCCTTTGCAAAGTAATCATTTTGGAGGGACATGGGATGAAGACATTCCTCAGTTTCTTGTGATGGTCACATAGCTCTGGGTATATCCTAAAAAACATGGAATACCCGACATGGTGAATTTAAAAAAAAAAATATATTTATTTTTTAGTTGTAGCTGGACACAATACCTTTATTTTATTTATTTATATGTGGTGCTGAGAATTGAACCCAGGGCCTTGCATGTGCTAGGCGAGTGCTCTACCACTGAGCCACAGCCCCAGCCCCTGACACAGTGAATTTTATGTATGTAAATTGTATCTCAATACAGCAGGTACCAAAAGGATCATGCAGCAAACACTGAGCTGAACTATCTGATTTCTCATGTCCTTTAGCTGTTGAATGACGGTGATCAGTAATACAACAAAATATTTTCTGACCCAGAACAGGATATCGATTCCTTCATAGTGCTTTGTTTTATTTTCATTTTCATGATCCTGGTCACCTTTCACAAAAGCCCAGGGAGGTGGAGGGGATGAAGATACTCATTTCCATTTACAGATAAGGAAACTGAGGCTCTAAGAGAGGAAGGCCTATCTCCCCAGGGTCAGGTACTGTTCCCTATAGTGCCTCTACAGATGTGTCTTTTTGGATGAGGAAAGTCCTTGAACTATGCTGTCCAACTTGATAACTACTAGCCACAGCTGGCTTTTTAAATTTAAATAAATTAAACTGAAATAAAATCAAAAGTTGCTTCTTCAACCGCACATGGACCACATTTCAAGTGTTTGTATGTGGTTAGAGGCTACCATATTGGAGAGTGGAAACGTTTTCATTGCAAGAGAAAATTGCTTTAAAAATAGTATACAGAGCTGGGTGCAGTAGTGGTCCATGCCTGTAATCCCTGCTACTCAGGAGGCTGAAGCAGGAGGATGGCAAGTTCAAGGCCAGCCTGGGCAACTCAGCAAGACCTTGTCTCAAAATAAAATTTTAAAAAGGGCTAGGGCCAGGCTCAGTGGTGCACACCTATGATCCCAGCAGCTCAGGAGGCTGAGGCAGGAGAATCGCACGTTCAAAGCCAGCCTTAGCAGCTTAGTGAGGGCCTAAGCAACTCAGCAAGACTCTGTCTCTAAATAAAATATAGAAAGGGCTGGGGATGTGGCTCAGTGGTTAAGTGCCCCTGGATTCAATCTTTGGCAACAAAAATAAATAAGATAAAGATGGACTGGGAATGTAGTTCAGTTATAGAACACTTGCCTAGTGTGCAAGGCCCTGGATTTGATCCTCAATACAGAAAACAAAAACCCGAAGCAAAAAAAGTGTACATGTGTAATGATGAGTTATATACGAAAGTCAGTTAGAATCATGCAGGAGAAATTCTAGACGCGTGAATTCTTATTAGCTTTGTGATACCTTGTTTCATGCCAGTGTCTGATTACCAGGATGGTTTTCTGATTAACTTGTTTCAGCAACTAAAGGAAGTCACAAATAGTGGAAAGTCAAAGGCATGACAAATTTTAGAAGTTAATATTTATAGCTACTGCCAAGAATTCTAATCTAAAATGCATTTAGATGCTAAAGTATAAGGGAAGGGAAGAAAAGACAGGTCTCGTTAGAGTATAGCATGTGGCGCTGTAGGTCAAAGGACACAACAGGTCACACACGAACAATACGTTCAAGAGATCTGTCTGTAGTCCACATGGGAACTAAGATAAATAAAAATGTATTCTCTTGCCGGAAGCAGAGGTGCACGCCTGTCTTCCCTGTGGCTTGGGAGGCTGAGGCAGGAGGATTGCAAGTTGGAGCCCAGCCTCAGCACTGTAGTGAGACCCTGGAGATACAGCTCAGTGGTAGAGTGCCCTGAGTTCTATCTCCTGTACCACCATAAAAAACAACAGAATCACCTGTAATGGTACTGCCCTTTTTATTTAACAAACATTCATGTGGCAGTCCATATTCTAAGGATTTTATACATTTGAACTTAATTTCTGTAACAACCCCGTGAAGTAGATCCTGTTGTTACGCCAGCTTTGCAGATGAGTCCTCTGAGTTTCAGGGAGGGTGCGGGACTCGTCCAGGCTCATGCAGCACGGAGCAGAGTTGCAGCTCGAGCCCCGGGGTCCCAGCTCTCATTTGCTCTTGTCTCAGGCCTCATGCTATAGGAACTTTACAGCTTCCAAGGGCCACAGCTAACATCTTAGCAAATTTCTTCCCATTTACTTTAATTGTTTTCAAAATTAAAAATCCTAGAGTTCAAGTTCAAATCTGCGAATTTGACTTGCTTTTGCTGTTCACTGAGGCTGCGCAGGGAGGCAGAGAGGCTCCCTCGGAGAAGGCACAGGTCATGTCTCTCCCTTTCCCCCCAGGTGCTGTGAGGAGCCATCTTTCTGACTTTAAAAAACATCGAGCTGCCAGAATCGACCACTACGTTGTTGAAGTCAATAAATTAATAATCAGGTTAGAGAAGGTAAATTTTGTTGTTTTGAAACACTTTTCTTCTGCAAGTACAAATTTTCTGGGGACGAGGCCCACGTTTCTGTACCCTCTCGTACGTGACACACATCTGATACAGGCAGAGAAGTGGCTGTCCCAAGAGGTGCAGAGGACATGGAGGACAGTTCTAGCCGGGGCTGGCTTTCCTGCAGGGAGCGGCCCAGGCTGACAGACTCTCATGCACCCGCTTCCTGTTCCCACCTTTGAAGCCCACTCGGCTGCCAGGCTCCCTTCCGGGGGTCCCGGGCACATTCACTCAGTGCAGCATGATGGGTGTCATCTGGTGAGGAACAGAAAGGCAGCGGCCAGGGCTGTGACTGTGTGGTGGCCCTGGTGGCCACCACAGGCGCCATTCTTCATGTGGACGTCGTAGGTCAGAGCTATGTGGCCACTTGGATTCTCCATGAGGAATGGAGAATCGGGAGCCCCTGTTGCTCTCAGTAGCCGCCCAGCCCCATCCGTGCCCACCCTGGTTATTGCTCAAATGGGACAAAGAAAAGACTGGAAGAGGGTCATGGGCAGGGCCGTGCCTTCTAGATGTGAATGGAGAACTGCATCACGTGCTAAATGGCTGTCGTGACTTTGGGGCTGGGGATGATAACCCAGGAGACTTGAGCATTGCAAACGTGAACTTGAGCCTGATGTGCGGGTGGGGCGGGTGGGGAGTGTGTGCGTCACCTGGTTGATTCTGCCTGGCCCTGTTTTCTCTGCTCAGCTCACCGCCTTCGACAGGATGAACACGGAGTCGGCCAAGATTCGAGGTAAGGGACTTTATGCATTCTTTGTGTTCCTTTGTTCTCCCTGACCAAATCTGTGTTTGAAATGCTGTGCTTTTCTTTTTCTTTGTTCTCCCCAAAGCAATAGAAAAGTCTGTGGTGCCTTGGGTCAATGACCAGGATGTCCCTTTCTGTCCAGACTGTGGGAGTAAGTTCAGCATCCGGAACCGCCGTCACCACTGCCGCCTCTGCGGGTCAATTATGTGCAAGAAGTGCATGGAGCTCATCAGCCTTCCCTTTGCAAGTACGTGACGTGGGGGAAGGCCCCCGGCGCTCGTGTGCTGCTGGGACCAGCTTATTCACTCGCCACCACCAGGGCCATGGGGCCTGTTTGTTTAGTGGCCCATGAGCTCTTCGTGTGTCCACTTACTGAGTCCCCAATGCCTTCTATGTTGCTGGCCAGGGGTCCAGTAATCTGTAACAGAGCAACATTTATAAAGGATCAGGTAGGAACTGGGCACAGTGGCACAGGCCTGTAATCACAGCTACCTGGGAGGCTGAGGCAGGAGGATCTCAAGTTGGAGGCCAGCTTAGGCAATTTTCTTAGACCCTGTCTCCAAAAATAAAAAGGACATTCCTTAGTGGCAGAGAACTTGCCTGGCGTACACAAGGCCCTGGGTTCTGTCCCTGGTGTCACACAAACACACAAAGTTCCTGAAGTCATCTTGCTGATGCTGCGCCGTGTGGGGTGATTGGCACCCCTGGAGACTCCGCTGCCTGTGCACATTAACCAGCCCTTCCTGGCAGCTGCAGCGGGTGGCCCTGCTGCTGGGTCAGCGCGCAGGTGAAAGACCCAGTGTCTACCCGCAAAGGGTCACAGATCCCCAGGGCAGGTGCATGGAACAGGGACAGCTGTTACACCTGGAGGAAGGTCCTCCACGGCGGGGAAGGGGTCCTGGGTGGGGGATGGCTGGCTGCCGCGGGGTCAGCACGCCTGTCCTCTGTGGTTCACAGACAAGCTCACCAGCGCCAGCAAGGACTCCCTGAGCACCCACACCAGCCCCAGCCAGTCCCCCAACAGCGTCCACGGCTCGCGCCGGGGCAGCCTCAGCAGCCTGAGCAGCGTGAGCTCAGTGATGGACGAGAAGGACGATGAGCGCATCCGCTGTTGCGGGCACTGCAAGGACACGCTGCTCAAGAGGGAGCAGCAGATGGACGAGAAGGAGCACACGCCCACCGTCGTGAAGCTCTATGAGGTGACCTCGGGCAGCGCAGCGCTCCGCCACGCACAGGCCCCGGGGTTCTAGAGAATGCTCTGGAAGTCGTGCCCTGACTCATCTTGACTCCCTGCTAGGGCCCTGGGCGAGTCATTAACCTGGGGAATGTTTCAACCGACCCGTCCGCCACCTGTCGCTGCCCATGGGAAAGCAGGAGGGTGGTGGTCCAAGGGCAGGGCGGACAATGGTGGCCAGATTATGTGGGGGAGGCAGAAGCTGGAGCTCTAGAAACAGCGGGGGCCTCACTTTGGGGCTTTAGACCTGTCTTGATTGGGTTTGCAGGTTTTAGGGTTGGTTGGTTTACTGCCTAGTGCTTAAAAGTGTCCCCTTCCAAGTCCTTTCAAATGCCCCAGCTCTGGCCACCACCAGATCCCAGAACATCCTTAGCAGAGGCACACTTGAAGGGGAGATAGTATGGGTGGGATCATCTGGGAGGGAGACCGGCCAGCCTCCTGTGGCCAGTGAAGACCTGCGTGCTGAGGAGGACCAGCCAGTGGGGGTGCGGCGGGGAGGGAAGGGGACAGGAGCTCAGGCTGGCAGAGGAAGCTGCGTGTGCAAAAGTCTAGCAGGGGCACAGCTTATTTTTGTCGAATGATGGTGGAAGTGTCCCTGTTAGCAGTTCTGAAGGTCACAGGGCTGTTTCCTGGAGTCATCCTGTAAGTCCTCAAGCTACTGGAAGTGGTATTACCTGAACCCACTGCTGAGCCGTGTGCGGACTCCATGATCTTTTCTCTTTGTTTTTTTTTTTTTTTTTTTTTTTTTTTTAAATATTTATTTGTTTATTTATTGTTTAGTTCTCAGCAGACACAACATCTTTGTTTGTATGTGGTGCTGAGGATCGAACCTGGGCCGCACGCATGCCAAGCGAGCATGCTACCGCTTGAGCCACATCCCCAGCCCCATCTTTTCTCTTTTTTCAAACAGCCAGTGTGCTTTTTGCTCCTGTTGCGCCGTGGCAGCACCCTGTGCTGGGGTTTGGCCGCTGCCGGGTGTCGCCTAGCAGAGCCCACACACAGCTGCTCCCTCTGTGCCGTTTTGCTAGGCACCTGGCTCGTACCCTGGAAGCCTGGCTTCGCTCCAAAAACAGCTGGTCAAAAGCAGCACCCTCTTTCCTTCCTGTGAGATTTTTTTTCTGCTTGGAAAGTAGGTCTGTGAGGAAATTGGTGACCATAAGGTTTTTTGTTTGTTCTTTTTTTTTGATGCTTGGGAACAAACCCAGGCCTTGGCACATGCTAAGTCAAAGTCCTCATTTTGAAAAGTGAGCATTTTGCATCCACCTCTGTTGATGGCAGCCTGGCTTCCGAGGTGGGGGTGGCGGATCCTGAGAGCAGTGCTCACCTCTTCTCTTTTGTCCTTAGAAATTACGGCTCTGCATGGAGAAGGTCGACCAGAAGGCCCCCGAGTACATCAGGATGGCGGCTTCACTAAAGTAAGTCTCCCCTACCCCCGGCCCCTCAGTGGCACCGTCTTCTGCCCTTCTAGTCAGTTCTAAAGCAATGGAAAACAGCAAGCTTTCTCTTGTGTTATTGGCTCTTTGGAGCCGGGGATGGAGCCCAGGGTTGGGTGAGCCCTAAGCATGCGCAGTACTCTGCCCCCAGATGGAAATCTTGACTGTAGCCTTGCTCTTCTGTGGCCAGCTGTGAGAGATCCTCCTGCCGCGTTTCAGTGGACACACATTCCATCACGGGAGCTCTGTATCAGGCACAGGCTTGTGTAGGTGACCCAGCCCTTCCGGTGCAGCAGGTTTGGGAGTGGCCTTGGAGGACAGGCAGCACCGCCGAGGGCAGGGCCTGGAGCGGGTAATGGCCGACCAGATCCCGGCCACATCTAGCCCACCACCTCTGTTTCTTTTTTCTAAATTAAGATGTTCACCCCGTGAACTTCACTACTTTAATGTTTAGCTCCTTCCCCAAGCTGTGCAGCCACCGCCACTGTCCTAACTGGTTTCCTTGCTCTGATAAGAAGCCCTGCACCCCTATAGTCACCCCCTCTCGCAACCACCCATCTACTTTCTGGCTCTGTGGATTTGTCTTCTTTTTTTTTTGGTTTTGGGAAGGGAACCCAGGGCCTTGTGCATGCAAGGCAAGCACTCTACCAACAGAGCCATGTCCCCAGCCTGACTTGTCTATTTTTGACATTTCATATAGGTAGGATCACAGACGTACAGTCTTCTGTGTCTGGCTTTTACAGGGTGCAGTGCTTTCACAATTCACCCATGGGGTGGTGTGGATCAGTAGTCCACTTCTTTTGTGTGAAGGCAGTGTGGGTAGAACACATTTACTTATCTCATTGATCATTCTTTTCCCCTCTCAACTGTCATGAATAATGCACGTACAGGTTCTTTTTCTTCTGATGCTTGGGAACAAACCCAGGACTTGACACACACTAATCATTTCTCTTCCACTAAGCTGTATCCCAGTTTTTTTGGTTTGTTTTTAACTGGAACCCAGAGTGCTTTACCACTGAACTGTATCCCCAGCCTTTTTAATTTTTAATTTTAAAACAGGCCTCGCTAAGTTGCTGATCAGATTTGTGATCAGGGGCTGAGGCTTTAGCTCAGTGGTAGCGCACTTGCCTGGCATGTGTGTGGCACTGGGTTTGATTTTCAGCACCACGTATAAATAAAATAAAATAAAGGTCTATCAACAACTAAAAAAAATTTTAAAAAAATAACAACTTGTGATCCTCCTGCCTTGGCCTGCTGAGCTGCTGGGCTACAGCCATGCTGCAGCACACCCAGCCCCAGCTCCTATTTAAAAATTGTTTTTGAGCAGGGTCTCGCTGTGCTGCCCAGGTTGACCTTGGGCCCCTGAACTCAAACACTCCTCCTGTCCTGCCTCCCAGGTAGCTGGGACTACAGGCGTCTGCCCTGCCTGGCACTCGCTGGGTTCATGGTAACTGTGTGTTTACCATTTTGAGGAGTTGTCAGGCTGTTTTCCAGAGTGACTGCACCAGCTTACATTCCCGTGGTCACAGGTGAGGCTGTCAGTTTCTCCACAGTCTTGCCCACCTTGTTGTTGCCCCCTGTTTTTATAAATAAAGTTTTATTGAGCCTCAGCCTTGCCCATTTGTTTGATGACAGTGTGCAGCGACACACTGGGTGACCTGCAAACAAAGTGTGCATGCCCTGGCCCCTCCTTGCTTAAGGAGCTGCTCCTCAGGGCTTGTGTGGGGGCTGGCCTCTGAGGTGCTGCCCCTGGAATCAGGTTCCAGAAGCTTCTCAGCCTGCAGGAGCAGTTGAGGTCATGATACGCAGAATTTGCCCGCCTGTCCCATTTGGGCTCCTGCATGCAGTACAGATGCACCTGGTTTAGAACAAAATCATGTTTTCATTTGGATGTTTACTGTACAATATTTGACAGTGTTCCCCAAATACAAAGAGTGCAAGTGTGGCTTTCTCTCCTGATGTTGGTGGCCATGTTCCAATAGGCCTGTCGTGTGGGTCTCACCTATAAAGAAAGTGAACTTGAAGCCAGGGACGTGATGTGTGCCTGTGGTCCCAGCTACTTGGCAGAGGGAGGAGGATCACTTGAGCCCAGGACTTTGAAGCAGCCTGGGCAATGCAGCGGGATCCCACCTCAGAAATCAAAAGCAAAAAAAAGAAAAAAAGGAAAAATGAACTTTTCCACTGTGGTCCTTAGGAGTTTCCTGACATTGGAGTCTGCAAATGTCCTACTTAGGAAATAGGAGAGGCTGGCCCGGCTGGTTAGTGCAAGAAACATCTCTTCCCTTGTGTCTCTCGTCTCTTATTGACTGCTGCTGCTGTAGGGGTCTCCTGCCTTCCCTGCTCTTCCCTCCTGTCTCCAGCTACAGGGCAGAAGAGGTGGGCAAGGAGAGGAGGCTGGGGGACGCTCGGTGGTGGAGGGCTTGCCCAGTGGGCATGAGGCCCCGGGGTGGAGTCCCCAGCACTGACTTGCCAGTGGATTAAAAAAAAAAGTGGGGAGACAATAAAAAGAGGTAGGAAAATCATTGTAGGGTCTCCAGGCCTTTGTGATTTTATTTTTTTATTTTTTGGTTCTGGGGATCCAGCCCAGGGACTTGAGCTTGCTAAGCAAGTGTTCTGCCACTGAACCACACTCACCCTGGGTACCCCAATCCTAATCATTAGAGGTCTGCTTCTTTTTTTTTTTTTTTTTTTTTTTAGTGCTGGGGATTGAATCCAGGGGCACTTTACCACTGAGAAATACCCCCATCCTCTTTTTTTTTATTTTTAGATTTGAGACAGCGTCTCACTGAGTTGCTGAGGCTGGCCTTGAACTTGAGATCCTCCTGCCTTAGTTTCCTGTGTCACTGGGGTTACAGGTGTGCTAAGGGGTGATGGCCAGTGTCTCGTTTGGGGGTTCTTCTTCCTGCCGAGGAGGGTGGAAGCCACCTGAGAAATTAAAGTCTAGAATAATTAGTGAAGAGCAGAAGAAAAAGAGTCAGAAATATATTTTCAAAAATGGAGCTCCTGCTAGGTTTAGCCAGCACGGGAGCCGGAGCTAGATAAAAGAAGATGGCTCCGCTGCTTTATTTAAGGCAGGGATAAGGTTTCAAGGGCCGAGTCTTGCTTAGTGACATCTTGCACTCAACAGGTTGATGGGCATCTTGGCGGGTCACACTCATCTCTGGTGCTGTGTGGGACCTGGCAGAGTGGAATAGGAGGTCACAGTGCGCCAGGGCAGTCTGACACAGAGGAGATGTCCCCGGGAGTTCCCAGACCCCAGATGGTGCTCCTCACTCGGGTGTGATGCGTGGTGGCCCACATGCAGCCCGTGGTGGCTCACGGCAGTGGGTGCCGCTCCTCCCCTCTCCTAGCAGCTAGCTGGACGGGAGGAAACCCTATTCTTGGGCCCTCTCAGCTGCCATTGTCCTCCTTCTACCCCCTCCCCACCATCTGCACCTCCTGGGTCTGCCTTCCTCTCTCTGTCCTGGTCCTAGAGCACTGGTTCTGAAGGGCAGCCGGCAGGGGCATATTTTCTTCCTGGTCTTTGAGTTGGCACTCAGCACTGTCCTGGTGACCTTGTTATGCAAGGGACTCATCTCCGTCTATCCTTGTGGCTTTTTACCTTGTGCCTCAGATGCAATTGCGGGCTCAGGAGCCTCCCTGGCCTGCGCCCATAGCTGAGCAGTCTCAGAGGTCTGTTCTTAAGGGCTTGAAGTCCCTTCGCTCGCTCGCCCAGGAGGTGTTTCCTGAGCCCAGCGCTGTGCTGGGAGTGTAGCAGTGAACAGGGGAGACGGTGCCTGCTCTCCCCAGCTTCCTTTCTCTGAGAGCGCACACTGTCACCAAGGGAACAGTGATGGAGCCACAATAGGACTGACACCTTAGGAAGCGGCTTCAGGCTTGGGCCAGCCTTGTGATCTTCCACGACTCAAAAGATGTCCAGACAAAGCTGTCGTCCAGTTCTCTGGAGGCCAAGCTGGGCTCCAAAGTCTTGGTGCCTTTGGCACTGGTACATTGAAAAGCAGTTCTGGTCTGTTAGTGCGTCCCAAGAATGCCACAGTGCGCCCAGCACACCCTTCGGGAGCATGAACCCTGTCCTTGTGAGACCTCCAGACTTGAAAATCCTTCTATTCTACTTGTCCAGATAGTAAAACATCAAACTTTCTCTGATTTTTTTTCCCCCCCAGCGCCGGGGAGACCACCTACAGCCTGGAACATGCTAGTGACCTTCGAATTGAAGTGCAAAAAGTGTATGAGCTAATAGATGCCTTAAGGTAAGGACCCTTAGATAAACCAGCTCCCTGAGGTGTAGGGATTAGAGAGACCCAGGGGGATTACTGGGAGGAGGAATCACTGTCCTTCCAACACGCACGATCTGCTACACAAATGGCAGGTCCTTTTACAAATTATCAATGCTGTCCCATTTAAACATCATTAAGAATTTTCAGACAGCAACAGGAGGGCATTAAACCTGGTCCCTTTAAGTGTCAAGCCCTGTGCAGTTGCTCAGGTTGCTCACCTGTGAGGCTGGGTCTACCTAGGAGGTCAGTCCCTGAGCTGTGTCTGGAGTCTTGCATACAAAGGGGAGGAAATGGGCTTCCACACATCTTCCCGACAAGAAAGCCAGGCAGCACCAGCCACTTTCCACAGCTGTTTCTGAGACTGGCTGCACTGTTACATTGCTGTGCTTTTCCGTTCCAGTAAGAAGATCTTGACCTTAGGCTTGAACCAGGACCCTCCCCCACACCCGAACACTTTGCGCCTGCAGAGGATGATCAGGTGCTCAGCCACGCTGTTTGTGCAGGTAAAGTCCTCCCGGGGCAGCAGGGGTGTGGTGCAGACTCCCCCAGAAGGCACATCTGTGCCCATGGCTGGCTTCTTTTCTGTTTACGCGTTTATTATTTTTTACAATTATGAATGCATCATACCACATTTCACAGGACAGTAAAATACTTTTAATCCTATGTCCCCAATGTCATCACTCATCATCCAGTAGATTTGTTGTTTTCTTCTTTGCATTTTCTACAAACGGTAGTGAGTGCATATTTGCAAATTGGTGGCTTCTGGTTTTCATCACTAAATGTTTATATCCTGAGCACTTTTTTTTACATAAAGCTCCAACAGCTGTCATGGGAAGAGGAGTGTGGAGTGTGTTTTCTCATTATAGTGCTCAGAGTTTAGTCTTTCTCCTTTGATTACTGAGTGACTCTATTCAGCAACCATTAATGGAGTACCTACTCGGTACCAGGCAGTGTTCTAGGTGCTGGGGTCCTGTAGTAAAAAGAGGGACACCCATTCTTGCTGTCATAAAGCTGATATTCTAGAAGGGGGGACCAATAATAAAGAGCTAAAAATACACGATCTATGGAAGGGCCATGGGCTCACCTGGGGATCGCTTTTTTCCCAAAAGCGTTTAAGTGTGAAATTGTCTGTGTCCCCTGCAGGAGAAGTTGCTGGGCTTGATGTCACTGCCAACCAAAGAGCAGTTTGAGGAACTGAAGAAGAAGAGGAAGCAGGAATTGGAGAGGAAGAGGGCCATGGAGAGACAGGTGTGCAGGGCCGGGCCCAGGCCACACCTCCTGCTGCAGCCTGGTGGGCCCTGGGAGGTCCTGCGGGTCACATTGTGTTGGAACCTCTCGCTGCTCTTGTTTTCTGCCCTGTTCCAGCCTCACACTGATCTGTGGAAACCAGAATAATTCTTTTTCTTGCCAGGTCCTAGTTTCCTCTGAGCAGTTTGGTTACTGTCTCATGCCTACACCACCCTCTGGTAGGGCTGCAGGGGATCAAGACATCAGGAGGTTCCCAAACTTGGAGTAGCTAGGTGCAAGGCACACACCTGTAGTCCCAGCTGCTCAGGTTCGCAGCTAGCCTGGGCAACTTAGTGAGACCCTGTCCCAAAATGAAACTTTTTTTTTTTAAGTACTGGGGATTGAACCCAGGGGCACTTAACCACCGAGCCACCTTCCCAGCCCTTTTCCATATTTTATTTTGAGACAGGGTCTTGTTGAGTTGCTCAGGACCTTGCTGAATTGCTGAGGCTGGCCTTGAACTCATGATCCTCCTGCCTCAGCCTCCAAGCCACTGGGATTATAGGTGTTGGCCAGCATGCCCGGTTCAGAATGAAATTTTCACAAAGGGCTGGGGTGTGGCTTAGAGCACTTGCCTACCTCAAGTGCATTGAGCACTCGGTGAGATTCCAACATGTAGCTGAGGTTCACAGCCCATGGTGGTCAGGGTCAGGGTGTGTGGCCGGGGAAGCTAAGATGGAGAGAGTCCTGCCCCTTCACTTTATCTTACTTTATTTTTGAAAACCAAACACCTGACTCGAGCGGTTGGGTATCTTGGTTCTGGGAGGGAACTGGAGTGTTCCAGGGACCACAGCTGTGCAGGTGGCCACTGGCCTGGCGACCTTGGGTGGTGACCCTGTGCCTGGTGTCTCCGCAGGCGGCCCTGGAGTCGCAGCGACGGCTGGAGGGGAGGCAGAGTGGCCTGGCATCCCGCGCGGCCAACGGGGAGGTGGCATCCCTCCGCAGAGGCCACGCCCCCTTGAGGAAGGCGGAGGGCTGGCTCCCGCTGTCGGAGGGCCAGGGACAGAGCGAGGACCCCGACCCGCTGCTGCAGCAGATCCACAACATCACGTCGTTCATCCGGCAGGCCAAGGCCGCAGGCCGCGCCGACGAGGTGCGCACGCTGCAGGAGAACCTGCGGCAGCTGCAGGACGAGTACGACCAGCAGCAGACGGAGAAGGCCGTGGAGCTGTCGCGGAGGCAGGCCGAGGAGGAGGACCTGCAGCGCGAGCAGCTGCAGATGCTCAGGGAGCGGGAGTGGGAGCGGGAGCGGGAGCAGGTCCAGGCCGCCGCGCTGCACACGCGGACGCCCTTCCACCTGGAGGCCTCCCGGGGGCCGCGCACCCACCTTGCCCACGCCCTGGACCTGGGCTCCTTCCCCGTTGACAGCGCCACCATCCCTGAGAGCCCTTCCCCCAGCTTAGCTGGAGCTCACGTCCACGCGGCCTCCGGGTTTCCGGCCCTGGGCCAGGACATCCTCCCCCAGACCACTGTGTCACAGCAAAATGACGTGCCTTCCCTGAACCCCTTCGACGAGGACCTCTCCAGCCCCACCCAAGAGGGCGCAGTCAGCCCCGCTGCTGCAGAGGCCGCCCCCCGCCCTTCGGCCCCGGTCCCCAAAGAGTACAACCCTTTTGAGGACGACGACGACGACGAAGAGCAGGAGGCCGAACCCGGGAATCCCTTCACTGGCCCCAACGGCGCGGGGCCCAACCCCTTCGAGGACGAAGAGGACCGTCCCCACCCGAGGTCTGCTAGCCCCCCTGCCCCTGGCAACCCCTTCGAGGACAGCGACAGTGGCCCCGAGGCGGAGGCGCCCATCGAGGAGGAGCTGCTGCTGCAGCAGATCGACAACATCAAGGCCTACATCTTCGACGCCAAGCAGTGCGGCCGCCTGGACGAGGTGGAGGTGCTGACCGAGAACCTGCGCGAGCTCAAGTGCACCCTGGCCAAGCAGAAGGGCGGCCCTGACTGACGGGGCGCGGGGCGGGGCCTGCTGGGCTGGGGCCACACTAGCAAAGCCAAGGTCACTCGCTGGCTTCCCCGCATTTTTTTTTTTTTAAATTGGGGGGTTCCCCCTTTGGAAAGGGACTTCACATTTTTACTACCGAGTTTTTAAGTCACGCTGCTGTGCGGGGCCAGGGCAGAAATGGCCGCCGTGTGCCTCTGGGGTCCGTTCCCAGCTGCCCAGTCCCAGTCATTGTGCAGTATTATGGGGTGGCCTTGTGCAGGGCACCCCTTTAATGAGTTCCGCAGCGGTGTACTTGGCTCTGGGTTCCGTTTCACCTGTGGCTTCCTCCTGCTGCTCAGAGCCTCCTACCTGTGTAACAGTCCAGGGGGACCCAGAGAGGCCAGCACCTCTTTATGACAAGGGTTTAACCCGTTGTCTCCCACTGTCCTATGTCCAGGACACCTATAAAAACTGGAGCAGTTTTTATGGGTATTCTGCATATAAGACGATGATGCACATGGGTTAAGGAAGCAAAGCTCCTCCCAGGGCTAGGGTGTCTGTGAACTTGACCGTGAGCGCTGTGGGAACCAGGAGCAGCTGGCTTTCTGATATTAGCATTGTTGGGGAGAAGAGCTTCTCCAGATTTTGCTGTGATGGCACCGTGGTCTGTGCCCAGGGACCTCCCTCCAGAGCTTTGGCCGGTTATTCTGATCAGGGTTCAGCATATGTCTCAGGAATCAGAGGTCAGGAAGCTTCTGTGGAGCATCATCAGGAGACAAGCTGCCCTAGATCAAGGACAAACTGACTTCCAAGGCTGCTCCTCAGCCCTCCTCCTCTAGCTCACCCTCCCCGGGCACTGGTAGACGTCGTTTTACCATTTTAGTATTAAGACACTGCAATGTTTGAAGAGGCACAGCCCAGGATCATTCCACAAGTGGCCTCCGTCCTCATGGAGGCCAGAAGAGAACACTGACCGACTGGTATCATGATAGCCCAGTGCCGGGCAGGGCCTCTGCAATTCCGCTTGTTAGTTCATGAACAGTAACTGACCACTAGTCACTTTATACCCTTTAACGAACTCTGGGTCAAGCGCCCGTGGGCTCCTGTGTAACAGCTGAAATCCATTTGTTGCACGCAGGTGAAGTCCCCTCTAGACAATGCGAGTACAGACTCCCGAGAGGCGTGAACCCCTGTGTCCCCTCTGCTCCTCTCTCTCTAGCACCTGCTGGGATTTGGGGTCATAAGAAAAAGTCCCGTAGAGGGTTGTAGGAATGAGGGGCAGTAGGGTGTGGAGGCTGCTGTGTCTTGGGCTTCTGCTTCCGAGGGCTAACACCAGCCCCTTGCCACAGGCTCTTCTGGGAAGTGTGCGGCTGGCATCTAAGACGTCGCCCACTGCAGGCCCCTTTTCTTCTCCAAGCCCTTGATGCTGTCACTCTGGGGCTCTGGAGATGGTCAGCAGGCGCCTCCCTGTCATTTCTATCTGACTGAAGAGGAGGAGGTTCTGCACTGAGGGAAGCAAACTGCTGCTTCCTCTTAAGTTGCTTTTTATTAGGAGAATGTCTCTTAGCTGGTAATTTCAATGAAAACTGATTCCCCAAATCTCCTTCCCTGAGATCAACCCCAGGTAACAATAAGCAAGCAAGTGTAGTGAGAAACACAAGTTTTTAAAAACTTTAGAATAAAACCAACTCACGGAATATACTAAACCCAACTAAAATCAGAGTCCTCGGGTCTCGCGAGATTCCTCCACGTTCGTCTTCTCCCAGTGAGTTCTTCCATGGCCAGGGTCTCCTGGAAACCAGACAGGACAGGAGCCAGAGCTCTCTGCCCCCTGGACAGAATCACTTCCCAGAATCCACTGGCAAAAGGATGGATTTCAGAGCGCGGCTGACGGCAGGAAGGCTGGCCCCTGAACTCTTAACTCCAGTGTCAAGTTCTTACCTCCTGTGACTGTCTCGCTGCCCTTCAGAGCACGCAGCTCCCTCTGGTCCACGAACCTGCGGCACTGGCAGATCTCCTGGCTTAGATCACGGTCATAGTGAAAGAGACTTCCGGGACTGAGGCATCTAGTGAAGCTGGCTTCCCCTCACACGCCTTGTCCCTGTTTCCCTGTCTAATACACAAAGGACACCTGCTCATTTCATTTGCAACTCCATGTAGCTTTGCCGTCCAGACACTAAAATGTACCTCTGAGTCCTCGCAAGCCATGCGGAAGGTTGGACATTAGTTGATGGGACTGAAGTGGGAAGTTGGCCTCTTCATCAGGTCGCAGACTGGAGTAGCAGACTGTGCTGGTCAGCTGATGAGGCAGTCGGAGGTGGTTTATGTGCATGTGCTACTCTGGGGCCTTGAAACCTTTTTTAAACAATAAAATAACAGCTATTCATGGTCTGGGGTGTGAGTGTGTCTGTATGTCTACGGTGCCTCCGGTGAGACTCGCCACAAAACATCCACCATTCTTGATGGTCACGGTCCCAGCTCCCCTGTTACCTGTCTGGTGAAGGCCTCTGGATAAAAATCAAGGTCACTGGGCCCTGAGCAGGGGATAGATATCAGTTCCATTTCTGCTTTACAGATGGGGGATATGGGGGGTGCTCAGCTATCTTGCCATTCCTGGTGTTGATTTCAGGAAGGGAGATTTTAGTGGATCAGTTTACATTGAGGTCACCAGTTAAGTAAAAGACGGATTCCCATAAGAAAAGCAATTATGATAGAAAGCAGCATCAACATTCTCTAGGTGCAGAGAACCGCCTCCTTTTCAGAGAGAAATGGCAGAAACGGGCATTGGGGAAAGAGGTTGGGTGCTCTTGGGCCTCGAAACTCAGACCTCCCCAGGACCTATGTGGATTGCTAAATGAGAGGATGATTAGTGTTCACTGTGGGCCACGGTGAATCCCAAGTATACGGCATGGATTACCTCCATCTTCCCAAGCGCCCAGTTAACAGGTGAAGAAATGAACGCGGGGTGGGCGTGTTTTTAAACTTGCTTAACACTGCTCTGCTGAACCCAGGGCCTCATACGTGCTAAACAAGCGCTCTACCATTTTAGCTACACCTGCAGCCCTTTTTAAAATTCTTTTGAAGCAGGGGGATCTCAATAAGTTGCCCAGGATGGCCTCGAACTTATGATCCTCTTGCCTCAGCCTCTCCAGTAGCTGGCAAAAGTATCCTTCACAAGATTCGCTAGTGAGGTCCAGAGCTACAGGTCCCAAACCATTCATTTTTTTCCTTTGGCAAACCAGCTTGTTTTTGAATTGAAAATGGTGTACTTTGAACTTTTTTCCCTCCTGGGTGTTGAACCGAGGGGCGCTCTACCACTGAGCCACATCCCCAGCCCTTTTTATTTTGAGACACGTCCTCGTAAATTGCCCAGGCTGGCCTCTTAACTTGCGATCCTCCTGCCTCAGCCTCTCTCTAGTCGCTGGGATGACCACTGCGCCAGGCTCCAACTCTCCATTTCAAAACCGAAGATTTTGAGAGAGAAAAATGGGTTGATTTGGGGGCAGAATAGCAAGCTCTCAGTAGACTTGGCAGCGGTACCAGGTGTATTGATTTATTTTCTAAGGTAGAGTTCGAGCCTATTTAATTACTTTCCCGTGGGCGGGTGGGGAATTGACTAATTGACAGAACGTGAAAATACCAAAGCTCCCAGGTGGCGGTGGCTATCGGAGCCGCACGCCCGCTTGCCCGCGCCCAGCCCGCGGAGCAGGACTACAAATCCCAGGCTGCCCCGCGGCGGCGTGCGGCCCGCCGGGAGGCGCCTCCCGTGATTCCGTGCGGGCGTGGAGACCCGCGAGGAGGAAAGCGGCGCGAGCTACTCCGGGCCCGACGGCTGCCGGCTCGCGTCTCCTCGCGGGCCGCCCTGCCTCCGCCGCCATGCCCATGAAGGGCCGCTTCCCCATCCGCCGCACCCTGCAGTACCTGGCCCAGGGCACCGTGGTGTTCAAGGACTCGGTGAAGGTCATGACGGTGAACTACAACACGCACGGGGAGCTGGGCGAGGGCGCCAGGTCAGTGTCCGGCGGACCGCGACCCGTTCCCGTGCCTCGCGCTGCCTGCGTCACCCACCGAACAGACTGAGCGCCGCGGGGCCGCCCGCGGTCGTGACCAGAGGCGCCGGGCAAGGCCCGCCCTGGTCTCCTTCCTCCCGCGTGGTGTGACAAGGCCACCCTGAGGAGGCCACCGGACCCCTTGGCCCCCATGTGGCTGGGAGCTGGGGAGGGGCAGCCCAGGGACGCCTGACGTGGCTCGGGTCCCAGCTCTTCCACCTGTGGCTTTGGGCGAGCTGCTCCAGCTAGGTGTCCCCGACGGGGACGGTCACTCCGCCCAGGGGGAGGCGTCAGAGAGACAGCTGTTGACATGTAGCCAACCCTTGTTAATGCCACTCGGGCATCACGTCGCCTGTTTTTAAGGGCACCCGAGGGATGGGGAGGCCCCTCTGGGGGCTGGCCCGAGGTGCCGCCGCTGCCCACGGCGCGTGGGGGGCGTGGCGAGTGGGGCTGGGGGCGTGGCGAGTGGGGCTGGGGGCGTGGCGAGTGGGGCTGGGGGCGTGGCGGCGCTGCCACGGGCGGGCCCGTCACCACGCAGTGGAGCGAGTTACGCAGCTGTCCCCGCTTAAGGGAAACGCGGGGTGGTCAGCCTGGAGTGGGAACTGGGGCGTGGCACTTGGCGAGTGAAAAGGCTGGAACTGACCCCTGCGCGTCTCTGCGCTCTTCAGGTGTCAGCACGAATGTGTTGAGTGACCCTGGAATGTGGGGACTTCAGCAGGGTCGGAGCGAATAGCCGGCCAGAGCCGGAGTCTGGGAGGGAGCACAGTGGGAGGAAGCTCCTTGTGGAGGAGTGTCCCACGGGAAGGGCTTGGAGGGCAGGGTTGATGGAAAGAGCCAGAAGCGTCCTCGTAGCCATTACTCTAAGCAGGTGAGGCCCAGAGCTCGGGCCTGCTTATTTGGGATCAGCGGGGTGAGGGCTTCCGGAGGACTTGGGCTTGGGGAGAAAACCCACTGACTGGCCCCATGTCGCCTGCCAGCCTTTGCTCATTCAAGGGCCCTCCGCATTTTTTTTTCTTCCCTTTTCTTTTTGGTCCCAGGAATTGAACCCAGGGGCGCTTAAGCACTGAGCCATATCCCCCAGTCCTTTTAATTTTTTGATTTAGAGACGGGGTCACCCTGAGTTGCTTTGGGACTTGCTAAGTTGCCGAGGCTGGCTTTGAACTCGTGACCCTTCTGCCTCAGCCTCCCAAGCCGCTGAGATGACAGGCGTGTGCCCTTGTGCCTGGTGGCCTGGGATTTGTAGTCCTGCTCCGTGGGCTGGGCGCGGGCAAGGGGGCGTGCGCGGCTCTGATAGCCACCGCCACCTGGGAGCTTTGGTATTTTCACGTTCTGTCAATCAGTCAATTCCCCACCCGCCCACGGGAAAATAATTAAATAGGCTCGAACTCTACCTTAGGAAATAAATCAATACACCTGGTACCGCTGCTTGTTTTTCTGGTGCTGCTGGGGATGGGACCTGCCAGAGTTGATTTCCTCAGTCCTCTCCCCTTGTTCTGTCCCTGGGCTGTCACAGATGAGCCCACAGTAGACCTCAGGGTATGAAAGTGTGAAAGCAGAGGTGGAATTGTTGACTTAAGATCTGTGCTTTCGCGCTGGGGATGTGGCTCAAGCGGTAGCGCGCTGGCCTGGCATGCGTGCGGCCCGGGTTCGATCCTCAGCACCACATACCAACAAAGATGTTGTGTCCGCCAAGAACTAAAAAATAAATATTAAAAAATTCTCTCTTTAAAAAAAAGAAATAGATCTGTGCTTTCAAAAAAAGTGAAGGCAATTTACATTTATGTCTCTACATATTTCTTTTAGTATTGAGGAATGAACCCCAGGGGGTGCTCTACCCCTGAGCTACAACCCCAATCCTCTTTGAGACAGGGTCTTCTAATTGTCCAGCCTTAAACGTGCATGTTGCACCATACCTAGCCCCAATTTATTCTTTTGTTGTTTTTGTTCTGGTACAGGGCATTGAATCCAGGGGTGCTTCACCACTGAGACACATCCCCAGCCCTTTTTTTATTTTGAGATAATGTCTTGCTAAGTTGCTTAGGGCCTCACTAAGTTGTTGAGGCTGGCCTCCAACTTGTGATCCTCCTGCCTCAGCCTCCCAAGCCACTGGGATCACAGGTGTGGGTCACCACACCCATTCCAGTTTATATTCTTCATGAAATGTTTCCTTTCTTCTGTAACCTTTTTTTTAAAAATTAATCCTCAAAGATGAAAAAGAATCATTTTAATTTACATGAGTTGAGTGGGAAGGTTCTAGAACATAGGATGATGGGCCATTTCCCTTTCTCTTCCTCTGCGCTGCCTAGCAGTGGCCCTTGCCTGTCAGTTTTATTAACGATGTGTATGATTCTGTCTCAAGGGAACGGATCCTTTGGTTTATGTTTTGGGAACATATTTCTTCTGACCTGGCAAATGTTGACTGTTGGTCAAGTCTGCTGTGCTTTTGCTGTGGTTGTGGGGATCCGTCTTGGGAACATTCTGGCTCAGGGTCTTCCTCCACACCTGCGCTGTAGAGTATTCCTTTATTTCAAAGTTGGGGCCTGACCTGGACACACTGCACACCCAGGGGTCCCGCTGGACGGGCTTCACCCACTGCCCGCTGTGCGGGCATCAGACCGAGGCGTGGACCTGTTGGGATTCTATTTTTCCTTTTAAATCTTTGGTCAGTTTTGGGGAGTGTGCCACAGGAGGGCTTTTGATTTCTTTCCCCTGAGTGAATAACCGGGAGTCCCAGCACTGTGGGGGGCACATGGTGGGGGTCCTTTCCAGCTACAGTTCTGCCTTTTGCGGGGTTAGTGTCCTCTGAGAATCCAAGGCAGCTCTGGACACTCCCCAGAGCGGTCCATGTGTGCTCCACATTTTATGGTCAAACCCCTGTGACATTGGGTCGTGTCTTGTATTTGCAGGAAGTTCGTGTTTTTCAACATTCCTCAGATCCAGTACAAGAACCCCTGGGTGCAGATCATGATGTTCAAGAACATGACCCCCACGCCCTTCCTGCGCTTCTACCTGGGTGAGTGGGCCCTGGGGCCGTCTGGGCGGCATCTGAAAGACGCTTCTTCCCACCGCAGCAGTTGGGGTCTGAGAAAGCACTTCCCTCGTGTCCCCTGCCAGGGCCTCGGTGGCCTCTGATCTGGACGCGTCCCCCCACCTCTCCTGCCTGCCGCTCCTCCGGTGATCTCCTGCTCACGGGCTGGTTTTTGCAGAATTTCTTGTTGCGCGGTGCGGAAGGCCACGCCCTGCGCCCAGACCCCTCTCCACCCGCCGTTTCCTTGTTTAACCAAATAAGACTTTCAAGGGGCCGGAGATGTTGCTGGGCCCTGGACTCCGTCCCCAGTCCTGGGGTCCTGTGGGAGGGGTCTGGGCACACTGGGGTCCTTGTGGCAGGGGTCTTGATTGGTGATTTGGCCAGCCACGCCCATGTCCGAGGGGCAGCGGGCGCCCCACGTCCGGGGCTGTGCTGGACGGGCCTTCTCGGAGCAGGGGCTTGCTGCTGGGAGGCCCCACCCCTCGCGGCTTCAGCGGCGCCCAGTTCCCCACAGCTCACGGATGGCTCCCGAACTTCGGCCAGCGCAGGCAGGTCAGGGAGCAGAGGGCTGGCCTCGGTGGCCCCTCGTCTTGTCGACCCTGCGCAGCGGCTCTCCCGTTTCTTCCGCAGTGAAGGCGGAACAGGGCTTACAGGGCTGGCGGCTCCAGGGACCCGCAGGTGGGCGAATGGACCTGCCCTTCCCTCCTGCCTCTGCTGGGTGCCCGGGCCCCTGGGAGAGGCCCGTCCAGCTCGGGCTCTCTGCCCTGGGGAGGCGCTCCAAGCAGGAGAAACCAGTGAGAGAACATGCTGGAACATCACTGCTCTGACCAGCACGAACCTGGAGCCGGGGCCCAGGGCGCAGAGAGGGTGATGGTGGCACCCGTGTGTTTGCGCGAGTGTCTGGGGGCTGCACTGGAGCCAGCCCAGGGGTCTGGTGTTTTGTGAGGCCTCTTTCTCCCACCGCCTTCTTGATATTCGTCGTCCTCATCGTAAATCAGCAGTTGATCATTTGAAGCTGCGGGTGGAACCCGGGGCCTTCTTTGAGCCGAGCCGCCTCTAATGGGCTTTTGTTTAGAGATAGGATCTCACTGTGATGCTCAGATTGGCCTCCAATTCCTGGGCTCCAGCGATCCTCCTGCCTTGGCCTCCAGAGTAGCTGGGACCACAGGCACAGCCTTTGTTCCTGGCTTCTGTTTCTTTTTTTTTTTTTTTTTTTAAAGAGAGAGTGAGGGGGGGGGAGAGAGAGAGAGAGAGAGAGAGAGAGAGAGAATTTTTAATATTTATTTTTTAGTTCTCGGCGGACACAACATCTTTGTTGGTATGTGGTGCTGAGGATCGAACCCGGGCCGCATGCACGCTAGGCGAGCGCGCTACCGCTTGAGCCACATCCCCAGCCCCCTGGCTTCTGTTTCTTTTCATTGCTGAGTGATACTCCACTGTAGGGACACACCACAGTGGTTCACCCATTCCCCTGCTGAGGGTGCTGGGCTTTTGCTAGGTGCTAAGACATCGGGGTGAGACTTATTGGAGAGAAGACCTTAAAGGATAAAGGGCTGCAGGGGGCGGGCAGGGGAATGGCCGGATCTCTCTGGGACAGGAGGTCTGGGGAGGGGAGCTGCAGGTGACAACACAGCTGAGAGAGTCGGCCCCAGGCCTGTCCCAGCTCTGCTGGGCAGAACGTCCCTGAGAGCGTGGGCTTAACCTGGGGTGCAGCAGACCCCAGAGGCACAGTGACGGGGCTGCCAGCTGGCTGGTACTTGAGGGAGCTCTTCTGAGGGGAAAGCTGAGCAGGTCTCGCTGCAGCATAGCCCCACAGGCTGAGTGGGCTGAAAAGAAAGGAGTGTACTTCTCACAGTTGTGGGGGTTTTTGTTGTTGTTTTCCTTAATTGTATAGGGATTGAACCCGGGGTTCACTGAGCCACATCCTCAGCCCTTTTAATTAAACACAGGGTCTCGCTGAGTTGCTTAGGGCTTCCCTAAGTTGCTGAGGCTGGCTTTGAACTCGTGATCCTCCTGCCTCGGCCTCCTGGGATTAGACATGCTCCCCTATGCTGAGCTTGTCTCTTACAGTTCCAAGGGCTGGGAATGCCAGAGTGCGGGGCCACATCTGGTGAGGGCCCTTCCTGCGTCTAGACCAGCGGAGGGCATCACAGGGTGAGAGTAAGTGTGAGGCTGGGGTCTCTCCATCTGATAAAGCCACTGATGCCTGCGTGGAAGCCCCACCCTCCTGATCTCGCCTAACCTTAATTCTCCCAGAGGCCCCCCTCCAAGTACTACCAACATATCAATTTGGGAATTGAGTTTCCAACACATGACCTTTGGAGGACACATTAAAACCATGGCACATCTGCTGGGTGTGGTGGTGCACACCTGTAATCCTGGGACCACGAGGCTGAGGCAAGAGGATCACAAGTTAGAGGCCAGCCTCAGCAACTTGGCGAGACCCATCAAAAACGTAAAGAGCCCCTAAGTTCAACCCCAGTACTGCAAAACAACAGCAGAAACCACTGCACACCTGCAGAGTCCCGCGTGCTGTGACAGATGGCGTGTCCCTAGGTTGTTCCAAGGGATTGGGGCATGGGCATCTTTACAAAAAAGCACTCTGTAATATGGTATATATCATATAATATGTCTAAATAACAATAAAACATTATTCTGTTGGGGGAGGGGGATCATTATTCTTTAAGACTTAAATTTCAGCCATTCCAGAGGTTGGATGCAGTGCAGTGTGCTTAGCATGCCCAGGGTCCTGGGTTCAGTCCCTGTCAGTTTAAAAAAAAAAAAAAAAAAAGGAGGGGCCTCCAGTGGTGTGTGTCTCATTGCAGGTTTCTGGGTTCTGTCGTCTGTTTTAGCTCCTTGGGGTTCTGCATGGTCACTGGTACCCAACAGCTCAGAGGTGCAGGGAGACTGACTGCATTTGGTGACCCTTCCCTCCCAGCCCCCTCCTCTCCGTTCTCCCTCCTCTGTTCTGTAGGCTCCTGAGGTGCTAGGATTATAGGCTTGTGCCACTGCGCCCGGCCTCTCCCTAGTTTTTTGAGGATTCTTGGTCATTGCCATTCTGACTGGGGTGAGATGAAATCTCTGTAGTTTTGATTTGCATTTCTCTAATTGTATTTATTCTGTGAAGTGTCTGTTCAGTTCCTTAGCCCATTTGCTCATTGGATTATTTATTTATTTATTTATTTTTTTGGTGTTGAGTTTTTTGAGTTCTTTTAAGTCCTTTATAAGTCGGTGCTCTGAGGTACATGTGGTAAAGATTTTCTCTCCTTCTGTGGGTGCTCTCTTCACATGATTGTTTCCTTTGCTGAGAAGAAGCTTTTTAGTTTAAATCTATCCCATTAATTGATTTTTGATTTTACTTGTTGTGCTTTAGGAGTCTTATTAAGGAAGGCGGTTCCTGAGCTGACCTGGTGAAGAATTGGGCCTACTGTTTCTTCTGCTAGGCGCAGGGCCTCTGTTCTGGTGCCTAAATCCTTGATCTGCTTTGAGTTAAGTTTTGTGCATGGTGAGAGAGGGGGGTTTAATTTCAGTTTACTACTTAATGGATTTCCAGTTTTCCCAGCACCATGTGTTAAAGAGGCTAGCTTTTCTCCAACTCTTTGTCTCTCTGTCTTCTATTCTGTACCATTTTGTCTGTTTTGGTGCCAGTACCACACCGTTTTTGTTGTTCTAGCTCCCTAAAGTCTGGTATAGTGATGCCTTTTGCTAAGGATTGCTTTGGCTATTGTGGGTCTCTTATTTTTCTAAATGAATTTCATGATTGCTTTTGTCCATTTCTATGAAGAATGTCATTGGGATTTTAATAGGAATTGCATTAAATCTGTTTAATGCTCTTGGTATTATGGCCGTTTTGACAGTGTTGATTCTGCCTATCCAGTAGCATGGGAGATCATTTTATCTTCTAAGGTCTTCTTCAGTTTCATTCTTTGGTGTTCTGTAGTTTTCATTGTAGAGGTCTTTCCCCTCTTGTCAGATCGATTCCCAATGATTTTATTTTTTTGAGGCTATTGTGAATGGGGTAGTTTTCCTAATTTCTTTCAGTGGATTCATCACTGATGAATAGGAATGCATTTGATTTATGGGTGTTAATTTTATATCCTACTTTGCTGAATTCACTTATTCTAGGAGTTTTTTGCTGGAATTTTTAAATATAGAATATAGAATCTAAATATAGAATCACGTCATCAGTAAATAATGATAGTTTGAGTTCTTCTTTTCCTATTTGTATTCCTTTAATTTCTTTCTTCTGTCTAATTGCTCTGGCTCGAGTCTCAAGGACAGTGTTGAGTGAAAGTGGTGAAAGAGGGCATCCTTGTTCCAGTTTTTAGGGGGAATCCTTTCAATTTTTCTCCATTAGAACGATGCTGGCCTTGGGTTTAGCATAGACAGCTTTTACAGTGTTGAGGTATGTCCCTAGTGTGCCTGGTTTCTCTAGTGTTCTGAACAGGAAGTGTGCTGTATTTTGTCAAATGTCTTTTCTGCATCTATTGAGATGATCATATGATTCTTGTCTCTAAGTCTGTTCATTTGATGAATCACATTTATTGATTTCTGTATGTTGAACCAACCTTGTGCCCTGGGATGAACCCCACTGGATCGTGGTGCACTATCTTTTTACTGTATTTTTGTATGCAATTTGCCAGAATTTTATTGGTAATTTTTGCCTCTATGTTCATCAGGATTATTGGCCTGAAGTTTTGTTTTCTTGGTGTGTCTTCGTCTGGCTTTGGTATCAGATGGCTAGCTTCAAAGAATGCATTTGGAAGGGTTCCCTCCTTTTTTACTTCATGGAATAATTTGAGGAGTATTGGTGTTAGTTCTTAATTGAAGGCCTTGTAGAACTCTCCTGAGAATCCATCTGGTCCTGGGCTTTTCTCAGTTGGTAGGCTTTTGATGATATTTTCTATTTCATTGCTTGAAATTGATGTTTAAATTGCGTATATCCTCCTGATTCAGTTTTGGCGGGTTGTATGTTTCTAGAAATTTGTCAATGTCTTTGAGATTTTCTATTTCATTGGAATATAAGTTTCAAAATAGTTTCTTCTGATTATCTTCTGTATTTCAGTACTGTCTGTTGTGATATTTCCTTTTTCATCATGAATTCTAGTAATTTGAGTTTTTCTGTTCATTTGTGACTAATAGTTTATCAATTTTATTTTTCAAAGAACCAACTTTTGTGTCTGTTTTTTGGATTGTTTCTTTTGTTTCAATTTCATTAATTTCAGCTCTGATTTTAATTATTTTCTGTCTTCTACTTTTGGTATTGATTTGTTCTTTTTCTAGGGCTTTGAGATATAATGTTAGGTTATTTATTTGTGGACTTTCTATTCTTGTAATGAATGAGCCCAATGAAGTGAGCTCTTTCATGAGTTGCCTTCATAGTGTCCCAGAGATTTTGATATCTCATTTACCTCTAAGTATTTTTTATTTGATCCCTGATTTCTTCTGCTAGCCATTGGTCATTTGGTTGTGTATTATTTAGTCTCCAGGTGTTAGAGTAGCTTCTATTTTTTATTTTATCATTGATTTCTAATTTTATTCCATTATGATCTGATAAAATGCAGGATATTATGTGTATTTTTTTTTTTTTTGTATTTGCTAAGTTGCTTCGTGCCATAGATATGGCCTATCTTAGAGAAGGATCCATGTGCTGCTGAGAAGAAAGTGTATTTGCTTATTGATGGGTGAAATATTCTCTATATGTCTGAGTCTAAATTATTGATCGATTATTCACTTCTGTGGTTTCTTTGTTAGTTCTTGTTTGGAGGATCTGTCCATTGGTGAGAGAGGTGTGTTAAAGTCGCCCAGTGTTACTGTGTTGTAGTCTGTTTGATTCTTGAAATTGAAAAGGGTTTGTTGGATGTATGTAGATGGCTGCATTGTTTGGGGGCATAAATATTTACAATTGTTAGGTCTTGTTGATGTATAATTCCCTTCAGCAGTGTGCAATGTCCTTCTTTGTCCCTTCTGATTAACTTTGGCTTGAAGTCCACTTTACGTGATATGAGGATACAAACGCTGCTTGTTTATGGGATCGTGTAAGTGATGTGTCTTTCCCATCCTTCCCCCTTCAGTCTGGGAGTGTCTCTGCCCATGAGGTGAGTCTCTTGGAGACAGCATATTGTTGGGTCTTGTTTTTTAATCCAATGAGAGAGTCCGTGTGTTTTGATTGATGAATTTAGGCCATTTACATTCAAGGTTATTATTGATCTGATTTATATTCCTACTCATTTTGGTTTATTTTTGTTTTTTAATTTGAATTAGGTTCTCCTTTCATTGACTATTCCTTTAGCGTAGTTTCTCCCTTTGCTGGTTTTCACTTTTTTTTTTTCATTTCACTTTCATGAAATATTTTATCGAGGATGTTCTGTAGTGGAGGCTCTAGTTGTGAGTTCTTTTAACCTTTGTTTATCATGGAAGGATTTTATTCCATCTTCAGACCTTAAGCTTAATTTTGCTGAACGTAGGATTCTTGGTTGGCATCCATTTTCTTTCAGAGCTTGGACATATTATTCCAAGACCTCATAGCCTGAGAAATCAGCTGAGATCCAGATTGGTTTCCCCCTGAACATCATCTGGTATTTTTTTCTCGCAGCTCTTAAAATTCTCTCTGTAGTCTGTATGTTAGGCATTTTTATTATGATGTGCCTTGATGTGGGTTTACTGCAGTTTTGTACATTTAGGGTTCTGTGAGCCTCTAGTATTTGATTTTCCAATTCATTCTTCAGGTTTGGGAAATTTCTTGTGTTATGTCATTGAAAAGATTGTGCATTCCTTTCATTTGTAGTTCTGTGCCTTCATCTATCTTGATAAATTTTAAATTTGGTCTTTTCATGTTATCCTATAATTCTTGGGTGTTCTGTTCATGGTTTCTTAACATCTTTGAATGGTCAACTTTGTTTTCAAGATTATATATTTTGTCTTTCTTGCTTGAGGTTCTGTTTTCCAAGTGGTCTAGTCTGTAGGTGATGCTTTCAAGTGAATTTTTAATTTGGTTTGTTGATTCCTTCATTTCTAGGACTTCTGGTTGATTTATTTTTAGAATCTCTTTTTATTGAAGTGATCTTTCACCTACTGAATTCTATCTCTGATTTCACTGCTTACATCATCCTTTACGTCCTGGGTCAGTTCACCTACGTACATGCGAAACTCCTTCTGTCATTTAGTCTACTGTGGGTGTCAGTGGATTTTGTTATGGGAGCATCTTGGTTTCTTGGGGCAGTTTGTCCCCTTGTGTTCTCAGGTGGTTGTGTGTCTACCCATTTAGTGTGGACCTGAGGCAGCACAGTTTCTACTTGTAGACGTACAGTGTTCCTGAAGGTTCCAGTATCTCGTCTTTGAGAGAGAGACCATGACAGCAGCCATTATAAACAATATACCAAACTGCTTAAACCAGCCAGCTCCTCGAAGACGTCTGTGATAGTGTCACAGTAAACAGAAATGTGTTCAATTATTGTCCACAACGTGAACAGTAGGTTTGCAAAGGGTTTACAGTTTCAAATGGTGAACGGAGGGAGAAGAGCGTGGTGTAGGATGTGATGCTTATGAGGAAGGAGGAGAGACAGTAAAACATCCCAGGGAGAGTGAGCGGGGGATTGATAAAGGTTGGCTATTGGTAGGAGAAAAGAGATTCCAGGGAAGCAGGTAAGTGAGAGGAGAAATTTGTGTATAATGAAAGATTTTTAAATAAATAGAAAAAAGTAAAAATGAAACAATACACAACTGATTCTTGAAAAATACTTGGTTTGAAAAATGGCAGAAATTTGAGAGGAAAAAAAGAAAGAATCTTGATGAGCAGTTGACTGCTTCTGTTGGGGTTCAGAAGTTTCTCAGCTTCCCTTCTCGGCAGTGGGGTTGTCTGGGGTGTGGTGCTGGCTCCACCCTCAGGGTGGGTGGGGTTGGTCCCGGAGGTGGAGCTCCGGAGGCGGGGCGCAGGCTCGGGGTGCTCCAGGCTCCTCCCGGGCCAGTTGGTCTGCAGATCTGAAGTCCGCGCTGGGGCGGGGCCCAGCAATCGCGTCCCCGCTGGAAGACCGCACCCATGGCTCTCCTTCAGGTTCCACTCGTGTGGCGCAGGAGCTCGTTCTTAGCCCACTGTGGCTCCTTGGCACACCAGGATTCCTGGTCTCTGATGCAGAGACCGGTCCCTCCCACTCCTGCCCTTTCCAATCACCTGTCTCAGGGCTGGAAGGGGCGAGCAGCCAGGTGGGTCCCCCCTCCAGTGTTTCCCTGGGTAAACTCCTCCATGCTGGTCACTTGTCGCACTCTCTGACACCCGGTGTGGGTGTGCCCAGCGTGGTGTGCCCAGTAACCGGCCCCCAGGTGCAGCTGCCAGGTGGTCCCCTCTGCTGCCTTCGCGCTGGCCCGGGGACACGGCGACGTCCCTCCACCCGCGCACACTGCAGCGCAGCCCAGCTGAGCCGTGGGGCGGCTGATCTCCAAAGGCTCCTCACCGACCCCGACTCCGCCCCAGGCTTCCTTTGTCGCTGTACCTTGATCCCGGACAGACAGACGGACGAGCCTGGTGTGTGCCTCCAGCCGTGCGGGGCTGGGGTGCTTGGCCCCTGAAATTCCACTCCAGTCCCCTGATGCCTGCCCAGTGGCGCCTTTGCCGAGGAGCTGTCTGCTGGCCTTGGTCCGTGGTGCAGCCCGCAGGGAGACGGTGGGTCTCGGCGTGGAGCCGCACCGCCCCGCACCGCCAGGGAGGTGGCCGCCCTGGCTCTGCCTGCTGGCAGCTGGCAGTCGCCATGGGGGTGACGCCCGTGTCTTCCTCGAGTGCACGCTGCTGTCGTCTGGGACAGCCGCTGGTCCATGGGTGATGAACTTGTGTCCCTCTATCTTGCTAGATTCACTCTAGGCGCTAGAGTCTTGGGGGGAGGCTCTGGGTCCTGTAGATGAGGACTGCGCCCCGGCAAACGCGTGGCTGCGCTGCTTCTCCTGTTCCCATCCCCCTTTTCCCCTCGGGTCGCGGCCGAGTCCCGGGCTGTGTTGAGCGTCGGTGCTGGGAGTCCCCATTGGCCCTGGGTCTGTTGTAAATGGCCTTTACAGCATCGAGGTGAGGTGACTTCCTTCTGTCCCCAGCTTCTTTCTGACCTGAGTGGCTGTTGGATGTTATCAAAGGCCTCTGCTGCGTCTGTTGACCGGATCGTGTGATCTTCTTTTTCTTAATTTTAAGTGCTGAATCACATTTCTTGGTTTGCAGATGTTGAACCAATCTTTCATCCCCGGAATGAAACCCACTTGAATGGGGTATGGTCGTCTTGATGTGTATCTTCTATTTTTATTTTTTTAAATATCATGTTGCAGTTGTAGGTGGACACAATACCTTTATTTTAGGGTTATGTGGTGCTGAGGCCCCATCCCAGCGCCCCACATGTGCTAGGGCAGCCCCAGCCCCTCTTGATGTGGTTGTAATGTGGGGGTTTGTTTGTGTTTTCTTTAGGATTTTTGCATCTATGTCATGAGGGCTATTGGTCTGTAGTTCTCTTGATGCACCTTGGGATCAGGGTTATACTAGCTTCATAAAAAGTATTTGCAAGTGTTCCCTCTCCTTAGGAGAAGAACTAGTGTGAGTTCCTCTGTGAAGGCCCCGTAGTGCTCAGCTGAGGATCCTTGAGGCCCAGGGCTTTTCTTTTTTGGAAAGATTTTAATCACGGTTTCAACAGATATTGGTCTTCCTGGTTCAATTTTGGCAGGTCATACATGTCTAAAAATTTGTCCATGTATTCCATATTTTTAAGTTTATTAGAGTCTGTTTTCAAAATGGAGCTGATAGTAGTCTGGATTTCAGAGAGCTCTGTGGTGATATCTTCTTTTTCATCTCCAACCCATCTTATTGATTTCTTTCTTCTCACTCTTTTTTTGGGGGAGCCAGGGACCGGGGATTGAAGTCAGGGGCACTCAACCACTGAGCCCCCTCCCCAGCCCTATTTTGTATTTTATTTAGAGACAGAGTCTCACTGAGTTGCTTAGCACCTCACTGTTGCTGAGGCTGGCTTAGAACTCGCGATCCTCCTGCCTTAGCCTCCTGAGCTGCTGGGATAGGCGGGCACCATCGTGCCTGCTTCATTCTTTCTGTTGGTTAGTTTGAGTAAGGGTTCTCAATTTTATTTCCTTTCAAAGAACCAACTCTTCATTATATCGATTCTCTGTGTTTTTTTCTTAATTGCATTATCTCGGCTCTGATCTCAATTATTTCCTGTCTCCTCCTGGTTTGGGGGTATGTTCCTTTTCTAAGGCCTTTAAGGTAGAACAGAAGCTTATTGATTTGGGATCTCACTCATTTTTAATGTAGGCACTCGGTGCTACAAGGGTGTTCTGAAATCCCCCAGTATCACTGTTGGGGCCTCCTAGAAGTGCTTTTGTGCTGTGACATTTTGATACATTGGGTCTTTGTTCTCATTTAAAAATTTTTTTTCCTTGTAGATGGACACAAGATCTTTATTTTTATTTACCAATTTGTTTAATGTGGTGCTGAGGATGAGACCCAGGGCCTCCTGGGAACCAAGTGAGCACTCTACCACTGAGCCACAACCCAGCCCCTTGTTCTCCTTCTTAAGAATTTTTTCATTTCTAGGAATTTCTTAATTTGTTTTCATTTCTTATTACTACCTTGATCCATTCTTCATTTCAGAGAATATTTTTCAATTTCCATGAGTTTACATGGTCTCTCTCATTTTTCTTGCTGATATTTCCTGTTTAATTCCATTGAGATCTGATAGGACACACGGGATCACATCAGTGTATTTATTTTATTTATTTTGCTAAGATTTGCTCTGTGGCCTTGAGTATGGTTTATTTTGGGAAAGTTCCATGCAGAGCTGAGACGAGGTCAAGTCAGCTCCTCTGGGGTGGCATATTTGTAGAAGTCCATTTGATTCCTAGTGTTGGGTGAATCTCTGTGGACTTTTTTTGTTGTTTCTCTGTCTTGATGACTTGTCTGTGGGTGATACGGGTGTTTTGAAATCCCCCAGTATTACTCTGGGGGCCTATGTGGAATTTAATGTCATGGAATTTTTTTTGAAGTTGTAGATGGATGCAGCATCTTTATTTATTTGTTTTTCATGTGGTGCTGAGGATCCAACCCAGGGCCTCCCATGTGAGGCGAGCGCTGTGGCCCAGCCCATGGAGTGTTCTTTCCGTGGGATTTTGTGTGTGGACATTGTGGCTCACGTGTCTCCTGTGGCCCTATCTTCTTGTTGGGTTGTTCCTTACCAGGCTGCAGTGTCCCATGTGGGAATAGCCACTCCTGCTTGTTTTCTTGGGCCGTGCGCCTGGAGTTGTCTTTGGTCCTTCTTCCTTCAGTCTGTGGGTGTCTGCCTGGAAGACAGGACTCTCCCACACAGCACATAGCTGGGTTTTGTGTTTTGATCCATTCTGCTGATCTGCATCTTAATTGAGGACTCGAGGCCATTCATGTCCAGCACATGGCTGAGTGTTTGTGGTTCCTGCTGTTTGGGGTCTTGCTGTGTCCCGTCCTGTCTGGACCATTCTTTGGAGTTTGGGGTTTTTGTTTGTTTCTGTGTGAAGTTTATCTTTGTTCTTTGCAGAACTGGTTTGGTGCTCATGAATTCTTCGTTTATTCTGGTTGTGGAGTGTTCTTATTTTCCCCTCTAATGTGAAACTGAGCTCTGCTGGATTTAGTGACCTTGGCTCAGGGCTGTGTCCTTTTAGGGTTTGGAATATCTCGCCCCAGGCCTCCTTGATTTCAGACTCTCGGCAGACACATCAGAAGTGGCCTTACTGGTTTCTCTCTACAGGTGACCTGTTGGTTTTCTCTCTGGCTTTTAATATTCTTTCCTTGTTTTCCATGTTAGGTGTTTTGATGGTGCTGCGTCTCAGCAAACTTGGTCTCTGGCTGGTCTGTTGGGGGTCCTAGGAGCCCCTGCGTGTGGACAGCCATCGTGTTCTGCCACGGGGGGCGTTTCCCTGAGCTCTAGGTGAAAAGGTTCTTTCCTCTTCACTCCGTATCCCCATGTTCTTCCTCCCAGTGACTCTCAGGTTTGGTCGTTTAAAGCCCTTAGCTCTGATTTCCCCCTTTCCTGCCCTCCGTGTGTGGGGGTCCTGTAGCCCGTCTTTAGGGCCCAGGGCTCTGCACCGTCTGGGAGTGAGTTTGCATGTGATGGATCTTGTCTCCCATCTCGGGGTTCTGCTTGGCCCCCCTGTTTCTGTTTCTTTATTAAGATGGTCTTTCGTCTCCTGTAGTCACTCTCTTGGTTCCTTCCTTAGATCTTCTTTTAGTTTGTTGGACATTCTGAGAAGCAGTTTCTCATGATCTTCCTGTTTCTTCGTCTCCCCCTCATCCGTGGCACCCCTTGTTGGGGGCTGTGGGTTTGGGGAGACTGTGCATCTGTGTCCTCGGGCCCTGGTCTTGGCCCCAGGGGGAGTGGACTCCTCCCCCTGTGTTTACCCACATTCCCGGGTTGTGACTGGTGGAGTGGCCTGGATTCAGATGCTCCTAGGTGTGGGTCTGAGCCTGTGTGTGACTTCACTGTTCGTGCTGTGGCAGTGGATGCCCAGTGTGACCTGGGGCCCTCGTGGTTCAGTGGGGCCTGGACAGTAGTGTGGGGTTCGTCTCGCCTCTTCCTTGTGTGGAAGTGCAGCTGAGGACGAGTGTCAAGCTGTGGGGGGGACAAGGTCCAGGGTGGCTGCGCAGCAGAGTGTGTTCCTGTGACCCTGTGGTGTCCCGGGAAGGAGGGAAGGAAGGGAGGAAGGAAGAGGTCCCAGCAGCCCTTTGAATAAGGGAACCAGCAGTGGCGACAGTGACACCGTCCGCACAAGGCAGTTAGGAGAGAAGGACGCGTGGCAGGTTTCACCCTCCAGAGAGTGGGGAGAGAGTGGGGAGAGCAGGGTGGGGGGCGAGGAGGGGCGAGGCCTGGAGCCTGGCTGTGAGCAGGATGGCCGAGCCCGGACCAGGCCGGGGTGCGACTTTAAAAATGTACAAATGAGGAAAGAGACGCTTCTGGGGACACTGGGTCTCCCCCAGCCAGTGGGTGCGGCTGGCGCTGTGGGGAGCCCACAGCCTCCGCAAGTGGTCGCAGTGAGAGCGGCTAGCGGAGGGGGCCGTCCACCGTGTCCCCGGCCTGTCCCTTGCTTGTCCCTGGCTCAGCGGGGAGCAGGATCAGCTCCTGAGTCCCCCGGGAGGCGGGTCTGGGGTCTTCTGGACCCTTGGCCCTCTGCTGCCCAGGGACCCGCCGTCCCCCATCCCCGCTGGTCTCTAAGCCTCGGGGCTGTCCTGGGCTGTCCCCACTGGAACCCCCCCCCGGGTGGAACATTCTCTGCTGGGGCTCTGTTCTGGGTGCCACTGAGGTCACGGGCAGTGCTCGGCTGCCCTGTGGCCGTGTCTGCTCTGCTGTCCCGGCACCTGGCTGCCCCAGTCCTGCCTGGTGCCTGTCCTGTGCAGGGCTGTCGCAGGGCTCCGCACAGGCCGCCCGGGGCTCCAGCAGGGGCAGCCTGGGTCCCCGCGGGCTCTCATTTGCGTCCCAGCCGGGTGGCAGCGGCTTTCCTGACCTGGGGGTGCTGGGTGCGTGGGTGCCAACAGCGCCGCGGGTCACCCAGGGCAGGCCGCCCTCTGACCGGAGCCCTGGCAGCCTGTGCTGGGTGCTGAGGAGGGTTGTGCGCCTCTGAGCCTCTGTCCAGGGCGGAGTCGTAGCGAGGGCCCCCTTTGAGTCACCTTCAGGGAAGCTGCGCTCCCGCTCCGTGGACCCCGGGCTCCGTCGCTGCCCGCCCACCTGCCCCGCTGTCCTTGGGTCTTTTTTTTCCCCCGTGGGTTCGGGTCCTGGGGGTTGACCCAAGGACACTGGGGGTGAGCCACACCCCCGGCTCTGTGTTTTGGGTCTCACTGACTTGCTTGGGGCTTCACTAAGTTGCTGGGGGTGGCCTCCTCCTCGTGATCCTCCTGCCTCAGCCTCCAGTGGGCACCCTCGCGCCCAACCTCACGGTTCCTTGGCAAAGAATCTGCTTGAATCTTTTGTTAATTTAAGGGGGAAAAGTTGGGGCAATTTTTTTCTTGACTTTTTATAAAGTGTCCTTTGCTGTAGTTACAATCTGGATGCGCTGTCCTCCCGGGGCGCCTGTTACTATAGCCATGGAGCTGGGCAAGCCGGTGGCCTCTGGGGTCTGTGGAAGGCGGGGCCCCTTCTCTGTCCCCTGTCCGCTGCTGCTGCTGCCCTCCACTCCCCCCACCATGCTCCTGTGTCCCTTTGGGCTCAGAACCCTGGGTTGAGCCCACCTGCGGCCACACCTCTGAAACCATGAGCCACAGCAAGCTTGTCCTCCCCTAAGTTGTCACTGTTGGTATTTTAGTCACAACGTGGAAATGTTAGCAGATTAGAGGGCTTTTTTTTTTTTTTTTTTTAATGAGCAGAGTTGGAAATTTTCAACTTTGCCGAGTTCCAGGACACCCACTGCTTTCTGTTGTCCCTTGATGCTCTTGGGCCCTCCTGGGACATCTCCACCCACCCCAGGCCACAGAGGTCTTCTCCTGCACTTCTGCCGCAGTCCGGCCGCAGCAAAATAACCGGGGGGCGACGAGCAACTTGTGTAGATTGATGCAGCAGGAGTGGGAGCCGTTTCTTGTAGGACAGGAGGGGTATTTATACATTGCACACAGCTCATCTAATTAACATAAACTCGATACAGCAGTCGACCAATCGGGAATCTCCACACTTCATGGCTCGCTGGTGTTACTTCACCAACCACTCCCCCTGGCAAAATGCCAGGCGCCATCCTGACTCGTTTACAGACCCTAACACACTTCCTTGAAGAACTGTAACCTTAAATGTCTATGTTTTGTCCTGTGGTCCACTTGGTGTCATCTCCTGTGTTCAGTAGGGTGTGGCTTTAGACTAGGAGGTCTCGGGACCTATGACCCCGTGTTCAGCCTCCTTTCCCCGCTGAATACGCTGCGTCTGTCAGTTCACACAAGTGGACAACAATGTGTGGGCTCCACAGCTGGTCACTCAGCCATGGAGAGGAGCAGCTGGCGTACACCCCACCATGTCACTCTGGCGTGCTACTAGGGGAAGGAGCCCGGTACAGAGGCCCACGTGCGGGTACACTAGCTCCCTTGAACCGTGTCTTTAAAAGGGTTAAGATGCTGCGTGTATCCTGGGTGTCTACCCCAACGTCCCCTGACAGTGTGATTTCTGAAGTCCTTTTCCTCCCTCTCACTGGTGGACACTGGTCCTAAGCTCATAGCCGCCTGTGGTTGTGCAGTGTCACATTGAACTTGAGTGGCGCATGACTGTAATCCCAGCTGTTCAGAGGCCAAGACAGGAGGACCTCAAGTTCAAGGCCAACCTGAGCAACATCATCCCTGTCTAGAAATAAAAATGGGCTGGGTGTAGTTCAGGGGCAGAGCAGACCTGAGATTAACTCCCAGGAAACAAAAGTGATAAATGAAGAAATGAAAGGAATTGGGTAGTGTTCGTTCAACGAGGCCCTCTGATTTTTCCATGTAGACCACAGGCCTGTCAGCTGGGCGAGGGTCACATTGGAATTACACTGCCGTTGACTGCTGCTTCCTGTGTCTGCACCTGTCGACCTTGCTCTCACCGTTTCTCGTTTTTATTTCTAGATAGCTTAAGATACCGTGTACAGTGTGCCCGTGTCACCTATAAATAAGGACATCCACTCCGCTCCCCCTCCTGCCCCCTTGTGTTTGGTCTTCACTGGCTGAAGTGGTGTCCGCATCTGCACGTGGGAGTTTGTGTTATTACATCCTCAGCAGCAGGGTTCTGCTTTGTTTTTGATACAGGGATTGAACCCAGGGGCCACTGAGCCTTGTCCCCAGCACTGTTCTCACTGAGTTGCTGAGGGCCTCGCTGTTGCTGAGAGTGAGTGTGAACTTGAGATCCTTGTGCCTCAGCCTCGCGAGCTGCTGGGATGACAGGTGTGCACCACCAGGCCCGGCTAGTAGCAGGTTTTATTTTCATTTTTTAAAATCTTGGCGATTCTGATGACACCTCATTGTATTCGTTAGTATTTTCCTAGTGAGTAGATTGAAGATTTTTTCGTGGGTGTATTGGCCACTTCTGTTCTGCAGTCGGCTTGGCTTGAGTTGACAGTTGCTACGTACTTTGGGCACAGGTTCCTTACCCCCAAGGTTGTGGCTTATGATGTCTTTGGAAGTGTGTAAGTTTTCGATTTTAGTTCAATTTTTTAGTGGTTTTTCACTTGATGTTTTTTCTTTGTCTTTATTAGTGTATTGTGCCTGCACATGACGGAAGTGACACACACGCACACACAGTGTCACAGCTTGGCCAGGGCCACCCCCACCCCTTTCCTCCTGTCTCCCTCACCCCCGCCCCTCCCACCCCTGTCACTTAATTTTTTTATAGTTTTTTTTTTGGTATCGGGACTTGAACCAGGGGTGCTTGGCCCGAGCCACCCCCCAGCTTCTTTCTTCTTTATCTAAAGACAGGGTCCTGCTGGGTTGTGGGGTCGGCCTTGAACTCACGTTCCTTCCTCTGCCCGCGGCTGGGGTCCCAGGTGAGGCCACTGTGCCCGCGTCCCCTCCTTGTCTTTCCTCTCCGGCTTCCACACGTGAGAACACAAGCCTCCACCCTCCGGGTGAGGGGGGCCCGCTTCAGTGGTCACTACGGTCCCTCCAATGGCCGAATCCAGCTGCCCCATCCACGTGCCACCCTGTCGTAGAGCCACCTGTCTGTTGGTGGACACCTGGGGTGGCTCATAGTTGAGCTCTTGATGTGGCTGGAAGCCTTTGTTCAGCAGGGTTACGATCTGCTCCCGTGTTCTCTTCTAGAAGGTTCCTTCTCTGGCAGCCTGGGGCGTGCTGGGCGGGCGCGCTCAGAGTTGGTGCGCGGGTCCGCTCTCGGCCTCGGATGCGCACGTTCGCCCTCCTGCACGGGCCCGCCCGGGCCCAGGCCGCTGGTCCGCACATGAGCAGGCAGTTCCCGGGCTAGGTCCGTCGCCGAGCCCGCGCGTCCCACTGCCGTGATCCCGACTCGGTGCCGTGGAAACGGGAAAGCGGCCTCCTCCCCCTCCTCGCCATCTTGTGTTCCAAGGCGGTGGCTGCTCTGAGCCCTTCACCTTTCCATGTGCTTTCAGGGTCAGCTTTTCCGTTTCTGCGGAAACACCTGCTTGGGTTTGGGCAGGGTGGGCACTGGAGCCGCGGGTCAGTGGCCCTGAGTCTCCTGTCGCCGAACAAAATAGTTCCTTACCAAAAGGCCGGCGGGCGCCCCGGGACTCAGCGCTGGCACTAGAGAGGGAGTTTGGGGACGGAGCTCGGTGTGCAGAGCCCCGGGTTCCATCCTCAGAGGGTGTGTGTGTGAGTGTGTGTGTGTGTGTGTGAGTGTGTGTGTGTGAGTGAGTGTAGGCCCCAACCCACTCCAGGGAGACCTGGGCCACGGCCCCTGCAGCCCGTCTGCGCGGCGCGGAGTCTTGGCTGCAAGGCGCGGTGCTGCGCAGGGTGCTGGGCACCCACCTGAAGGCGGCTCGGATCCCGGGAGCACGGAGAGCGCCAGGCGGCCTCCTGGGTTCTGTAAACACGTGTGTCCATGTGACAAGCGTCCCTGCCCCTGCAGCAGATGGAGTCGCAGCTTCTGGGGCTGTGCGCACGAGCTGAGCCTCCGTCCCGGGCCTCTCTTTCCAGACTCCGGGGAGCAGGTCCTGGTGGACGTGGAGACCAAGACCAACAAGGAGATCGTGGAGCACGTCAGGAAGATCCTGGGGAAGAGCGAGTGAGTGGCTGCCCCTGACCGAGGAGGAGCTGAGCTGGGGCTGCTCACGGCTGGCCTGTCCGGGTCAAGAGGGCAAGCTCGTCCCTGCCGGGGTGGCGACAGGCCCCTGGAGCGCAGCTGGAAGGCCCCGTGTGAAGGGGACGTCTGGCTCCAGGGGTCGGGCCTGGGGAAGGGCTGACCCCAGGACGCACGCTGCTCTTGGGGACAGCAGGGGGTTGTCTTCCCAGGGACCTTGCCCTCGTGCATGGGGTGGGTAGGGGTTCCTCGGGGACCGGGCTGCGCTTCACCTCGGCGCTCCTGCAGGGAGACCCTCCAGAGGGAGCAGCAGGAGAGGCAGCAGCTGTCGCACCCGGCCAACTTCGGGCCCCGGAAGTACTGCCTGCGGGAGTGCATGTGCCAGGTGGAGGGCCAGGTGCCCTGCCCGGGCCTGGTGGCCCTGCCCAAGGAGATGACCGGCAAGTACAGAGCCGCCCTGAGGGCCAGCGCCAAGGACTGAGCCGCCCGCGCACCAAGCGGTGGTGAGATGGGGGTGACCCCAGGACTGTGCTCGGAGGTCGCCTGTGGACTGAGGCTGAGGTGCTGCATGGATGTCCCCGTCCCTTGCTCAATAAAAGGCCTGGTGGCCCCAGCAGCAGTGTGCCTCTGGTCCTGCCGCAGGGAAGGGGCTCTGGGCAGGGAGCGTAGAGGCCGTTGCCAACGTGTTGTCCTGGGACACTCTGCTCCAGTGCTGTGGGTCATCTGCTCTCGGGGAGGTGACAGCCACCATGGCTGAGCCTGTGGCTTTGTGGCTTTTCCACTCCTCGGAGGGCTGGCCTTTCCAACAAGCATGTGGCCCTTGCGTGGCGTGGGGGGTGGGGTCTGGCCTGGGCAGAGCTGCAGCAGCCCACTGTGGTGCAGGCCCCCGTCACTCAGGTCCATGGCCCCTGCTGGCGAGGTCACCCACAGAGCCCTGGCAACTTGGCCAGGAGGTGGGTGTGGGGGTCAGGCTGGCACCTTCCTTTCCTGGCCCAGCCTGGCCAGTCCTACAGCCCCCAGGGTGGTAGCTGGTGCAGGTGGCCTCTGCTGTTGGGGACAGCGGGCAGCGTGGCTGTGGGAGCTGTAATGTGGTTTAGGGACCTGCCAGAGATGGTGACGTCCAGGTGCCGGTTTGCGGTGACTCTGCACCAGACCTGTGCTGGGCAATGGCTCGTGGCTCTAGTCGTAGTGGACAGGGCGCTCTGAGAGCCACAGGCTCACGGGCTGGTGTTTGGTGGCAGTGTGGCCCTTGTCTCCCACAGCCAGTGTGGAGGGCCACTGTATTGTCCCCAACCCAGCCGCTGGCTTGGTGACACGAACTCCCAGGATGAGGGGGACCCTGATCCAGAACAGTCGCCCATCTGTAGAGGGACAGAGGCCTGGGCTCAAGCTCAGGCTCAGCACGGTTGCGGGGTCCACCCGCCACACCTCCGGGCCAGTGGGTGGAGGCGAGTGGTGGCTGGCCTGGGGCCACCCTCCCTGGGACATGGGCAGTGGACGAGGATCACGCTCGTCATCGTTTACAACTTGTCTTTGATGAACCTGAGACACGGGGACTGGCGGAGCGAGAGGGCTGCCCGACGCTTAGCCGTGTCCCGAGCCGTGGGGCGGGTCTGCAGACAGCAGCCGTGTGGTCGTCAGGGGGCACGGCGGGCAGTGCCACTCAGATCTGGCTGTCATGAGTTGTCCTGCCTGTGACTTGGGGCCTTAGCCTCCTTACCTGTGAAATGAGAGGCCAGGTGACCATGAGCTCGTCCCCCACGGGTGGCTCCACCCTGGTGAGTGACTCTCCTTAGAGGAGGAGCCTGCTGCGCGGTGGCTCAAGGCCTGGTGACGGGGTCGGGTGGCCGCCCTGCTCCTGAAGCAGCCTCACCCCTCACCCAGGAGCCGCCCTGCGGTGGACACAGAGGTCGCTGCCTGGGTTTTCCCTGGCAGGTGTTGAGGGCCAAGGTCAGGTGGAGAGAGGGGGACTGTCCCACCCCAACAGTCCCCACAGGGCCCTCGGCCAGATGTCACCAGTGCGGTGGGGAGAAATGAGGAGCAGGCGCACACGAGGCTTTAATTCACTTTTAATGGTCTGCCCTCCTGTGGGCAGCAGGGTGGGCCACAGCGAGGCCACATCAGACAGCATGGGTCACGCACACAGCTGCGCATGCACGGCAGCGCCACGGACACAGCGCAGGGCCGCGGGCGGGACAGCGTTAGATACAAAATCGGGTTAAAAAGGACATGCCATTGAAATGCCATCACAGAACAACGCTCGCTTCACGGGGGACGGGAGCTGTGCACAGCTGCAGCCTCCACAGGGTCTCAACCCGGAGTCCAAACGTCACGGCGTCAAGGAGAGAAGGGCAGGGTGACAAGGATGGTCCCAGGAAACCTCACGCCTGCACTGTCCTCTGGGGGGTGCCTTTTTAAGGGCTGGGACGCGGCTACATTTTAACAGGAGTCCCAACTAGCGGGGACCCACAGCTGGGGTGTGGGGACATGTGCAGCTTCGCCGTCAGAAGACCAGGCCAGCGCTGGACCCCGGGGACAGGTGAGACAGAGGACAGCAAGTCTGCCACTCACAACTGAGCCTGCTCCCGAGGAAAAGCCACTCCTAAGGGAGAGCTTGCTGTTCCCAACCGCCACCCCAACCTTCACCCTTTAACGCCCCGTCAAGTGGCTGGGGTCACTCGGCTGCTGTTGTGCCGGCCAGACAGGTGACAGAGTGTCAGGCAGGCTTCCACGTTTTTCAGCTAGAAAGCCACTTTCAAACATGTGATTGTCACAGCAGGTGAGGGCCACAGCAGCGCCACCTTCGTTTTACATCAAAGTAGGGCCGCCAAGCGCCGAGGGCCCACGTCTCTCAAAGGCACTGAGCACTGTCCCCGTGTCCTCGAATATGCTGACGCTGCACTGAGAAAAGAGCAGCCTGGGGCCCGGAAGGGTCCCGGTCATCCAGCAGTGACCGCCAGGCTGGGCCTGGCTGCAGGGCCGGGTCTCTGCTCAGAGCCCGATTATGGGCAGTCATCAGGTTAGACCTGGTGACAGAACCTTGGTGTCTGTGGCTTTAAGGACAAACACCAGTTCCTTTCTGAAAAATTCAAATCATAATTTTCAGAAAAGAGTTTAGCCTGGGGTCTTCCCGCCGTGCCCCCAGGGGACAGGGAACTGCACCAAAGGACACCCCCCCCCCCCACCGCTCTAGGCCCCGCTGACAAGGACAGTCCGCACCCTGGCCTGGCTCTGGCCCCGTGGAGCGCGGGACCTGGGGAGCTCCTTCCAGCTGGGCTGCCAGCTGCCGTGTGACCGAGTTGAGAAATGGCCACGTAGCTGGGGACGCTGCAGCCCTCGTGTGAACAGAAATGTCCTCCTGTCCCCTCCTTTCCTGTCTGGAGAGAGGGGCTGCCCCACGGGAAGATGCAGGTAGGAAAACCAGCGTCTCCCCCAACCAGGGGCCTGGAGCACCTGTCACAGAACTGTCCAGGGCAGGGGCGGGCGTCTGTCACACACCATACAGCTCTGTACTCGGGGCATGGACACACGTACATCACCCAGGCTGCTGCAGAGCCCTGGGGCTGGACACGCCCAGTGCACACTGCGGGGGACGCAGGAGGAGGGGTGGCCCGGAACCTAGAGTGCCAAAGGCCCAGAGCCACCCTGTCGCGCTGGGGTCTTGGCTTTCAAAATCTACAAAGTTGAGACAATTTTCAGAGCTGCGTGACTGACCTAGAGCTCGGTGGCTGGGCAGGGGACATGGGGGCATCTGCTCACTGGCTGACGTGTTCCCAGGACTAAAGGGCACCTGGAGAAAAATCGGGTCTCACAGGACACTTAACAGGCTGAGGGGACCTGAATGCCACTAGCCAGAGGCTTCTAGACACGGATGCCAACTGCCACCAGGACTGCTCTGTAGGGAGGCGTCCCCAGAGGACAGGGCGAGGCTCCAGCCTCAGGCTGGCTCCCACCATGGCCAGCTGCCCAAGTGGCCACGGGTAGGGGTGTGTCCAGCCCTGCCTGCCCACCCGGGGTGCCCACCAGCTAGAAAACGAGGGCGCACGGCAACCACACCCCAGATCCTATAGAAAAACCCATTTAAGGGCCCCAAAACCTCAGCCCAAGGGCAGAGGCTGGGCAGCATGTCACCTTCCGGGAGGAAAGGGACTAGTGTGACACTGGGCTGAGCGCCTGGGTCTTTTCCTGTCTGGTGTACGCGCACGTGACTCCAACACCTGACTCAACGTCATTTGAGCTACTTCTAGGAAGAAGGCCACTTAACCAAGAAGTGACCATGGGGACTGTCCTCCCCCTGGGCTGGTGTCCTCACCCAGGCTCCATGCAGAGCACCTCGAGGACCTGGCCTCACGTCGTCACACCCAGACCACAAGCTCCCCAACGCTGACAGCCTGTGACGGCCGCACCCCAAATGGTGAGTGTCCTTAAGTAACCTGAGGCTCCGGCCACACGAGGGACTTCTGAGCCCGAGAGCATCCTCCGGGCTCAGCCCTGGGCAGCTCAGGCCAGCACCTCTGCAGGCACACGGGGCCCCCGGGCCACCATGCGGCCCTCGGAAATGCAAGAACATGGAAGTAGCGGCTCGAGGGACACCCACCAGGCCAGCTCTGCTCTCGGGGAGCCTGTCCACCTCCCTAAACACTCAAGTCCATCGGCCACCACAGCCTCTCTCCAGCCTCTGCTGCCCACAAGGAGGAACAGCCCTAGAGATAGATGGAGCCCGAGGCGGATGCGTCTCCCCTGATTGTGCTGCCACAGTCCGGAGCGCTGCCCACCCCAGGAGGACACACCCAGTGCCGTGGGGACAGGCTGCCTGGTCAACAGATGCAAACTATGCTCATGGAGGTGACGGTATGCCTGGTAACCGAGCTCGGCTTTTGGTGTCAACTCTGGTCACTAACTTCTGTGGAAGACGGTCCCTTGGGGATGAGGGTTGCTTTCTACAGGGGCACCACGCACTGGGACAGTGAGAGGCCACCCCTGATGTTCATGACCTGCAGAGGACGAGCTGCTGGGCTCCTGTGCCACCGGCCCTGACCTGGTCCCGGGGTGTCAGGTGGAAACCCCTGGATTGGGGTCCTCACATGCCAGAAGTTGCACCGTCCCTGTCCACGCAGCCCCCACCCCGCCTACTCGGGAAGGGGCGTCCAGGGTGGAGGGTGCCCACCCTGCCTGCTGGGTCAGAGGCTGCAGCTGCCACGAGCGTGAGGTGACCTGAGGACGTCTGCCGTTGCTGGAGGTGTGACAGGTCTCCTGTTGCCGTTCCGTCTGACCAGCTCCAACCTAATCCTCAGAAGCAGGCGCAGCTGATGGAGAGTCCGCAGAAGCCCGCCACAGACCAGGACCGCGGTCAGGGGACCGGACGGTCAGCCCTGCCGCCACGTTTCCGTTCACAGGAGCCACGTCGCTCTAAACAAATGATTGTCTCCGGAACCCGCGGTGCCAGTCCCCAGCGCTCCAGCCAAAGGTGCCCGTGGCCCCGCCCACAGGCAGGTGTCGCTAACGTTACAAAGTTTGATAACAAGTGCTTAGAAAGTGCTATTGTCACCCTGGCAATTAGTAGCTATTAATTCCAAGGTTAATTCCAAGGACATTTTTAATATATTTACACACATACTGTTCTCTTAGGTTCTTTTAGTTGCTTTAATACTAGTCTCTGACATTATAAAACTTCATTTTTCTGGTTTTTTGCCCTTTGAGAATTGCTAAATACAAATGGAGTTAAAAGATTTTTCCAAAATCTTCATCAAAAGGCATGAAAACGCTTCTCACGGCGGGAGAGGATCCCACTGTCTGGGGTCAACAGGAGGAACCGGGTGGGACCCGGCCACCCTTTGCACATACCAAACACCACTACTTTTGCTCCCCTTGGTCCGAGCGGTCCTGGCGGGTCCCACGGGCGGTGGCGGGCGCGCGTGGGTACTATAGGCTGGCTCCGGTGATCTGGCCGTTGTACTCCGCCGTCTCCATCTTGAGGATGTAGGGGATTATGCTGTCTATTGAAACATTGCCAATGAGACCAGTGAAAAAGAGTTCCTCCGTTATGCTGGAGCTCATCAGCCTGAGCGCAGGCAGGCGGACGAGGATCCGGGCCAATCTGCAAGAGGGAGCCGCGTTAGAGACGGGAGGGCCTCCAGCTCCGGGGACCGGGCCGCCACTGCCACCCGCCACCCAGCTCTGGTTTTCCTGACTCCAACAGCTGCTCTCCCTGTTCATCCTGAGGACACCCAGCAGGCGAGTCACACTGGGCTCACAAAAAGAAAGCCACTGGCCTGCCACTTCCTAAAAGACAGGAAGAATGTCTACGTCTCGATGACGAAAGACCCATGACACACTGTGTGATTAAAAAGCAGGCGGAGGATGTCCCCACGACACTCATGGCTGTCCCTGCCTCTCAGGAGCTCCTAGAGTTTGGTATGGCCTCAAAATCCAGGTAAAAGATGCTTCACTTTGGAGAAACCCTGGTGTGAGGGCCACAGACACTGTGTCTGCTGTGTCCCAGGTGACTGCGCTGCTCCTTCTGTGTTAGATAAAAAGTCAGGGGCTTTGGTTCCCAGTAACATAAAGCCAGTTTCTAGAAGTGAACACAGAAGGTTAAAGGTAGGACAGCCTTCTTAATAAAGTAGTGTGTCCCCTTTGCACTTTCTAGAATGTTCTAAAAAAACTATATTTGGAGCATTCAAGCACCTACAGCCGGCTACAATGGACTCCCTGCTCTGATCCTGCAGGACGCACAGGATGTCAGCAGGGGCCATCTCAGCCTGGGGCCCCAGGCTGGCCACGGGGGTCTGTGGGGAGCGCGTGGTGAGAACCTGCTGCACAGGCTGAGGGGACTCTGGGCTCAGGACAAGGGTTCAGAGACTCTGGTGAACAGTGGTGCTACAGAAGCTGCAGCTGGGCCACGGGACGGTCCTGGCTTTGGCACTGCAGTCAGCCAGGAGGGCCGGGTGCCCCTGAGGCTCAGGACCCGGGCAGTTCTGGGCAGGGGACACAAGCCTAGGGAAGGGCTTCCTCTGTCTGGACTGTGACTCCTTGTGAGGTCAGAACGGGATAAAAAGTAGAAAATGGTTGGAGGGAAAGGGGACAGCCATTCCCTAGCCCCGTGGGTCAGAGCCAGGGAGCCCGTGTTAGTGCTGCCGACGCTGGACCAGCCCCCAACACCGGGACCCCTCGCAGCCAGCGTGTCTGGAGGTATGACCTGTGCGACTCCCTGCTCTCCCCTAGGGTCACACGCAGCTGCTGCCCAGGACCAGAGGCAGCGCTTTGCAGTGGGCAGACAGGGCCTTGCCGCACCAGCCCCAGGAGAGGCCTCGACCCGTCAGATGAGGGAGAAGCACGCTGAAGCCTCCCAGTGGCCAGCCCTGGCCCCCGCACTCCTGCCGCCTCCGCTGAACAGGACAGGGGGCGGGGCTCACCGGTAGGTGTCCTCGGCGTAGGTCTTCTGCACGTAGTCCTGCAGCTCCATCTGCGCCTTCTCCTGGAACTTCTCGATCTGGCTCGTGCCCGTCAGACCTGGGTGATCTGAAAGCAAAAGGACCCCCGGGTTCCCCTCTGCCCTGGGGAGGCCTCCCCTGCAGACGCCACCGTGGGCACTGTGTGCGTGGAGGGGCGGCAAGGGGAACCAGCCCCACCCCAGCCCTTTCACAAATGATCTTTACATTCCCAGACAGGGTCCGAGGTGCCCAGGCTGGCCCCGAGCCCTCGGTCTCCTGACAGCAGTGGTCACGGTGTGCCCACCTCGGCCAGCTGAGTCGAGTTTGTATGAAGCTTCCCCAAGGTTATGTCCCAAACTCGGAATCTCAATCCCGTTGGGACGTGGCTAGAATGCTAGCTTTGCCACCGGTTTCTGCCAAGGTTCCCAAGAAGGAGCTGGGCTCCAAAGGGGCACCCCCTTCCCCCTGGGCACGAGCCCAGCTGAGTCAGTTGTGGACACCTGGCTGCCACCACAGAGCCAGGAACGGGAACTGCCAAGGGAGAGCGCCCTCTGGGTACTCGGGGACAGGCTCCCGAGCTGTCCTGGGGACGGGGCAGAGCCACGGGGAGCCTGCCCAGGTACTCTTGCAGGGTTGGCTGGCACCGAGCCCAGGTGATCAGAAAGAGTGCGAGGAGCACCTGCGGAGGCCGGCCGGGCGTCCATGTGGCCAGGGATCTAATTAGGTATTGAATAGCTGTCATCTGTACCCTAATGTCCCCAGACACGGTGGCACGTTTCTCGGGAGCTGTAAAAGCCCCGGACTAACAGAATGTCCGCATTTGTAGGAGCCAGTCAAGTGGCTGTCGGGGGACACCACATGACATACAGACTGGCAGGGCAGGCTACAGCGCTGACAACGCGATCATGGTCAGAAATATCAGTGGGCACAGGGAAGGCGTCCCGGGTCCCCAGTGCATATCTTACCGGGGCTAAAGAGAACTATAGCTTTAAGGTATGCGTACTCATAGCCGTCCACCTCGAGCCGCGCCATGCCGTTGCAGAACTCCTGCAGCTTCCAGATGTGCTCCATGACCTGCTTGATGCGCTCGCCCGACAACTTGTCTGCAAGCAGACCACAGGCCCTGAGGACACGGCCACCGCGGGGACCTCAGGCTGCTCCCAGCACGGGGGAAGTGACTGTGGGCACCCACGCTGCACTGTGCTGTCACCCAGCCTCAGAAGCAAGGCCCCAGGCTGGGGCCCACCCAGGAGGCAGCTCCCTGACCTATGGTGCCACCGGGAAGCTCCTTCAACTCTGCCTGAGTCCTGTCGGGGCCAGGTTCCCAACTCCACAGGTCCCGAGGAGCATGTGCCGACTCCTCAACGGGACATGGACAGCCGTCGGGACAGTGTGACCCTACAGCGCTCTACAGCAGGTGTCGTGCTTCTACTTGGTTTATTTGAAAAACAAAGAAAACTGAGGTCTGCTGCCAGGTGGCTCGCGTCCCAGGACTCAGACACCTGGGACGCCCCAGGAGGAGCCTCGCTTAACGGAGAGGGTCTTGGCGCTCACGGGGAGCCCTGGATACTCCCCTTCCGCAGGCTGGTCCTCGCCGTGCTCTGGGCACATGGCCTGGGGAGAACCTGGCCGTGTCTACCAACGACAAGGAGGAGAGTAGGGGCAGGGATGTGTCCCTCTTGCACTTGTTTCATTGGAGGCCAGCTGTGGCCTCACCAGGGCCTCAGTTTCCACACAGGTCACAGTCCTGAGGACAGGCCTGGAGAATGTCACATGGAAGGACGACAACCCAGGGATGATGGGATTGTAAGCTCCAACTATTCTTGAAAAAGATCACTAAATGCCAAAGAGGACGTGGTCTTCACAATGGCGGTCACTCTTTACACGAAAAGGCCGTTCCAGACGCTCTGACTAGGGTGCTCCCACCACTTTGAAGTCAAGTGCCCCCCCCCCCCATGGTGTGGCGGGACGAGAGGCTGTGCCATAGGCCGGGTCACCGTCCTCCCTGCGTCCCCAGGCCCTACCTTCCTGGATGCTGTTCTGCAGGTGGTTGACGATGGCGGCCAGGATGGTGGACAGGCTCATGACCTGGGCGCACTGGGCCAGGCCCAGGGTGAAGAGCTCGTTCCAGCAGGCCCGCACCAGGCTCGTGTTGCAGTCCTGCCTGGGGGCGGAGGGCGGCTCAGCGGGCGGCGGCACCGCACCTGGCACCACCCGGGGCCTCCGCCGGGACATGCCCACGGGCTGCACGGGAGCCAGGCCGCTGCCCAGTACCCAGCACAGCACTTAACACCCCCCCGTCCAGCAGGGAGCTGCCCTTCTGCTATTGGGACTGAGGACAAGGCTGCTCGGCCCCTGGGCTCTGTCCCCAGCCCTTTTTGTTTGTTATTCTGAGAAAGGGCCTCGGTGGCTGAGGCTGGCCTCCAACTTGTGGTTCTCCTGACTCCACTGCCCAAGTGGCTTAGGTCACAGGTGTACACAACGGTGCCCGGCCAGTGCTATGCCACAACCCTCAGCAGGGAGGCCGAAGCCTCCTTCCCCAAGTGGACCCTCGGCTGTCCTGGCCTGGCTCTGTCCTAGGAAGATGGGACCTGTGACTCGACACCCATAGCCAAGGTCACGAGTGACCCCGTGGATCAAGACAGGAGCCGAACATCCACCTGAAGGGGAGAAGTGCACCCACCCACCTGCTAGGGCTGGGCCTGCAGCAGGGGACCAGCTGGGCCGCCTGCACCCTGCTCTGGGAAACTTCTGCCCACGGGACGGGCACGGCCAGCCCTGCGCAGCAGCCATCTTGGTGCTCTGAGGCTGCAGCCCCATGGGGCTGGGTCGCCCCCTCTTCTGCCTCAAGGTTTCTGAGGCCGTGGGCTGGGGGACAGAGCTCAGGTGGCCAAGTGTTTGCCTCTCACGCACAAGGCCCTGGGCTCAGAGCCCAGCACCACCAAAAAGGAAAAATCCAAGGCCAGAGGCTGTGCCTGTTTTTGCCCCAGAAAGGCCCCCTGCGCTGAGCAGGCCTCAGCTTAGTGCAAACCTCCCGTCCTCACAGTCGCCCCCTGAGCTCGGAGCCTGACGCGTATGTGAAACCCAAGGGACACGGCTGTAAGGTGGTGACATATTTTGTGTAGCCCTCTGAGGAGGGTCCACGTCCATGGCAGCAGGGACGTCACTTTTTAACCCCATGTTTTAAAAATCTCCCACAGGGAACCCGGTCCCTGCCACTCCAGGAACAAAGGCCCGTGTGGGGACACAGACCAGTGCTGCGTGGGGGACACAGGCCGTCGCATGGTCTCAAGGGCCTGACCACAGCTCCTGGTGCCACACCCTTGGCTCGTGGAGGTCTGGGGCCTGCTGCAGGGTGGCAGCCGATGACGCTCCCCGTCCACGGATCAGGGCGCGTGGAGAAGGGCCACTCACCCAAGGGCCTGGAAGGCGGGGATGGAGCGGGCCCAGTGCATGGAGAGGAAGAGCAGGCGGGAGGCGGACTCGCAGATGTAGTGCACGTTGAGGTACTCGGGCATCGGGCTGGGCATGGTCAGCTGCAAGAGGACGGAGAGGTGAGCAAGGGACAGTGGCCTGGCGGCAGGTCCCCGTCCTGTCCCACCAGCAGTGGCGGCTGCGGTCCCCAAGTCAGAAGAGCCCGTGTGTCTGCAGCAGGGTGGCCCCGGCCCCCAGGTTTTTCTGCTCAGTGAAGCAGGGTCCTGGGGACAGTCGGGAGGCCCAGGGGACGTCTCGGCTGGCCCCTGGGACAGTGCACTGCCCCAGCACAGCGATTGTCTGCTGCACTCACTAGGCCACAGGTTCAGGCCCAATGGAACCGGAGCCCCAGGGCCAGCTCCATGACCGACAGGCATGGTGCAGGTGACACATCCACCAGAAAGGCGGGCCAACGTGCTGACCTGCCTCAGGGCACCCAGCAGCAGGGATCCAGGCGTCCTAGTCATCTCTAGTGAAGGCAGCAGGGGACAGAGACCTGATCTGAGGCCTCTCTACAGGGGCTTCAGGGGTCCTGGGAGGCCCTCCAGGGGGCATGGGGCGACCTGGGCACTCACAGCCCCAGGGACAGCTACCATCGACCTCTGTGTCTTGAGGGCAGTGGCTGCCACCCGCCGACTCTGACCCCAAGGGCTCCACTGCATGGAGGTGCCCACAGCCAGGCTCTGCGGGGAGCAGGGGCAGAGCAGCCAGCCACCACCCTTGGGGACTGCCCACCTTGGCAAAGACAGGCCACACCTGTTGCCGGGTCCCTGCACAATCGAGTGGCACTGCGAGCAAGACAGGGAAGACTGCTCTGGACTCGAGCTCTGCTCAGGCCACTCTGCCACACCACAGGGGTGGGGACGGGGACCAGCTCCCAGATGATTTCAGACCCGCCTGTGGCCGGGCCACAGACACTCACCTTAAAGGTGACGTGTGTGTCTGAAAGGAGGGGGCCCTCGACCTCGATGATGGGCGTCGACTGGTCTCTGCTGATGACGTGGATGCTGCCCCCTCCGCTGGTGTCCACGCCGTCCGCCAGGCCGGGGGGCGAGGCGCCGTCCGCCGTGTTAAGTGCTTTAGCTAAGGTGTCAAACGCCCTGTGAGCGGAAACCAAGCAGCTCGTGAACCTGTGGCTCTGCTGAGTCAGTGTCCAGAACAGCAAGGCCTCGAGGAAGAGGTGCTGTCCCCCTCCAGCGGCGGGCCACAGCAACAGAAGGGACGCAGGAGGTCCAGAACAGCACCAGCGTCCAGCAGTGGGCTGTGATTTCCAGTGTGACTTTGGTGGTCCACGGTCACCCTCCCAAGGCAGGAATGTTCTCCTGGTTGCAGATCTAATGCCAGTGGCTTGTCCACGGCCACCCACGGCCAGCAGTGGACACAGGATTCTACCCGACTGGACACCACCCTCCCGGGCCCTGACCCAGACCTTCACTTTGTCCTTAGACTGGAAGGGAACACGAGGGCCGAGCCCCCGTCACCTGGCTGGCCGACACCAGGGCACAGGCCAGTGCTGAGCAGCCACCCGGGGCCAGGCCAGCGACCCCCGTCAGCTCCCGCTCCCCAGCCCCAGAGGTGGAAGGAACGAGCTGCTGCTGTTGGGGCACTCAGCAGGATGAACATCGGGCCGCTGCCATGTCCCCTCCTGCCTCCCGGGTCACGCAATTTTGATCCATGTCACAGACTAAAAGGGACAATAGTCTCACAGTTAAACCTGAGAGCACAGACATGCAGTGTCACTGTGACCACGCCGTAGCCCTCGACTGAAGGCAGGACGGATGCCCAAGGCCACCACCGCCCTCCCAGCACCGTGACTGTGTGGTCCTCCCCCGGGGCCACGTACCGAGTGATCTCGCTGGCGGACTGGTCCTCCGGCTGGATCTCTGAAGTGTCGCCATTGTTCAGGGACTCGCTCAGGTTGGCCAGGGAGGTCACTACATTCGCCAGGGTGCCCAGAGCTCCCTGGCTCGTCTCGGCCTATTGAGCGAAAAACGTGACGTTAAACACGAGCACACACGCACAGGACTCAGGCCGCTGTGCAGGTGACGCCGACTCGGGACTCAAAATTTGATCTTGTGAACAAATGGGTGGCACCAGGGCATCCTTCTGGTGACAGATTAGCTTTCTAAGTCTTGGTTATGATAGTGGTCACACAAGTCCCAGATGACACGACAGTGAGACACTGAGAGGAGAAACAGACCCGCTGGCCGTCACTCATCCACACTGGGGTGCTTCATAGACGGCAGGAAAAACCAGAGAACCCACAAAATACCCAGACCGTGGAGTGAAGGCTGCAGGTCACACACAGGCACAGGGTAGCCCCAGGACAGCCGGGGACCTCGTGGAGCCCCACAGTTACAGGCGACCCAGTGCAAAACTGGACGTGGAATTTGGGACAGCATCTCTCCAGACAGACGGCCCATGAGCACGTGTCAAGATGCAGAGGGCTATGACTCCAAAAGATGGGGACGTGCTGACAAAGACGTGGTAAATCCAAGCCCACGGACCCTGCTGGTGGGACTGTGGGGACCAGGGCCGTTCAGTCTAAACAGATGTCACATCCCGTGGAGGACGGCAGGGCACAACGTGGACGGCCACGCCCAGCTTTTGACTCTCCCCCACGACGACAGTGAGGACTCAATCTCTGGGACAGGCTGCACCCTGGATGGCCCTGTGGACACTGTGCTGAGGGACAGGAGCCAGCTGGGAGGGGGCACCGGTAGAGGCCCTGGATGTGGAAGGCACAGAACTGACACCAGGGAGTCAGAGGCAGGTTTGGAGGGAGGGATGTTGGCAGTCCCTTCTGGGAGACCATCTGAAGTCAGTGGTACTGGTGGAGAGTCCCCTTGACAGTACGGCCCGTGACCACCCTCCAGGTAAAAGGGAAGCCAGAGCTTGAGCGTGTGCCTTTCTGCTACTTTCTTATTACTGGGCTCACACCTTCGCAGGCCCAGCAGCTGTCCCCTCAGGAAGCTGGTGCTGGACTGTGGGTCTGACTTAGTGGAGAACAGACTGCGGCCTCAACTCCACCGAGGCACGGCCCCAGCCTGAAGCAGTTCTAGAAGCCATCAGCAAGGTCTCTGGGGGCCAAGGAGGAGCGGGGCCCAGGGAGATAGCCCGCTGCCAGCACAGAGGACGGGGGTAGAACGTCACCTTGGAATCCGTGGCCAGGAGCACCGTGCCGTCCTCGCGTATCAGCGGCTGCTGGATGTTGACGAGCATCCCTGGATCGAGAAGGCCCGTCTGTCTATTGAAGACAAAGAAACCCAGGGTAGCTTCCAGCATGTCGGCAGACTCCCTGCCTCCTGCACGCCGAGACCCAGCGCCCGGGTGACAGCCTCCTTTCGGCGGAAACGTGGACACGGAGGCGCCCACACTGCGCACCGAGCTGTGTGCAGTCACTGGGGTCCCTCCCGCGCTCTCTGCGCTACGTCCTGGGTCCCATTCTCCTTCTCTCTGACCCTTAAAACCAGGTCAATAAGGTGCATTCAAAAGAAGGTACAAATGACCTGTGGCACCGTCTGGGACCTCCCGTTTATACTGCCAAAGTCCAAATCCCAGGTTCCCAACACCTGTCCTCCTGACCGAGTGAGGCCTACACTGCAGGACAGACAGAGCCCCGAGCCAGGCATCCCCAGGACAGCTCTGGGGGTGACCGAGCCGTGGCAGCGGGAATGGAATAAGACACGCCCAGCTGCCCACCTGGGCCATCCTTGGAGAACAGGGCACTGACCTGGTTCCATCTTTATCTGCCACAAACGTGGGAGTGGCTATCAGAGGACTTCGCAGGTCTTTCCGGATATAGATTTTCTCTGTGGAAGCGGCACAATTGCTTGGTTTCTCCCGCTGCACGTCGAAGGGCTTCCGCTCGCTCTGCACAGCTTAAAGCACAGCACGCCACGTCACCACACGGCACGCCCCGGGCTCCCTCAGGAACCCCCCGCTGCAGGGTTGAGGAGCTCAGCCATGGCTCCAGCCTCCTCGGTCTCCACAGTGGACTCCCCGCCCAAGGAGAGGAGGCAGCGAGGCCCCACCATGCCCTGTCACATCAGAGGCACGCACACAGCTCCAGAGGACAGGGGCCGAGGCAACAGAACACAGGTGACCTGGGCGCCTCCCTGGACCTGCAGCCTCGGGGTCTAGGAGCAGCACGTGTTGCCGCTAGTGAACTGGCTCTTCCCAAGGACGAGAAATGCCCATCTTCAAGCAGCCCTGGGCAGAAGGACGGTCCCAAGCCAAAGACAGTGGAACCATGCCAGCCTCCAGCCTGAACAGCCCGCGCCTGCTGTTTGGTGGGCGCCAATTTCCCATCCCACTGTCACTTCTCCCTTCAGCTCTCGAGTAAGAGGACAGGGACACGGGCCACAAGCAAACCAAGGTAAAAAAAGACCGGAAACCCAGAGACTAGGGTCCAGACGTCCTGCTAACCAGACAATCCAGCTGGATCTTTTACTTTTCCTTCCTCTTTAAATTTAACAGTATCCAGAAAGCAAAATTATCTTTATTTTTGGTTTCAGCTGGATCCTGAATTCAGTTACAGCTGAGATGGCAAAAGAATAATTTCTGCCACTGTCCTGAGGGATGGCACCTGCTACTGAGGAAGGAAGGTCACTTGGCAATGGGGTGGTGCCATCCGCCGTGGGGAAGGACCCCGTCACGGGCAAAATAAAAACCCCCCTCTACAGAACCCAGGCTGGCGACTCTGTCTTTCTGGAAAACACTTTCCTACTTGTCCCAAGTGACGTCTGCCATTTCCCCTGTAGAAACAGAAACGGCTACTCTGAAAAGTGCTGCTGCCCCCAGGACCACGCGGGCCAGGTCGAGTGTCACCTGCACCTGCTGTCCCCGTTCCCCTGAGGGGAAGGGAGGTCCCAGAGCCCAACACCACGTCCCCGGGTCTCTCTGCTGCCTGCTTTAGGTCCCGGTTGTCCTGGTTTTCACTGCCTGGTTCCTGGGGACCAGGGCCTGCTCCTGGAATTCCTAACCCCCACTTCTAGCCCCAGGAGCAGAGTGGGGGGCTTGCGCCCTGCCCCAATGCGCCACGGCTGGGCGGGAGGCCTGGCCCAGGGCTATGGGAACAGCAGGCTTCTGGCTCTCAGAGGGGACCCTGGGGCTACCCGAGGCCACGTGGCAGTTTGTTCCACAGCTGGCGCTGGCCCCGCGGCACCGTCCTGCTCCCAACTCCTCTGGAGCAGGGCTCAGGGGCGCCACGGGGACTGACCAGGTCCAGTGGCGCTGGCTCAGTCACCGGCTGACCCACGAGCGGGGGTTTCTGGTTAAAGCCCGTGTGCCCCGCCCGCCCTCCCGGCGACCGCTCACATTCCATCTTCATGCCCATCTCCAGGCACTTCTTGAGGCGGCAGAACTGGCAGCGGTTGCGGTGGTGCTTGTTGATGACGCAGTCCTGGCTGCTGCGGCAGCTGTAGGTCAGGCTCTTCCTCACGCTCCTCTTGAAGAAACCTTTGCAGCCCTCGCAGCTGACGGCCCCATAGTGACGGCCTGCAAGGACAGGACAGAGGTGGTGGCCGCGGCCTGGGCTGCAGAGGGCGTCCACCAGGGCCTGGGACAGGGGGCCCCGAGCAGGAGGCCAGGCCGCGTCCCTCCCAGGAGCCCCCGGGGTCTTCCCAGGAGCCGCGGCACGCACAGGGCACGGATGGCGGGCAGGTGCTCCGGGCACACCAGGGACCTGCCGCGCTGCCGGAACTCCACCGGGCACCGCACGCCTGTCCCCCGCCTGCAGACCTGGGTGGCTCGGCCCCCCGGCTCCGTCCTGTGCTGGACACAGGACCGCATGAGCGGCTTCAGGGCCGGGGTCTCACTGCCACCCTTGTTCACCTGCAGGGCCTTGAAGGCCCCGGGAAGCAGAGTGGCCACTGCCCGGCCCGAGGTCAGGGAAGGCGTGTGGTCAGCGCCACCATTTCGGCGTCTCCAAGGGCCCCACGCCAACTTTAGAGGAGGAGGGAGAGCCCCTGTGGGGGCTGACAGTCCAGTGGTCCGAGTGACAGACACCACTGCCCTGGGCCTGGGGACGCGGAGCCGCAGGGGGGGCATGGGGAGGAGGCGGCGGCTCAGGACAGGACGCCAGGAAGCAGAGGCCCGGCTCTCCAGGGACCGAGGCCCCTGACCCACCCTGCTGCCACAGCCCCTCTGTCCTCGGCTCCCCCAGGGGACCCAGGGCACTTGTCCTGCCTGGGCAAGGCCCTCAGAGCCTGACCTCCCGATGCCCACAGCACTTCACACACGAGCTTCCCAGGCACCCCTAACCCTATCGGAAGGTGGCCTCGGGGTCACTTGCGTCAGGTACTCGGTCCCCTCCAGGATCACAGTCCTGGGAAAAGCACTTAGTCCGTGCTTTGTTTTCAGCGTCTCCAGCCTATGACAATATCACCTCTCATTTGTCTCGTGGACACCTTGGCTCTGCCTGGTTTTGGTGACCCAATTTCAGGGACATGGCCAGGGAGGGCACATTTACAGGACCATCATTTACGGTGGCCACAGAGGATCCCGCTGGCCCAGCGCTAGGCGGGGACCGTTTCCTCCAGTGCTTCCACCCCAGCCCCAAGGACGAGCCCGGGGCCCTGCACTAGGGAGGCCAGGGCTGTGCCACGCGCCACGTCCCAGCCTGTGGTTCTGCTCCTGAAGAGCAGCTGTGCCGGTCACCTCTGCTCACGGCTCCTCCTCGCCGTGCATGTCCTTCAGCCACCCCCCCACGTCTGCGTGACTCTAGGACCTGGAGAGGAGGGCCCTCGTGGCCTGTGCAGAGGCCCTCTGTGCTCAGAGGAGGCCAGACACGTAGGGCCCTCCTGGGTCCTGTCCCTGCTTGGTTCACCCCGCCTGCGTCCTTGCTGCACAACAAGATGGGAACTGGGGAGCCGGGAGGGCGGAGCGCTAGACACTCCCACGGGAAGACGGGCCTGGGGAGCTACCAGACAACTCGACAGCCGTGTGGAGAGTGGGCACAAAAGGGCCATCAGGACCAGAGGCAGCACTGTGGCCTGCTGCCAGGGCAGGTGAGGGCTTCTGAGAAGGGGGGTATGGGCGGTTTCCTGAGGCGCCATGGCCCAGAAACGGTGTCACCGGCCGGGAGGGTCCTGCAGATGCTCCTGGGCCACCTTCCTACAGGCCTGCTCCAGCCCCCTCTTTACACAAACAGGACAAGGTGTCCAGAGCGCCTAGGAATTTGGCTGCCACAGAATAAAGTGGAACCAGGCCGCCCAAGAACTCAAGCCTCCCGTCACTACTGCCCGCCTCCTGACCCTCTGTGCCCCCCGGACACAGGCCAGGGCTGACCTTCTGGGCACCTGTCTGCCTGCACCCAGGATTGAACCCAGGGGCTCCCCATTACTGAGCAGCACCCCAGCCCTTATTATGGAGACAGGGCATCGCCAAGTTACTTAGGGCCTCGCCAAGTTGCCGAGGCCGGCCTCAAACCTCCGATCCTCTTGCCTCAGCCTCCCGAGCCACCGGGATTACAGGCGTGCGCCACTGCACCTTGGAAGAAGTAGTTTTGACTTTTCCTGTCGACCTGAGACACTTACATCACCACCCCAATAAGAAAACTGCAGCCCACTTCTGAGACCTACAGACTTACCGAGAATGTTCTGAGTTAACCACCGCCCCACCCATGACGGTGGCCCTTGCTGCTGGCCCACAACCTGCACCAGCAGAACCCGGGTCACATACCAGAGGCTTTGTCGCCACAGACCACACAGTACTCCACCACCTGGGGCCGCTGGACGTCCGCCTTCCCCAGCAAGCGCTCCACAGAAGCAGAATCCGTGACGATCTAGGAGCAATCAGCCAACAGTGACCACGAGCCCAGTGTCCAGGCCAAGCCCCGTGGAGCTGGGAACGTGGAGAATCCCAGCCCTGCTGCCCGCTCACCCGCACCCTCCGCAGTGGCCCTCCGTGACCACTCTTCTCTCCGGCTACCATCACGGAGCCTGGGGACCAGGAGAGGAGACGCTGCAGCTATAGTAGTAGATAAGGAAATGCGCCAAGACGAAGGTATTCTAGGTTCTTCCAGCTGCTCCTCGGAGCCCATGAAGCCACCCCAGAGTGTGAAGGGGCGTGAGTCGGAGGGAAGAGCCTCTCGCCCAGGCAGAACACATGAGCCTGGAACCTGCCCTCGTCTAGAGGGACTTTCTGGGTGACTCTAGGTGCTATCCACCTTGACGAACACGCACTCATCCCCACTCTGGGAATGTGCAAAGCAGCCGTGGCTGGGCTACCGAGCCGCCTTGGACGATTTACGCATGACGGGGACCACACTCAGAAGTCACCTCTTGGGAATCAGGATCAGAGTGTGCCTGTCACCAACGAGGGGTGTTCTCACAGGCAGGGCAGGATTCTGGCTGTATCTACAAACCGCGGTACACGCCGTCTCAAAATAGTTTTTTTTTCTACAGCGATGTTCTGAAGCTCAGAGAAAACCATTCCTTCCTTCCCTCAGTTTCTCCACAGCACAAAGCCCCCGTCCCACAAATGCAGGAATCCTCACGTTACTTTTAATAACCGAAGGGAGGAACCGATGCCCGTGTCCTCCAACAGACGGGAAGACAAGCTCCTTGCAGTGGGACACACAGGGACTCTATTCAGCCTTGATAAGGAAGAGAGTTCGCTAAGTGACAAGAGCCAGGCACAGGGACAGAGAATGCACAACTGCACTTCCAGGAGGCGGGAATCTAGAGTCCCCCCAACTCAGTCAGTTGGAAACTAGAGTGGGGGCTGCCAGAGGCTGGAGGGGACATGGAGACGTGACTGCCCAGGGGACAGAGAACAGCGACTTGAAGTTTCTTCATCTTGGGCATCTGTGTGCAATTCCTAATGGGCACAGCGTCAGTTGGGGAAGGTAAAGAGTGACAGCCGGGCCCAGTGGCCCACACCTATAGTGCCAGGGACTCTGGAGGCTGAGGAACATAAGTTCAAGGCCAGCAACTATGGAGACCCTCTCCCACGATAAAACACAGAAAGGGCTGGGGTGTGGCTAAGAGGTTAAGTACCCCTGGGTTCAAAGAAGTAAAAGGAAGGGACAGAGATGGACGGTGTCACAACAACGTGAGCTCAGTTCATTTAATGCCACCGACCACCTAGAAGTGGAAGTAGTAAACCAAAAATATTTTAGACATTAAGCACTGTGACCCTGACTGATCGCACCTGGGCTAGGCGATCGTGTGACACTGGCCTCGCGCCTGTTCCGAGTGTGGGGTTTGGAAACTCACTGCTGCCAACTCACGCTGAGCAAGGACCCTGCCCCCCTTCGGTGCCCGCTCTTCTTGCCCCAACGCACCCTGCCTGGCCAGAGCAGGGACAGCCCGGGCACAGACGAGGCAGGCACGTGGGGCCCCGAGCCACAGCTCACGGGAGCGAGAGAGAACGGAGCGAGGCTCTGGGATCAGGTGGGACGACCTGCTAAGGCAGGAGGAGCAGCAGGAAGTGGCTGTCTGGGGTGGTCGGCCCGAGGAGGGCCTGTAACATAGGGCTCAGGGCTGCCCCCGTGAAGAGCGACCCTCTCCGTGGCCTCAGTGCCACCGACTTCCTGGCTCAACTTGTAGCCCTTCTGAGGCTCCCTGCTGTTCTCTGGACCTTCCACTTATCTGCTGTTGTTTTTTGACTTGAGCCAAAGCATCAAACGGCCTTGTGCGTGTGTCCCCAAAGGAACCTTCCAAGGAGCCGATCTGACTTCCCAGACAGAGGCGAGGACCAGGGAGGAACCCGTTCAGTGACTCGAGTCCTGGGCCAGGCATGCGCAGGCGGCCTACCTGGATCCTGCCGGGGACGAGGTTGTCGGAGGTGGTGAAGATAAGCTGCTTGGCGCTGGACGTCTCGGGGGAAGCCAGGATCACCTTCCCGGCCCCAGCTCCATCTGGGCTGGTCAGGATGAACTGCTGCTTGGAGGATCCCGAGGCGTCCACTGCGGTGACGATCTGGATCTTCTGTCCTGTCTGCTGGTCTGTCACGATCTGGAAGACAACACAGAGCGCCGTGAGACCCGTGCACGTGCGGGAGCCACTCAGAAGGCATGCCAGCCGGCCATGTGTCAGCAGCTCATGCAGCGGCGCAGACCAGTGGGGCAGGGCGGTGGCTTCCCAGATGTGGACGGGCACGGAACTCCCTGTTCACCAGGGTCAGATCTTCAGTGTTATTTTTGGAATTAAAAGCCTATTTCTTAACGACGTCAAGACAACAATAAATAACGGATGACTGTTTCACCTTAAACACAATCCTGGCCCAGGACTGGGCTCGGTGGCTGAGCGCCTGCCTGCTCAGCACGTGGGCTCCGTCCTCAGCACCACATCAGTATAAAGTACGCAAGTAAAATCAAGGCGCACAATTCTAAAAATTCTGGTCCAGGAATAATAAAATGTGGGCAGCTCCGATTCTTTTGAAAAATGTTGTTGATTCAAAAAACCTAAAAATTTGGAAATAAATCACTTCCTGGGCTCTGTAAGCCAAGGGACCCATCTGACTCCCTGCCGTGTGACCGGGGCTAGCGGAGGCCTGACACACACACAGAAGGCAGGACCCCCGGGGTGGACTGAGGGCCACAGGCGCCGACTCGCGAGAAATCCCAACCCCAATTCCTGGGGGCTGTCGGCATTCAGGAGGCACAGCCTCCGTGCCCACGCCCTCCAGGGTCCCTACCTTACTGCACCCACAAGATGGCTGCTTGGCAACACTGGCCGCTCTCTGGGCCTGGGAGTCCCCAGCTTGGAGCCCTGGGCTCCTCTCCGTCCTGGGACCAGCAGGGTCGTCCCACACTGGAGCCTGGGGGCTGCTACTGCCAGGGTGTGGCAGGGGCGTGTGCTGAGCCCTGCTGTCACCACCTGACAGACAGGACACGGCGCTCCAGAGTCCAGAGCACAAACTCACAGCCTGAGCACAGCGGCGCCAACTGTCCGCACGGACAACTCAGTGATGTGGGTGGATGCAACTGAAATGACCCAAGCAAGGAAAGACCCTCCCACTAACAGACGTCCACTGAGGGACAACTATGCCGTTGGGCATGGTCCTGGGTGCGCAGCACAGGTACGCGGGCCGCAGGGAGCCACCTCTCTAGAGGGGAACACAGCGTGGCCACGGGCTCTGGGGATAGCAGTCCACGGTGAAGGCCACAGAGAACTAAGAACAGAAGCGGGGACCTCAAAGAAAGGACCTCCCCAGGGCAGCCGCGTAGGCTGCCGCGAGGGGCTGTGCCAGGTGTTCCACGTCGGCCTGCAGGAGCCTGGCCTCGGCCACATGCTCCCCTCAAGTAACCCGCCCAGCCAAAAGGGGCACCTGTCACCCACACGCCCGCTTCAGAAAGTCTGCCGTGGGCACAACGGGAATGAAGGTGCAGGGACAGGTACCGCCACCAGAGGGCGAGCCCGGGACAGCCACAGGGTCACCAGGTCTCCAGGGCCCAAGGAGAAGAGCTCCAGAGGAGGGGAACCCTGGGATGCCGCCACCCAGGGCACCGCCAGGCCCTCTGCGAAGGTCACCCCTGGAAGAGAGCTTGGTGGGGAAATCCTTTAGACACCCCCCTCCGCAGTGCTCAGCCGGAGCGACAGGCACAGGCTGGCATATGGCGCCCAGACGCCACCCATGGAAGGTACCCTGCAGCCCCTCCTTAGGTCAACACGACGGCCTGGAAGGGCCTGGGATGTCAGAGTCCAGTGCTTCCTGCCTCCATGTCCTCTCCCTGAGCCGCTTTCCTCCTTAAGAGACCAAGTCATGAGGCTGAGCCAAGCTGCAGCCAGGCATCGCTGGAGGGGGACACTCCTAAGAAATGCCAGTGACTTGGTCCCAGTGCTGACGTCACAGCATGTACCACTTTACAGGAATTAAGGGGGCCACAGTGCTAGGTGGTATCTCAAGGGACCCCACTGTGCCTGTGGCCCACTGTGGCCAAATGTCCTGTGGCAGGTGACTCGAGTCGGAGAAGGCGGGTGGTGCCCACGCCCTGCTGTCTGGAGGCCATGCGCTGCCCCCCGGCACATGTGGGGAGTGGGTCTCTTCCTCCAGGTCCTTCCCAGGCCTGTGGCAGAGGGTGGTAGGCAGAAGCCAGGGGGCTGGGACACAGGGGGGACTGGGCTGCACAGACACAGTGGCGTTTGGTGGCTGCACATACAATCCTTTTCTCCCCCACTGCCTCGCAGGACTGGGGCTCATGCAAATGCAAGACCCACAGCTTTTGAAACCTCCTGCTCACAGTCGCCCTCACTGACGTCTGCAGCCTCCATTTGGAGAGATCACCTACATGAACAAGAACTAAAGATGCTGTCGGAAAAAATAACCCCCACAGCCCCCGGAACCCGAGGCTGAGCACCAGGCACAGGAAGACCAGGCCCAACACGGGCAGGTGCGCTCCTGTGGCCAGGCCTGGGGCAGCGGCAGGTGGGAGGGTGCTGCCACGTCCCTGCTTGGTGAGCAGAACCGCACCCTCCCCTGGCCAGCTCCACCCAACTCCCAGGACCCGTGACGGTGACCTTATGGGGAAACAAGCACAGACGAGGTCACAGCAGGCCCTGAATCCACCAGCCAGTGTCCCTGTAAGAAGGCCACCAGACGCCAGAGAGCAGGGAGCCCAGGAGGGGTGGCCCTGCGACACCTCCGCTTCACGCCACCGGCCTCCACACCTGAGAAGACACTTGTGCTGCCACAGGCCACGTGGCTGTGGTGACCTGCTATGGCAGCCCCGGGAGGAGGAAACAGGAGGCCACCTGTCATTTTTTCACACGGAGCAGCACACGGCAGGTGGGGAGGCCTGAGGGACCTCCTGCTCTGTGTCACTTCTAGGGCCCGCCACCTCTCGGCCATCAGCGCTCAGAGAGCCAGAACATCGGGGAAAGGCGGATTCTCGAGTGTGACTGAGTGAGGGACAGCTCCTGTGCTGGTCTGCACACTGTGCCTCCCGTGGGCAGCACTAGGCCACACTCCTCGGTGACCTTGGGATCAGCAGCCCAGAGGAGGGCTGTGTGTCACACTCAGCCAGCCAGCTGCAACTGTCCACGTGACTCCGGGTCCCCCTCTGTCCCCCATTCAGTCACCTGTGAGATGCGCTCTTGCCACACCCCCTGCACGAGCGCTCCACGGGGCTTCCTTGGGTCCAGGGCCACGTCTGTCACAGCTGGGCACTGACCCGCTTGCAGCTCTACCAGACCCCACACACACACACACACTGAGGGTCGTGCCACAGCCCCGGGCCTGCCCCTGCGTCTTGTGGCTTTCGCTGTATAATTTTGTGCAGTGTGTGGGGAGGTTTAGGGGTACGCATGCCACCTTACCACAGAGCTGGCCATTCTGCCAAGCCAAGGCCTATCCCAGCTGTAACCCCAAAGGACCTGGGTGTGACTGGACACCCTGTCATTGTCCCCCACACCTCCCACTCTGTCTTTCATGATAGAAATGAGCTAAGGAGCATCTGCCAGGAGATGGCCAACAGGCCACTAGCTGCTGCGTTAACTTTTGGCTTCTTAAACCCAGGTTCACTGTTCTCTGGACAAACTGGAAGCTCTGGCCACCTGGACATGCACTCCCCTCGGCACGGGCTGGCTGGAGCAGGGTGCAGTGCCCACCCCTTTAGATGGGGCCAGCTTGCCCAGTCCTTGCCCTAGTCACCTCCTCCTGCTGCCCGGCCCATCAATACCTGAGTGTGTGGCCTTGGACGGGCTCCGCAGCTGGAGAGCAGAATGGTCTCCTGCTCTCCCCCTACTCCAGCTGTGTCGGCCTGCACGAGCTGCACAGCCTGTTTCTACGTCTTCCTAAAGAAGAATGATGGAACCACCCTCTGACACAGCTATCCCACTCCTTGGTCTACACCCAAAGACTTAAAGTCAGCACACTCCAGGGACACAGCCCCATCCGTGTTCACAGCAGCACGATCCACAACAGCTAGACTGTGTGAGCCAACCTCGATGTCCTTCAGTGGACGAATGGATCAAGAAACTGGTGTATACTCACCATGGAATATTACTCAGCATTCAAAGAGAATAAAACCATGGCATTTGCAGGTAAATGGACGGAGTTGGAGAAGATAAGGCTGAGTGGAGCAAGCCAACCCCAGAAAGCCAAGGCTGAGTGTTCTCTGATAAGTGGAGGCTGATGCATGAGGGAGGGAGGGGGGGAGGGAGGGGGGGAGGGAGGGAGGGGGCATGGGAGGGAGGGGGGGGCATGGGAGGGAGGGAGGGAGGGACTTTGGGCAAAGGGGAGGGAAGGGAGGGAGGGGGCCGGGGGTAGGAAAGACGATGGAATGAGACGGACGCCATTACCCCCATGTACATGTATGAAGACACGAATGGTGTGAATGGACTTACAACCGTTTGTGTACTGTGAACTGTAATGCATTCTGCTGTCATGTACAACAAATTAGAATAAATAAATTTTAAAAAGAAGGAAAAAAAGACGTCTAGAGAAGGGAAATGGTGGTGTGGGAAAGTGCCTGGTACACTGCAAAGACGAGCAGGCCAAGGGACCCAGGTACAACCCGACGTGACACAGCAGGAAAGAGAAGCCCCACAACGTGGGTGAACAAGAGGAAGAGGCCAGAAGCAAGGCACACGTCTTCCGTGTATGTGAGATTCCAAGAACCAACAAGGCACAGAGACAGAACGCAGGCCACAGGGCGGGGCTGCTTGACAGGTACAGGGACAACGAACTGTTCTGGAACTGGGCTGTGGGGTGTGTGCAGATGTACTGAATGCCTCTGAATCAGTTTAACATTGTCAGCTTTTTGTCAGTTTTACTGAAAATCGTTTGTTATTTGCAGGTGAACACAGATTTGTTAAAAATGTATATGATAAACCCAGGATATCAACCGAAATCACGTCAACTGACAAAGGACCTAAGAGGAGTCATGTGAATTGCTCATTCGAAACCAGAGAAGGCAGAGTGAGAAGCTCCTGGCAATTAACAAAAAACAGCCATATATATCAATAACACGGAGTGTGAGAGATCTAACACGCCAATTCCAACAGACCGTCAGTGGGGAGAAGGAACCCAACTAGGTGCTGCTGTAGATATATGTAAAATATATAAATTTTATATTTTACATATAAAACACAGACTGGAATAAAGAGGTACCATGTGAACGCTCATTAAAAGGAAGGGGAAGTAACTGCGATTTTAAACTAGTTAGACTTCAGAACTAGGAAAATATCAGGCATAAAAAGGGGCATTTTATGAGGAAGGGATGGATTCTTCAAAAAGGCCTCCGTCTTCAACACCGTGCACCTAACCAGGGAGGCTGGATCAGCACACCCAGGAACTCGGAGCAGGGCCCAGCTGGACAGTCCAGTACTCGCCCTGCCCGCACAGGGCCCTGGGCTCCATTCCCAGCACAATAAACAGAGAAGGAAGGGGCGACGGAAATGACCGAACTGCAAGGTGGGATTCAAAAAATGAGTTTTACTTGGAGACGTCACTGCCTCCCTGTCATCGAGGAGGTGATAAATACAGACACTTGACCAAGAGCACTGTCAACTCGACAGGACCTAACAGCACCACTCTCCTCAGGACTCCGCCAATGGAGCACCATTGACAGAGGCCACACTGTGACACGAGACAGAGTTTGACAGACACCATACAGAGCATGTCCTCAGACCTCAACGGAGTCAGCGTCAGAAATCAACTCAGGAAACAAGAAGGTCACCCGGATAGAAATGCAAACACCACCCTCCTGAACAAAACACGGATCAAAGAAAAAGTCTCAAGAGAAACTTTAAAGTATCTTGAACTACACAGAGCACACGGCAGAGGTCTGGCCAGACACTTCTTTTGGAGGTCACTGGTGGATAATGACAGGTCAAGCCCGGGGCTCCACGGGAAGAAAGCCAGAGGACAGGGACACTCCAACACTTCACAGCCACACAGAAGAAGAGGGCCGTGAGAGCCAGGCCACGATCATTTCCTTTTTTAAAGTGTGTGTGTGTGTGTATGTATTTTTTTTTTTTTTTTTTTTTTTTTTTAGCAGCAGGTGCACACAGTGCCTTTTTATTTATTTTGATGCGGTGCCGAGGATGGAACCCAGGGCCTCACACATGCGAGACGAGTGCTAGGCGGCCCCAGCCCCTTCCTTTTTTAGACGTGGCCCCTGCGCGTTTTCTGATACCCACCTGGTTTCTCTTCCTCCTAAAGCAGGCGCTTGGCCGGCGGGCTGGTCTGGGTCATGTCAGAGGGTGGTTCTAGAGAGACCCCTTGCTTTAAATACGCATTTACCCCTTGGTTCATAAGCTGCACTTAATAGTGACAATCAAAGTCACACAGAAAGTCTACTGCATGGACAGTCAGCGGGTGGGACAGTGGAAAGGTGGGACATGAAACCTAAGTAGCATCCTAGTCACTCAAAAACTAACAATTTGTTTTTCTTGTTCTTTTTAATCAAACCCAGGGAGCTTCATCACTGAGGTTGATCCTTGGCCCTGCCTTCTGTTATTTTTTATTTTGAGATAGGGTCTTCCTAAATTGTGGGGGCTGGCCTCGAACTTGTGATCCTTCTGCCTCAGTCTCCCAAACTGCTGGGCTTACAGGTATACAACACCACACCCGGGAAGCTTTATGTTTACATACGTACACACACACACACACACACACACACACGCACATGTATATACATGTGAGTAAATAGCAAAGTGCAAAATCTGTACAGCAGTGACATTATTTCATCTGGCAAACTGACTAAAAAGCACGGCGTGGTGCCCACTGGGTTGGTGGGAGTACAAACTGGGACACCCTCTTTGGGGGCGGTGTGGCAAAATGGGATATCAAGCAGCCACTCAAGAGAAACACAATGTCTAGCTTGCACCATACAGAACCGTCTCCAAGGACGAGCCACACTTAAGAAAAAGACCGAGGAGCAAAACGACATCACACAGTGTTGACACTCGTGTCAAAACACGGTCTATGCACTCACACATGTCCCTGAGGACTTACATGACAAGACCAACGCTGAAGGAATGAAAGGTAATATGGCAACAGCAGCTGCCCCCCACCACCCAGAGCTGGGCAACCCCAAGAAGGCAGGGGACACTCCTGTTTCACTCTGTGCCCCATTTAGTATGACTTTGTTACACGCGTCCCTGTCACCCTTCCAACACACACGAGCAACAACTCCTCTGAGCTCTCGAGAGAGGAACCAGCACGTGGCTGGGGACTGAGGGCACAGAGCAAGCAGCTCCAAGCAGGATGCGCAGCACACAGCACCAGGGCTGGGGACAGCAGGAGGGAGGGACACGGGGCCGCTGACCAAGAGCACAGCTTGAAGTAACAGTGCTGTCACCTGGGCTGGTGGGACAGCCTCGAGGCCTCACCCTGGAGTGCGAAGATGCCAGACGCCACTGTCCCTCCCCAGGACTGAGCCCAGAGTGCGTCACCACTGAGCTGGGCGCAGACCTTTTGTAACTTTTTGAGAAAGGCTCTCACTGAGTTGCTGAGCCTGGCCTCAGACTTGTGAATGTTCTGCTCCAGCCTCTGAGTCACTGGGGTGAGGCATGTGACTGTCCTGCCTCTCTCTTTCTGGGGTGCTAGACTTCGGACCCAAGGGTGCTCTCCCTCTGCTACTGAGCTCCATCCTCTGTCCTTTTAAATGTTTAGGAAAATCTTCGAGCCCACAGAGAGGGCAGGAAGGGCTGCACAGCGTCCACCCAGGCGGAACAAGTCAGCAGAAGGGAGAGCACCGATCATGTCCAGCATGTGGAATTCACTGTATCACACACTGTCCTTTAACTCACTTTACTGGCTTCCAGAACATGAATAAAAAATAAAACTGGAACCTGATGTGTGCTGCGTCCTCCATGTCCTCCCATGGCTTCTGCCCTACACCTCTGTGTCCCCAGAAACAACAGCACCCCAACTGCACACCTGCCCTCCACCCTGAGGGCTGACGCTGCACCCACTTCCTCAGGGCCTTCTGAGCCGCCACAGGGACGTGGCACGAACGGACACAGGCTCTGCCACACGCACCCCACCCTCTTCTATCCTGCATAACTAAGCGTGTCGACCTTGGGCTGATGACATCTTTATTACTTTTATCTCTATTAAAAATATAACATCGATCCTTGGAAAAATAACTCCAAGGGCCTTTACTGGGACAGTGAATGAAATGTGGGAATTTGGAGTTTGGATCAGATAATGGCCCATTTCAGTGTTAGTATTTTCTCAGTTTGCTAACTGTATTTTCATGAGGTAAGAATGCCACTGTCCTTAGATCCAATGCACAGGAGTCATGTCCCCAGTCTGTTCTCAAATGAACCAGAAAAAAATGAATACACTCATATTTAGAATGTGACAGCACATAACTCACAAACCTGAGTGACAGGCACAGTGAATTTGAATGGACTATTTTTGGGAAGTTTGAAATTATGTACAAATAAACCATAAAAATCCACACTGCGCTGACTTTCTGGGGCTCTGACGGCCTTACGTCGCCTACTTATGTCCCCTAGTTCCTTCCCAACTTATAGAATCAGCACTCTCAGCGCAGCTCTGTCAACTCACTCTCCGGAGTCGCACGGCTGGGGATAGAGGCGACTCGACCCTCAGTCTCTGTACACTCAGACACGGCTCTGACCTGTTGTCTAGCCTGCTGTCCTTTTAAAAAACAAAAACCAAAAAATCCTTCCCCACCCACCTTGTGAGAGAAGCCACCATTTGGAGTCTAGGAATTGTTACTCACGACAACATCAGAGAACTCGTCCCTCCTCTCCCCAGGCCTCAGGGAATGCCAGTTGGTCACCAAGGCACAAGCTGAGAGAGAGAACCGCATGGGACCCCCAGCACTGATTTTAAAAATCCAGAAACCAGGCAATAACCTCTATTTTACTTGGAAAACCTCACCTAGCCAGTGTGGTGGCACTCAGCACGTCCGACTTCACTGGTGGCTTCCAATGGGACACTGTCAATTATTTAATAAACATAAAACTCGCACCAAAGGACTGTCCTCCTTACAAACTGCAAGCTCAGCACCAAAGATCTCTCCCCCAAGACTTCTGTTGAGAGGACAGGACTGCATCCAGCCAGGAAGGTGGTGTCCCCAGAGGCTGGGCGCCAGCAGGGAAGAGCCTCACTCTACAGATAAGGGTGGTGCCAGCGTCCCATCTTAGGAAAACAAGAAGTTCTCCTTAGATAATACAGAGGGAGCTGCGCTCTGGACACAGACCTACACACCCGGTCTCCTGGGGTGGCCACCCGTCCTTCTCTGCACCCTTATCTGCTTCCCGCCCTCTGAAAACAGTTGCCATTTGACAATGTGACTGTGAGCTGCGCAGAGCAAGCTTCCGTGTCGGGCTCAGGAGAGTCCTGCAGTGAGACCCCAACACCCCCCACGCAGGAGCGACTCTCAGCACCAGCAAATAAGAACAGAGTAAAGGGAGAGCGCCACGGCTCCGTCAGCCCCTGACCTGGGCAAAGAGTCACACCCCGTCAGGGTCCTTCCAACTTGCAGACCTGTGTTTCCAAGTTCAAGTGCCAGGCTTCTGTGTGTGAGGACATCACGGCACAGACAACGGCACTCAACAACTCGCTTCATCTTACTTCTTAGAAACGCTTGTAGTTTATAACGGGAAGAGTCCATGAAGTGTCTTAGGAGCAGGCAGATGTAGAATTTCCCCAGTCTCTCTGTATCACCGTCTGCCTGGCTGAGCTTCCACTCCCTAGGACAGCAATCCCCGATTCCCAAATACCCCTCACCTGGCGTCTCTCACGTTCATGCTGTGCAACTCATGTTCTTCCTGCTGTCCATCTCTGTTCTCACGTCTGGATCTGGCCTTTTGCTTTGGCTGATGTGAGAACACTGCATCTTTATCTGTCAGGGGCTGTTGCCCCTTCCCCCCAGCTAGGGCCTACATACCTACCTTCTGAGAAAACAAACATGTGCAGTGGGCCAGAGGCAGGCCCAGCACGGCCCCTGCATAAGTGACCAGCGGTCAATGACACCAGTAGTAACAGGGATGACACAGAGGTACAACACACTGGACACTGTCCCGGGCCAGGCCCTTCTCGGCACTTCCTAAGCAGCGTCCCGTTGATTCCTTACACTGGCCTATGAGGTGGGCATACTATGCACGTGCTGCAAGTGGACAACCTGAGTCTCTGACATGTACCTGCCCAAGACAGCAACAGCGACAAGTGGGACCCAGACAAGCCGGCAGCCTGTGACCAACATGTCGCCCATCAATTTGGAAGTTGGAGTAACAAAATGCTTCTTTATCACAATAGTTGAAATAACAGGTTAGAGTTCTTAGAAATAAGGTAAGCAGGGCTGGAGGGCAGCTCGGCGGCACAGCACCTGCCCAGCCAGAGGCGGCCCTGGGTTTACAACTGCCCAGCACCACATGGTCAGTTCAATCAACAGAAACTTTTCTTCTTTTGTCTTTCAAGTCAATGAGGTGGAAGTGTACTTGACGCCCTAGAGGTGCGACTTCTTTGTGAAATGCGGAGGCAGTTTTGTGTTTGGAAGGACTGGGGGACAGCAGGGACCCTGGTACCTGAATGCGCTGAGGTGAGGCTACCGCGGAGTCGGTGGAGATGATCTGGATGCGCGGGGAGGGGCTGGTCATCCCTGGAGATTCCGGCCGATGGGTCTGTGGACGCGGTACCTGTGGGCAAGATCAGAAGGGGTCAGAGAGCCGCCCAGGGGCCAAGGACCGTGCCTCTTGCGAGCAGCCGGGAAAGGGTAAGGGGACTGTTTCTGGAGAAAGGCTCCTAAGAACACTGCCAGGGACCACGGGCCAGAGGGACCCAGAACTGGAAGGATCAGTGCCTGGGACCAGTGGAACGGGGCTGGAAAAGCCCAGCAGGAGCACCAGGTGGGATGTGGTCAGGACCTGCCCAGAGGCTGGGGGCCAAGTGCTCAGTGGCCACCTGGTACCTGAAGTGTGGAGACATCCTCCTTGGCTGAAGGTAGATCATGAAGCAGTACCTTCACAGAATTCCAGAACACGGCAGAGAACATTTGTTTCCTAATTCATTCTGCGAGGCCAATACTACCTGATACCAAAACCCACAAAGATACAACAAGAATGAAAGAAAAAAGACCCAAAAAACCACAGACCAATATTCCTTATGAATATTAATGTAAAAAAACCCTCAACAAAAGAAAGCAAACCAGGGTGGGCTGGGCTCGGGGCTGGAGTGCTCACCTAGCAGGCGTGAGGCCCTGGGTTGGATCCTCAGCACCACATAAAAAATACAGGTATTGTGTCCACCCATCACTAAAATATAGATAAATTACATATAAAAAGCATACCAAATCCAGTAGCACATGAAGGATGACACACCAGGAGAAATGGGCTTCTTCCAAAGAACGCGAAGCTAGTTCAACGTATGAAAATCAAACAGTTTGATACACGATATTAAAACAATAAAGGACAAAAGCCACATATGATCATGTCAACTGACAGGAAAGGCATTATGACAAAATCCAGCAATAGAAAGACAGTTCTCATCTTGATAACAGGCACCTACCAAAAAACAAAGAAAAAAGAAAACTTTCCCCCTAAGACGAGGAAGGCCACAGGAGGCCCATTCCCCACCTGCAGACAGCCCTGGACTGGGGGGGCCAGAGGTCAAGCAGGGAGGGCGGGAGACGGAGGGCAGGGCACACGGCATCTAGATTGGAAGGAAGATGAGGGAGACCATCTCTGTCTGCAGATTAAATGGCCTTATATACAGGAAACCTCACAGAATCAACCACCACCACCACCACCAACTCAGAACTGGTAAATGAGCCGCAAGGTCGCAGGGTACAAGACAGGCATCCAGCTAACTGTCACATTAGTGATGAACGATCTGAAAAATGACATTAGGTAACAATCTCACTGACTAGAGAAGAATGAGACACTTAGGAAGACACGGAACAAGGCCAACTGTAAGATCTGTACCCTGAAAATTATAATCCATCACTGAAGGAAATTAGAGACCACGGAAATAAATGGAAAGAACTTTGTGCTCATGGATTAGATTAGACACTGTTAAGGTGGCCATACTCCCCACACTGACTTTCCCATTTAGTGAAATCTCTACCCAAATTCTGGATGCTCTTTTATTTATTTATTTATTTTTGGTACCGCGCACTGCCCAGAGCTCACGGATGCTAGGAAAGTGCTCTACCTCAGTGCGGCCACGTCCCTGGCTCTTCTGATTTTTCATTTTGACACAGGTCTTGCTAACCTTCCCGGCTGGCCTTGAACTCTGCCTCAGCCTCCCGAGGAGCTGGGATCACAAGTAAGGGCCACCAGGCTCACCCTCCACGTGTTCTGCATCAATTGATCAGCTGATCATAAAATTGTTACAATTTCCAAATACAAGGAGCCCAGAATGGCCAAGAGAGTTGTGGGCAGGCAGGGAGCAAAGCTAGAAGACTCCGACGACTTCATTTCAAAACGTAATACAAAACCTACAGTGACCAAAACCACGTGGGATCCAGAAATTCTGTTTTGGGGTATTTAATCCAAAGATTTGAAACCAGCTGGTGGAAGGCACGTCTGCACTTGCATGCTCAGTGTACCGTTATCTATAAGAGCCAAGTTAGGATGGCCATCGACAGTTCAAGACATGAAGACATTGTGGTGCGTGAATACCACGTTGACACTCTTCAGCCTTTTTCCGGAAGTCTCACAAAAACTAAGCCCTTGAAATGATGAGCATGTTAATGATTCCACACTGGACTCACAGATCTATCACCTTGTACCCCCAACACATCAACTTATCAATTATCAATTTACACCTAAAAAAAACAAAAACAAAAACAAAAAACCCTAGTCTTTGCATGAAGACAAAGACGAATGGAAAAGAACACAGAACTCAGAAAAAAACTTTTACACGTTCAAGTAATTTAGTGGGGAGCGGCACTGGGGATTTAACCCAAGGGCACTCTGCCACATCTCCAGTCCTCTGTCATTCCCAGACAGAGTCTAGTTGCTGAGGCTGTCATCCTTGCGCTTTGCCTCTTGAGTTGCTGGGATTATAAGTGTGCGCCTGGCTCAACTGGCTCTTGATAAAGGTGCCAAGACAATTCATCATGTTAGCCACCAGGCAGGTACTTCTAACAACCACCACAGGAGTGTGTGTGGCTGTGTGTGTGTGTGTGTGTGTGTTTGGTGGTGGTGTGGGTGGGGGGTCGGGTTCCTCTATTAATATACCTTCTAAGTACTTTGTTTTAGATGGGGCACTCCAGAACCAGGAACCAGCCAAGACCACTCAGGCTTACTGGCGCACCCTTTTTAGATGACACAGAGTCAACTTCGCTCATTAAGATACTAACTTTCCCACCCAGGAGGCGGTCTTTAGCCATTCTTAGAACATGGAATGTATGAGGAAGCACGACCTTGAACTGAGCATGCTCAGGACAATGTGCCACCCCTATGTGTGACATGCGATGACAAGACTTTCCTATAGTGAACAGGTCTGAGACTTCCTAATAAAAGCCCCCTGCTAGCGGGGGGCAGTGGCACATGCCTGTCATCCCAGTGGCTCAGGAGGCTGAGGCAGGAGGATCAAGAGTTCAAAGCCAGCCTCAGCAACTTAGTGAGGCCCTCAACAACTTAGTGAGGCCCTGTCTCTAATAAAATACAGAAGGGGGCTGGGTTAAGTGCCCCTGGGTTCAATCCTGGTACCAAAACAAAAGCAGCCCCCTGGCTTTCTTTGCTAGGGACGTGCTGCTTTGAGAGTTCTCTAGTGCCCTCCGTACTTGCTCCAAGTGAGAAACCTTTCTCTACTTGTTTATCCCCTGGCTTTGTAATCTACTATGTTTCGTTACAAATGGGCAAAATAGTCTTTTTCAACCACTGGTGATGAGACAACTGGACATCTAAATGTGGGAGGATGAACTTGGGACTCCTATAAAATATCAAAACATATCAAAGATCGAAATGTAAAAGTCAAACTACAAAACTCTCAAAAAAAAAAACACACACAGGTGTGAGTCTGTGAATTTGGATTAGGTGATGGTCTGGGGAGATAACACCAAAAGTGTAACCCCCCCCCAAAAAAAAAAATCAGATAAACTAGACTTCTAAATGAAAAACTTTTGTGTTTCAAAAGACAACATCAAAAAAATGAAAAGGTAACCCACAAAGTAGGAGTAGATTCTTGCAAACCATATATTTGTTCCACACATCACACATTAAAAACTATTAACTTTAGTAAGAAAAGACAGATTTCAAATGGGTAAAGGAGAAGACGGCAGAGGGGAGGGAAGAGAAGGGAGGAGCAAGGGGTGTAAGAAAGACGTGGAATGAGGTGGACACCGCTCCCCTAGGACACATATGAAGACACAATGGGCGACTGTACTTTGTGCACAACCAGAGACATGAAGAAACGTGCTGTGTGTGTGTGCTATGAATTGTAATGCACTCTGCTGTCATATATAACAAATTAGAATAAAAATAAAAAAAACTTTTAATCAGCCAAGATGTGAAAAAATAATAAAATCCTCACACAGGAGGCGGCTGGGTGGTGCTCCAGCTGCAATGAGTTGGGAATGATCAGATCAGTGGCTTCTGGTGGCTGTTCTTAAAGCCACTAGAAGGAAAAAAAAAATTGAGTAAAAGACATTTCTCAAAAAAGATAAATAAATGGCCTATAAGCATAGGGAAATGTTCAATATCATTAGTTATTAGGAAAATTTAAATCAAAGTGACAGCGAGATGCCACTTCACATTCACTACAATGGCTACAAGACAGACGGACGATAACAAGTGTCGGCAACGTGAAGAGCCTGGGACCCTCACACGGTGCTGGTAGTGAGAGAGGAATGAGGGATACAGGAACATCCGTCTCAAAAAAGACATGCTGACAAATTGTGGGAATGCAGAACGAATAACTTGTGATCTCACACTTACAGCACAAGCAGCACAAGAAAAATCAATACATTAAAAATCGTCAACATTAACAACTTCTGCACTTCAAGGACAATATCAAGAACGTCAAAAGAAAATCTACCAGATGGGAAACAACAATTTGCAAAGTATGTGCTTGATAAAGGGTTTGTATCCAGAATAAGTGAAGAACCCGGTCATTTCAGGGCCCCACCACCAAACATGATCAAAGGGTCGACCAGACATTTCTTCACAGAAGATCTACAAATGGCCCATAAGCAGAAAGATGACGTCACTGGGAATACAATACAACCAGGAGCACGCCCACGCCGCGCCCACCAGGGCATGGTGACTTGCAAGGCCAGCGAGAGCAAGTCAGGCTGTAGGAGGACAGGGAAGCTCACACACAGCTGTGGGAGTACAAATGTCCAAGTCCCTCTGAAAACCAATCTGGCAGTTCCTGGGAAGTTTACCACGGAGGTAAATCACTCAGCCAGCAGCGCCACTTTTCGAAGAATAAAAACACGTCCACAGAAAAATGAGCTCCCAAGGTTCCTAACAGCATTGTTCCTACTAGCTCCAAATGAGAACTCGATGCTCATCAGCTAACGAGCAAAATGGCACGCACCCACAGGGCATACTATTTAGCAGTTATCAGGAGTGAAGTGCTGGCACACGCCAGGACCGCACGAGCCCCGAGGCACATGCTAAGCCAAAGACCCAGGCACAAGACAGCATGCCGGGCGGTTCCACTCACCTGAGTGTCCATAGACAGACCCCTAAAAACACAAAGTCAATTAGTGGTCGTGTACGGCTAGGGTGGGGACAACAGAGGGCTGGGGTTTCTTTTTGGAGAAATGAAAATGTTCTGGAATTAGACAGTGACATTGGTGACAGGTGCATGACCTTTGGATCTGTGAAAGCCACAAAATTGGACACTTTCAATAGGTGAATTAATTGCAGGTGATGTGAAAGACATCCGAGTAAAGCTGTGAACTTTTTTTAAACAATGAACAAAAAAACCTCATTGAAGCCATAGTGCAAGGGACTGGGACAGTGGTCACCTCTAAGGAGAAGCCTCAGAGCTTGTGGACTTTTGGGAAATTCTACTCCTAACCGGGTGGTGGCTACGTGGAAATGTTCTCTGGGGAAATTCACCGAGTTACACATTGGTCAACTTTAAACCTAGGAGCAAATTGATCTTTAACATAACAACTGTGCTCGTGGGCTGGGGTGGTGGCTGAGTGGTCGAGCACTTGCCTAGCACGGGTGAGGCCCTGGGTTCAAGCCTCAGCACCACATAAAAACAAATAAATAAAATTCAGGTTAAAAAAAAAACTGTACTCAATAAGTGTTTCACTAAGACCACAAGAGCTTGCTAAGTCAACAAGCCACAGTGAGCAGAGTGCAAGCTTTACTTGAGAAGCACGCACTTTGTCACCCTGGAGCTGTGGCACAGAGCCACGGGTGTGACCCTGCCTTCAAGCCTCCACGGAGAAGGCTGGAGGGCTACAGGGCAGCGCAGCGGGGCCCAAGGGCACTGGTGGAGCGACAGGGCAAGCCCTGAATTCTGGCCTCCTTACTGCCCAGGGGTGCTTGCACATTCTACCATTCCTTTTATATGAAAAGCCAAAAAGATGGCCCCAGAGGAGGCCGGGGTCACAGTGACCATGAGCGCAGCAATAAATTCTGACCCAGAGAATGGCCTGAAATATCCCCGCAATTCCGCGTGGGAATGCTTAGTTCGGGGAGTGCCAGGGTGGGAGGAAAATGTCAGAGCCCCCGCTCTCCTGAGGCTTTACAAGGAGGTGGCTCCCGAGTAGCAGTTGAGGCTCGGTCCTTCCCACAGTGAGGGCCTGACAAAGCCCCGCAGTGGCGTGCACTCAGTCCAGCCCTGCGACCAGCCCGCCAGGCGGCAGAGCTCTTCTCCCCCAGAAGCAGGCGACTGAGAGTTGCTCAGGACTGTAATAAAGGGGCACCTGGGAGCGGGACACCAGGACACGGGAAGCCTTGGACTCGGTGGGAATCACTGTTCCCCCTGCCACCCTGCCGCCTGTCAGCCTCAGCCCACTTTCTGCCCCTCCAACAGCTCAAGGTGCCGAGGACAGTCACTCAGTACACGTGGACGTGCGAGTGCCTGCCTGGCGCACCCAGGTGTGTGCCAGGGCCAGGTGACGACATCTGCACTTTCAACAGGAAGACTGAGCGCAGACCCACACGCCATAGCCGCAGTGGAGACTCTCCAACTCCCCTAACACTCCCCTCCAAAAGAGGTAAATGCCTGAGGGGGTAAGCGTTTGGGACAGCGGCCACCTCCAGGGACACATGGGACACATCCTCTGTTTTTCCAAAGGAGCATTAAACAGCAAGGGTGCGGAGGGGTCATCGGGCAAAGAGTCCACCGGCTCAGCGTTGCCAGCTGCAGCACACACAGGGACGGAGGGAGGCTGCTGGGCTTCAGAGAGCTTGCCCTGGGCCCCACGGCCGTCAGAGCTTGGCAGCCGCCCGTGAGCCTGCGCCCAAGGATGACTTGTCTGGATGGGCCTTCCACCCTGCTCTTCTTTACACAGCGTCAGTGAAGGAAGGAAACTAAACATTGTAAATGGTCATCATTTATGCCAGACTCGATTGTCCAGCTTTTGCTATTTTCCAGCTGTTCATTTGGTTTTAAAAAAAGGGAAACTGTACCCCCCTCAATTTCTTGGCACAAAAACAAAGACCCAAAGTGAACAACTACTTCCCACCATTACATAACAACAAGGGTTCCCAGCAGCAGTTCAGAGTGCTCTGCTCACAGGCAGATTAACCTGTCAAAAGAAAGGACAGCAGACAGCCCCCGCCCCAGCTGATGTCTCCAGTGTACCCTAAGGCCACCTGGCCAGGAGCGGGACACCACACACACCACACTGAATTCCTTCTAATACACAATGGTGTCGGAATCCTCTGCTGTTTCACCAGCTGCTTTAGTAACACGTGCCTACTGAAATGCACCCTGTTACACAGAGGCTCACCCAGAAGCAGGAAGGGGACAGCCAGCAGTTCTGCAGCCCTGTTGTCACACTTACCATGCCAACGGCTCCTGCAGCTTTATTGACATTTTCCCTCAGCAGCCTCCAGGCCAAACAGGGCCCAACAAGGGAATTCACAGGCCTGAGCTTCCCGACCCGCCAGTGCAGATTCCAGGCTGCTCAAAGATGCCCGCTCTGTGACCCCGCTCTGCTGAAGGTCAAGTACACTATCACTCCCTGTAACCAAGGAAGCAAAATCGACATGCTCCTGCTGTGTCACCAGCTGCTGAAGCAGCCTGTCTTGTTAACAATAGGATTAACTGCTTCTGGAAAAGACGCACCCTGCTTTACAAACCTCTCCCTTCACCCAGATGGCTGCCTTTGCCAAATTCTCTCCTCCAGCCTCCTTCCCCTTAGAGATCAGCCTCCTTCAGGGCTCACAGACACCACCATGGAGTGCAGCCAGTCAAAGCAGGTTTAAAACTGCAAGGAGAGAGGATCTGGAGAACCAGGTGATCTGCACAGAACTCCTGCAACCTCACAGCGCGGCAGGCTGATGTTTTCACAAATCCATGGTCTCTGAAGGTTCCTCTTTCATCCAAAGGGAAGGCAACAAACGAAACACAAGAACAGGGCTAGGGCTGGGCTAGGGCTCAGCGGCGGAGCACTCACCTAGCACATGTGAGTGCTCTGGGTTCCATCCTCAGCACCATATAAAAATAAATAAATAAAATAAAGGTACACACACACACACACACACACACACACACACACACACACACACGAATACGCACAAGAGTGGCAGAACTGAGCTAATCTCCTACATCCAGTTGGTGGAAACCAAGAGAACTGCAGGCCCAAAGAGAGGCTTGAGTCTCAGTCTCAGGCCCCCAAGGTCACTGAAGAAAGGGACCTCCTGAAGTCACAGTGAGGGTACAGGTGGGGTGGCAAGCGACACCCAGATTCTGAGGCTTTCAGACAAGAACACCTGTCACTCAGCCAGCCTGGGCAGCCTCCTGTTGGACACGGAGACTCAATACCTGGGTTAATATGCAGCAAACAACGCATGAGAAGATGCTGTCATCATAGAACACACTGCACAGAAGCCCAGGGAAGGAGCCGGAGGAAAGAGGGCTGCGAACAAGCTTCCACAGGGTCGCAGCAGGAGGCCGAGAAAGAGGACGTATTAAAAACAAGTCCACGCTGCGATTCACCACAAGTTTCAACTCGGACACCAGTATGCACACTGACTTAAAGTGTTCAACAAACATGGCACCCACTTTCCAGATTCTACCACACCCAGGAATCACAATCCAAAAGGGAAAACTAAAGGGAAAGAGATGACTCGGTTTTTTGAGCAGGTAAACTACGAGTCGTTCCATCTCCACAGCTATTTGAAGTTGTGGGGTTTTTTTTTTTGGGGGGGGGGGGTTACTGGGGATTGACCCCCCAAGGCGCATATCCACTGAGGTACCTCCCCAGCCCTTTTTATTCATTATTTTTTTTTAACTTTTTTTTTTTTTGGTGTCAATGGACACAATACCTTTATTTATTTATTTTTATGTGGTGCTGAGGATGGAACCCAGTGCCTCACTGATGCAAGGCAAGTGCTCTACCACTGCGCCACAACCCCAGCCCCTTATTTTTTATTTTGAGACAAGGTCTTGCTAAGTTGCTTAGAGACTCACTAAATTGTTGAGGCTGGTCTTGAACTTGATCCTCCTGCCTCAGCCTCCCAAGCCACTGGGATCACAGGCGTGTGCCACCCCACCTGGCTAGCTCTTTGCAATGCTAAGAAACCTAACATTGCATTCACTAAGTTTGCTCAATTAAAGGTGCATAGAGTTTTCTTTCTTAGATGGGTTAAAAGAGGAGTTTATCTAAAGCCGATTCTTGGTTTTAGCAGAAAAAAAGGTTTCATTTTCTGATTCACTATTTCCTACACCAATAAAAGACTACAACTTTAAAGACTTTTTAAAGTATGAACCACTAAAGGTGAACCTCAATGCCGGGAGATTTCAAGAAAGAAGGTGCTTGTTTTCTGCCGCAGATTGTTGCTACACTGCGTCACGACACCAGGGGGACTCTCTGAACCTGTGCTTCTGTGTAAGGTGCGGCTCTTCTGCGGGGACAGCAGGCTTCCTCATGGCCTCCTTTGGACAATTCCTGTTTTTCTCTTACATTACATACATTCTAGTCCTCCTTATCCCAACAGTAGTTCCACTCCAGCCCCACTGTGTGCGTTTCCCCTACAGAAGAGTCTTATCTCCCTACCACCATCACCTTCCACCATCACTCCTTCACAGCATCCTCTATGGCCCAGAGGGCCGTGCGCTGACATGAACCACCGTTTCACAACAAACTGCTTTCCTTTATTTCCCAAATGTAGCCAATATATTGATTTTTGAAGTTATTTGTGTACAAGTGGCTACATTTTCTATGAATATCATTTTGGTACAGTAAAAGGTCATCTTAGAATATACTAATCAAAAGCGGGCTCTAGGTCAGAAGGAACTGAAAGCCCCTGGAACCAGGGACCACACTGCATGCTCAATAAGTGGACCAGCACCTGGGCTCATTTAATAGTAGTCCGGCTGTCAGTGGGAGGCCCGGTGTTTAAAATAAGAAAAAAGTGTTAACAACTGTTCACACACACTCCCAACTTGGAAGGTACAATTTGACTGGGCTTTCAACTCAGCTTCTTCCTGTCTGTAGAAACACTCCCACATGTGAGCCCTAGGACAGAAGCACAGAGATGATCCTTGCAGTGCGACAACTTAAACACTCCCACAGTGGAGTGGCCACATAGAAACCTGACCCATGGTAATGCTATATAATCAATAGGAAACAGAATTATGTATGTACCTCTATATTTGAGCCACAATTAAAATATTAACTTTATCAAGGGATCATATTGATCAGAATCTCACATCCAGTGTGGTTCCATTTACTTTCAACTTAAAAACCTACGCATCCCTGGGGCTGAGTATGGAGCTCAGTGGTAGGGAGCTTGCCCATGTGCATGAGGCCCAGCACTGCAGAAAGCAAAGACAAAATTCCCACAACTAAGAACTATATATTTCTATAGTTAAATATGTCTGAAGGCACTCGGGAAAAAAGTCTGGAGGTAACACACCCAACTAAAAACAAATTTCAAAAACTTGGTGTCATTCAGGCCAGATCTACTGGTTACATGGTGATTAAGTTAAAAAACTGATTAAAGATGAAGTGAAATCTAGAATTAGCTATAAAATACCTACAGAAAACATAGGAGAAAATCTTTGTGGACTAAGATTAATTAATTTTTACATAGACAGGATATTAAAAAACCCAAATAATAAAAATGAAAAAAATACATTAAACTTCATCAAAATAAAATTTGTTCAAGAGACATAAAGAGAATTAAAAGATGTCAGATTGCAAATATTTTCTCCTAATATATCTGAATAAATAACATGCATGCAGAATATATTTTAAAATCCCCGAATTTAATAAGAAAACAAAGACCTCAATTTAAATAAATAGGCAAAAGATTTGAAGAGACATTTCAAAAAGGATATATGGCAAATAAGCACAAGAAAAGATGCTCAACATCAGTCATAAAAGAAATGCAAATTTAAAACCACAAACTAGTGCACATCTAAGATTAAAAGATACCGATTACAACAAGTATTGGCAAAGCACAGAGAAACCAGAACTCTGCAGCACAGCTGGGGGGGAATATGAACTTGTATAACTTTTTTGGAGAACAATTTGTGAATTCATTAAAACGGGAAAAAACAAAAACAAAACAGAACAGTGGTTGCCTGGGGATGGATGTGGCTAGAGTGGTACTGGGAAGACAATAGATAATCTAGTATTTGCATTAGAAAAGAAGAAACAAGTCAACAAGGTAGGAATCCATCCTAAGGAAAAAAAAAAAAAGCAAATTAAATGCAGAAAAAATAGAATAAGGACAGAAATTAATCAAAGACAAAACAATTTATAAAAATCATAATGGAAAAATGACAGTATTAAGGATGAAGGGGCTATAACTAGAGATGCTTCAAATCTTAAAAATATAAAATAAGCATATTCTGAACAACTGTATGACAATAAGTTTTCAAATTTAAGACCAAATGGACAATTTCTTAGGTAGAATCATAAAAATTTTTCTAGGCACTAATATTTTACTGGCAAGTTCTACAAGCATCCCAGGAACACCAATTCCAACTTCATGTAAATTATTAGGGCACAGAAAATGAAGGAATCTTCTTTCACCCCATTTTAGAAGTTAGCACAACTTGATGCTAACTCAAGAAAAATTATAAGTTACCCTCACTCACGAACACAGAGACAAAACTCCTAAACAATTAGTTAGTTAGCCAAGAGCTGGGCGCAGCAGTGCATGTCTGTGATCTCTGCTACTTGGAGGCTGGTGGAGGCAAGAGGATTGCAAGTTCGACACCAACCAGGGCAACTTATGGGAAATCCTGTCTCAAAACAAAAAGGGCTGGGCACGGAGCTCAGTGGTAGAGTGCCTGCCTAGTCTAGCATATGCAAGGCCCTGGGTTCCATCCTCAACACTGGAGTTAAATTAAAAGAAAGAAAGAAAGAAAGAAGACAAATTGAGTCAAGAATGTGTGTATAAAAATCAAAATCAAGATGAGATTAGCTTGGGCTGGGGTTGTAGCCAAGTCGTGGAGCATTTGCCTAGCATATGTGAGGCACTGGGTTCGATTCTCAGTACCACATAAAAATAAAGATTATATCCAACTAAAACAAATATTTTTTTAAAAGGGGGGGGTTAACAAACTCAATTCACCACATAAACTGATCATATAATTACCCTACTGGATGCAAAAAAAAAAAAAAAAAAGCAATAAAATTCGTCATCTGCTCAAGAAAATAATTTTTATTACAATTAAGAATAAGAAAAAGTCTTTAATAAAGTAAAAGCTCACAGAGCTGCTAAAAGCTTTCTTTTAAAATGACGAAGGGCAAGGCAATGATGCCTACTATCGCCACTTCCATTTGACATTGTACTAGACTATCCAAACCAAAATAGTAAGGAAAAAACAAAGAAAAACGTAAAACTACCAATAAATCAGAGGCCATCAAAACCCAATGAGTTTAGAATTACCAGAATTAATAAGAACAAACTGCTCAAGTTTAAAAATGAAAAACAAAACCACTTGCATTTCTATATGCCAGCAAGAACTGGAAATTAAAATTTTAATCTGATATTTATAAACAGCATCATAAAACAAAGTATTAGGAAACATAATCAAAGAAGTGCTAGATCTTTTTGGAAAAAAAAAACTTGCCACAATGGATTGTAAACTCCAACATCAATATCATAAAAATGTCAATTCTCTCCAAATTGATTAAGTATTTGCAAATCTCAATTTTGGAAGCCAGCAGGCGTTGTTTCTGTATGTATATATTGTAACAAATTAACTTAAAAATTTACAATTAAGTTGAAAGGACTGAAAAAATTCAAGACCCTCTTAAAGATGAATAATAAAGTTATGGATCCTTGACCCTTATAAATCCTCATCTTTGGCTAAAATGTCAATTCCAGGAGGTTCAAAGTTCTAAATCTAGAAAGTTCAACTTTAAATCTTTCAGAAAACAATCTAAGAATTATGGCCATGTGGTAGGGAAGACCTCATAAATAAGAGATGGGCCATGCAACCCCCGAAGATTCGGGCTGATGAAGCATCACGAGGAGTGTAAACCCCTCAGTGACAATTCCTCGGCTGCCTGACTTGCAGAAGGCTGACGGGTTAGCTCTACCACTGTTCCCAGGGGTGTTTCTCTACCCTAATAGAGTCCACGAGCATTCTGGATACCTGAGCACCCTGGGCTTGAACCCTAACACATACTTTGATTTTGAGGACTTGCTTAGCATGTGCAAGGCCCTGGGTGGGCCCATCCTCAGCCCTCGCACACACACAGCGACAGGCTTTAAGACTGCATGAGCTCACACACCAACACAGCTCAGGGTGTCTGGCACACACGAGGGTCACCGTTACGATGGATGCTCTGCTGTCAAGTTCTCTCTAAATGTGTGACCTATGAAACTGTCACAGAAATGATGTCAGAGCACCAGCGGAAACCAAACCGATTCACACGTGACTGCTCCCAACTCTGCAAAGCTTTGTATCATTGGGTGACATCACAGGATGGATGGGGGGGGCGACGACGGTGTTGTGCATGTTGCCTGCTCACACCAGGACTGTCCCCCGTCCTCTGTCCTCTGTCTCACTACGAGCTTCCCCCCGTCTTTATACATTGCATATATTTCTCTCAAGTGTCAGGCAGGAATTCAGCATCTTTAATCCTTCCTCATATTTTCTTCCATAAAACTATTTTCACTTTAAGACAAAATCCTATACTTAAGTTTCATTATTAGGATTAACGTATCTTTGTAAGTGTGCTATTTTTATTTTTATTAGGGTTATTATTTCTGGTAGTTCCTGGTCTGCGCCAAGCCCTATTTTTCTATAAGCTGTTATTTTTGGCGTACAGAACACAGGGTTTTCAGAAACGCCTGCATTATGTAATGTCAGAGACGTCCACTTTCCAACTCTTAGAAGAAATCTTAGCAATGTAGTCCTGCAGGGGATACAATTTGGCTCCATCAATACAGACCAGGGAGGGCAGGGACATCATACAGGATGGGCACAGCCACCCAGCGAATTCCACTGCAAGGATTAAGGATGTGCATCTGCTCACCCTAGGAAGGGAGCCTAGTGCTCAGGGCGAAGACCAGCCGCACCCACTGCACCCTGGAGGCTCCTGATCCAACCCCTGAAGACTGCTCAAGACTCTGCGATGGCTCCCAGCACATGGGAAATAACACACAGGTCCGTCACCACGACCTGTGAGGCCAAGATGCTGTGGCCCGGCTTCTCCCCCTGCCCCCATCCCCTCTGCCCTGAGCTCCTGCCACACAGGCCTCACTGGGGCTGTCCTGTAGGGAGACATTCTATAGAATATGAAGACGGTCTCTAGAACATTCCAAGCGTCCTCCCCTGCCTAGAATGCCCCCCAACTCTGTAGGCTCACCCCAGAAACTCACAAGAACCACTCCTACACCATTCAGGTCTCCATTTAAATGCCACCGTCTGAGACAGATCCTCCTGGCCAGACCCAGACGTCAACTCCCATGGGTCTCTTTCCCAAAGGAGCATCCGGCCTCCTGACATATTAGCTGTGGTGAGATATTCACCGTCTATTTCTAATAGAACAGAAACTCGTGTTGCAGAGCCTTCATCCAGAACACAGGAAGCACTCCTTAACAATCTCTGATAAATGAATGGGGTATTTCTGGAGTCCCTTGAAGTCCATCAGTGAACAATGACAATTTGCTTTACCAGGACAAGTGCTTCCTGACTTCCAGTTAAATACAGAAAACATGTACATTTGCTACCCCCCCATTTCTTTACCAAATCACATTGCGGTAGGAGTAAATGAACAATAATAAAAAGGGCCCAAATGCACAAGGACAAAAAGAGCAGTCGGGATATGAGGGGGTCACAGATGCTAAGAAACAGCAGATGGCCGAGTGGAAGCTGACCCAGCAGAACGGACACAGCTGCACAGGTGCACACCGCCGAGGAGCTGGCCCACGCCCCCTCAGAGCCCTGAGAAGGCTCCGTCTAGGACTCTCGGGCTCACAGAAAGCTGGGCTCAGCAGGCTGGAAACCAGGGACCAGCAACCCCGACCACCACACCGTGCCTCACTCCAAGGCAGGAAACAGGAAGTCTGTGTGCAGACGAGCTGAGCAACAGGCCCCCCCTCCCATGTCCTGTGCCACAGCTTTCAGACAGACAAGGACAGGAGAGCAGCAACAAGGCCCACACCTCTCAGACACGCAACTGGAGAATTCTTGCCTGGAAAAACTTGAACATTCGACTCTAGGAAAGCAACCTGCAGACGGCGGCAGGGGCGTGGCGCCCAGCCCTGGGAGTAAAAGATGAAAAGGGTCCAGACTGCAGCTCGTCAGAAGTTCTAGAAAGAGTCTTGAACAAAATTGAGGAAGAAAGTCTCGGAGAACTAGTGTAAAGCAATCTCCTAAAGCAGGAGGATGCAGATTTCTAAACCCAAAGAACCACCTGAGCCCTGAGCATCATGGATTTGAAAAACGCACCCACTAAGGGACAAACCGGGAACTTCAGAACCAAGGGCCAAAGAGGCCATCTGAACAGTGGGGCTGGGCAGGGGGGCAGGGCCGAGGCCCGAGGAGGAGGCTGCAGCTCCAGCACCGCCCAGGGGGAGGCGCAGGAGCGCCCCAGAGCAGCCTCAGCCCAGGGAGGCCTTCTAGAAGCAGCAGAGCGGCCTTGACCTTTCCAAAGCAGCACTCCACGCTGAGAGAATGAAAGGCCTTTGAAACGCTGAAGTAAAACCACTTTCAACTTCGGTTTCTGTTCCTAAACCACCAGCTCAGCGCAGGAGAGTAAACAAGGACAGGTTCAGATCTCAAAGATCAAACACCACCCGGCTCCCAGGCACCTTTTCCCAGGAAGCCCCGGAAGCATGTTCTCCATAAAGAACAAAGAAAGAAAAAAAAAAGTGATGAAGAAACCAGGAGAAAGACAGGGACTCAAGGAAACAAAGAATCGAAACAAGACAGAAGGGCTGACCAAGCCAGAAACACAAGCAGGAGCAGGGCAGAGGGCCTGAGGAGGAAGGCTTCCACAGGAAAGACGCACCGCACCGGAACATTCTTCTGATGTCTCTGTATGGAAAATAGCAGAGAGTCTCAACGCCACCGGAGACACCAGGAAGCAGGTGGCACATCATACAACAGCACCATGGCTCCTGCGGTGCACAGATACAGTCGTATTGGGATGATGGAGAGAAGAGATGTGGGCACACGAGTCATTTAAACCACGAAGTCCCCCCATCCATGATGGCGAGTCAAAAGAAAATGCCCAGAAATAAAAGCAGAGTTATTATTAGATGTTACAGCAACAAACAGGATTATAACAAACAGTACTATCAGTAACTGTGCCCCCAAAATTGGACAACCTAGACGTCACCTAGGGACCAATTCCTAAAAACACCACCTACGAAGACCGATGAAGAAACAGAGGCTCAGAGTAGACCTAGAACTATGAGGAGATCAAATAAGCAGTCAAACCTTCCCAAAGGGAAAAGCGCTCGACCACATGGCTTCACTGGGGAATCCTGTCAAATACTTAAAGAAGAATTTCACCCATCCTTCCAGCTCTGCCAAAAACTGAAGAGGAGGGACTCCCCTAACTCACTCTATGAGGCCGGCATCACCTGGTGAAAATCCAGACACAGGAGAACTGCAGCCTACCGTCACCAACCAATGACGACACAGTCCTCAGGGACACACCAGCAAACTCAACTCGTGTTAAAGGAGCACGCAAGCACTACCAGGAGCGGTGTGCTAAAGAACGCAGGAGTGGCTCCAGACACCTAGACTCATCAGCCACACGCCCTATGGGTGTCATGAGGGAAAAACCACCCACACAATCCTCTCAGTTGATGGAGAGAAAGCAGCCCGAGAAAATCCTATCCCCTTTAGGATCAAGACGCTCAGCCAAGTAGGAACAGAGGCGATCACCTCCACATAACGCAGGCCTGGCTGAAGAGCCACTGCTAATGGCAGGGCCTGTCAAGGACGGCAGACTGGGGGCTTTCCTCCAAGATCAGGGAGGGGCCAGGAATGTCTGCGCCTTGGCCACTTCTACTCAACACCACAGAAAGTTCTAGCCCAAGCAATCAGGGAAAAAAGGGGCCCGGGCAGCCAAATGGGAAAGGAAGAGAAACTGTTTCCATTTGTAGCCGATGTGATCTGATATGTAAGAAAGCTCTGTTAGAAATTCTAAGTTTGGCAAAGCTGCAGGATACAAAATCCACACACAAAACACCAGTCACCTTTCTTAACTCTGCACAATCTGAAGAGGAAATTAACAATTCCATTCACAACAGCATCAAAAGTAACAACCCCAGGGCTGGGGTTAGAGCTCAGCACACATGAGAGGCACTGGGTCCCCTACTCAGCACCACATAAAAATAAATATACTTAAAAAAAAATAACAACCCAGGAAAAAAAAAGACTGAAAACTACAAAACCCTGCTGTAACAGATAAAGATGCCATAAATTAAGTGGAAAGCTATCCCATGTTCATGGAGTTGGAAGACACAGCGTTGTCAAGGTGCTGAAAATACCCAAAGCCACACTGATTCAGTGCAATGCCTATCAAAATCCCGGTGGTTTCTTTTCAGAAACACAAAAGTATATCCCAACATTCTGATGGCACCTCTAGGCACCATCATGAAAAGCAAAAACAAAGCGACATGTCTCACTGATCACAAAACTTACCACAAAACCGTCTAGTTCTAGCATAAAAAGGACATATACACAGACCAATGAAATAGAATAGATCCTAAACCTTGAGAATGTTAAGCTAAATGGAATAAACCACTCACAAAATAACAAGTTTTGTGTGACTCTCCTTGAGAGCAGTCGTATTCACAGGAAGCAGGATGGTGGTTGTGAGGGGCTGTGGGGGGGCTGTTCACAGCAGCACTGCTCACAGTAGCCAAGAGGTGAAAGCAACTTAAATATCTATTGAAGGGTGGATAGATAAATAAAATGTGGCCCAATGGAATATTAACCAGCCTTAAAAAGGAAGGAAATTCTGACACACACTACAACACAGATGAACCTTTTGGACATTATGCTAAGTAATATGAGCCAGTCCCAAAATAGGTGAGATTCCTAGAGTCGTCAGATGCATAGAAAGAATGGTGGGCAGCCAGGGCGCAGGGAAAAGGAGAATGGGTAGTCAGTGTTTAACGGGGACAGAGTCAGTTTGGGAAGATAAAGAAGTGCTGGCCACGGACAGCGGTGACTGGCAGCGGACGTGCACAGCAGTGTGGAGGTGCTCCACACCAGCAAGCGAGCTTTAAGATCCACATATGTGCACTACTTGAACAAGAAAATGAAAACCGTCCAGATGGTAAGAGGGCAGAATTCAAATTTCCTCAGCCTGACTGGGGTCTTGCAGGACATGGAAACCTGGAACCTGAGCCACAGCAGCTCTGTCCCTTGAGCCCCGTCCCTGCACTGCGCGAGCTGTGTGTCGAACACCCCAGTCCATGGAAGCGACGGTTTAAGTTTTCCGCAGTGAAGATGTCAGAGTCTTCATGGTAAAAATAATAATAAAGGTGTAAGATTTGACTTTCTCACCCAAGGCAGGATCTCCCTGTTCAGAGTGTCTGGCCACTGGGAGCCCCTTAGACAGCCTGGGGACCAGGGGAAAGCTTGGTCAGATCTGTAAAGCCACCTCGCGACTACTGCAGAGACACATGCCACTTACAGGGTCGCTGTATGAGTGACTTATGTCCTCCTGCTCATAGGCATTCAAAATGCTTCAGCAAGTGAACTCCAAAGCTCCTAATTCAAAATATCTTAGAGCCGAGAAGTGCTTCCGTGCAGGTGACCCTGTGGGACAGCGCCTGTGTATTTACATGTGTGCAGGTGTTTAAATTTCTAGTCACCGAGGGAAACCTTAAATGTTTTAAAAAGTACTGCAGCATCTTTAGAAAAAGAATCATTTCTTTCATAAATGCAAAGCAAAATTCGATACGACTCAAGGTCTCACTGCATCCGTTGCCAATTCTTATCTGTCAACTACCCTTTTTTTAATGAAGTTCCCTAGCTGACGGGCATTGGGGTTACACTGCAGCCAGCAGAGGAAGGTTTCCAATCTCTCCGCATCCTCGCCGACACTAATTCATTAATTCTAACCAATCTAATGAATGTTAAATGGTACTTATTGTGGCTTTGAGTGAAACTTAATCAAAGAATAGAAAAGTGATAGGGAAAAAATTAACAAATCCAAAAGCTTTGGTCCTTTGAGAAGATCAACAAGCCAACACTGAAAAACTTCCAGCTAGACTGAGCAAACTCCGGAGAAGACTCCAACTCCCACTGTCTCAAGGGAAGCAGAGAAATTACTACCGACCCCACAGAAATGAAAAGGCTCAGGGCCAGCACTGAGATCACGCAACCTGGCTGCAGTCCCCACTCCTGACCGCTATGCTAAGCTCCGAGTAACTGAATCGTTTTGACATCAGACATCAAGCGGTTGTTTTGTACCATCCAACTTCCTGTTCTAGAAAGTTAATCCGGGGACTCTAGAGAAAGTCATTTACATCACCACCCACCACTGCAGGAAAAGCATGCCACCGCTGGGCAGGGTGACACACGCCTGTGCTCCAGCTACCTGTTGGGCAGGAGGATCGCCTGAGCCCAAGAGTTTGAGGCCAGCCAGGACAACACAGTGAGACCCCATCTCAAAACAAAGAGCACAACTTAAAAACAACAAAAAACCAAGTGCATAATTTTAAAAAAAGTCTTTTAAAGCTTACTAAACCTGTCTTACCTCACATACAAGTCTTTAAACATTATTATTGGCACTTCCAAAAGCTCTTTACACATTACCTTATTGAATCCTCACACTAGTCCCAAAGGACAGGTAGGTACTACTATCACTCTCATTTTCCAGCTCAGGAAACCAAAGCACAACATCGCTCACCCAGCAGGTGACAGGGCCTGGACTCAATCTTCTGCCTGAAAACATGGCCCACAGCTCCATGTGGGGGCCCCTTTCTACCAGGATCCCGCCCCTTCCTACTCACTCCTCTGTGGCCCATCTCATGCACAGCCCCTGGACAGAGAATTCCTGGGGAGTAGCCCGTCCTGTCATCCGCCAGCACTCACTCCGGGCCTCCCCCCACCCCCCACCTATGGGAGGAGGCACCTGCTCCTTCATGGGTCACTGACCAAATGAGCCACCCCACACCGACTGTTCAGAACTCTTCAACGTGGACACTTTACTCGCCCCCCAGTACTGTCTAGCGTTGAGATGGTCAACTCAAGGATCTCCTGCTCACTTCACTAATCTGATTATATGCAGCTTAAGTTCATTAAGCTCAAAATTTCCAAGAACACACATACTTACCCCTTAAAAATAATAACAATGGGGAATGGTTTAAGTGGGAAGATTGTTCTTGCATGCAAAATCAACGGTAACTTTTTTATTTATTTTTGGTAATGGGGAACAAACCCAGGGGAGGGGTACTTGAACCACTGAGTTGCATCTCCAGCCCCTTTTCACTTTTTTATTCTGAGACAGAATCTCACCGAGTTGCTCAGAGCCTCACTAAATTGCCAGGGCTGGCCTCGAACTTGCGATCCTCCCATCTCAACCTCCAGAACTGCTGGGATTATAGGTGTGCACCACTGTGCCCCACCCTATTATTTTAACTCCAAAAAATGCATGTTTTGCCATGGCAAACAATTGCACCAAGTTAACACATGAATTTGCATTGTTTGAAGGAAATCAGGCACTTGGCAGAAAATTTTAGCTAGCAAATTGTTTGAACGTATAATTCAGAACGTATTTACCTATTTTAACTTCTCTCAAAGAACTGATAGCCTTTTAGAGCAGCAATCCATATACTAGTCTCCAAATCAGCCTCAATGAGGAGCCCTATAAAATATAAAATAACCCTAAATATTTGAAAAAGCAACTATTTTTGAGGTGATTATTCCATTCATAAATTAAAGCAACATAAATACAAGCAGTTTAACATCAATACTTTCATATTGCTAATGGCCCTTTCCAAAATATTATATGAAATTCTGAACTATTTTCTTTCATCTTCAGTTAACACTAACCTGCATTTGCTGGAGGAAGGGGTGTAACTACACATACTGTTGCCTTAAACTTAATGATGGATCTAAAATTCTGAAAAATCTGCTATTTTTATTGGTTTAAATTAGCATGTATGTGCTTAGTTTTTGTTTAAAAACAATCCTTTGTTCCTTGGTAAATCTGTCTCTGCCTTAGAAACTAATCAAATGCAAACCTGAATCCTTCCCATGGCTCTTGGTTACCATAACCCATGGTTAACTGAAGGAGCTTGGAAAAACATGCACAGACCTGGGTTAGAATCTGTGTGGGGCTACACGTGCTCTTGGCCAACTACATGTCTTTGAGCCTTGGTTTTCTCACCTATGAGGACGAGAACAATAGTACCAATCTCAAAAGGTTATTGTGAGAATAAGATCTGGTACAGTGAACACACGCTGTGTTATGAATGATGACAGATTAACTAGGCTTTTCAAGGAGTGGCCCAGATTCCCTCGTTTACACTACAAGCTATCCCCACATACCAAGCCGATGCCTCAGCTCCTTTACATAAATGTTTGACTTAAGTTTCTTCCTAGAATCGGGCACAAAGTTCTCCACCTCACTCACTCGGGGCTGTGTGTCCAGTGCTTGCTTGTCATTCAAGACCCACCTCCAGGCTCACCTACCTCCCGTGGAGTGACATTTCTCAATCCCTGTTTACAGTCACTCCATAACCAGGCCTCGTGATCACTGAAGGAAGAACTCTGACTCGTTCTCCTCCATGTTTCTCAGCACTTAGGACAATGGCAGATGGCCAATTACCGCTGCATGCCCAGGCCTCCACCATTTGGTAGTATTGACCAAGTGTTAGGCATGAGACAGGAAGGCCAAGCCTTTGAGTTACAACTATGCCCACGAGTCTGGTAAGAGTCAGACTCTCTCTGGGGCTTGCGGTAAACTTTCAAGTCACTGTAATGTGTATGCAGCCGTCCTGTTCAAGCAGACAAATGCTACGCTATGTCATTTAAACACTTTCTTCCACAGCATCCTGCTCTGGATTTGGATCACGTGACCATGTCCTTGGGACCATTTTGAAATAACAGAGCACACTGATGTTTTCTTTCCTTTCAAGATCAAGGGTGCCAGCTATGGTGCTAGCCCCCGTCACTCACCTCAGCCACCTGCTGGGTCCCCACTCTGTGCTGAACCAGCCCCTCCATATTTGTAGCCATGGTGAAGCAAGATCATTAGAGAACCTGTTTGGAAAAATGCAGCAACTTCTATCAGGTGGGAGAAACCAGGCTACGTGAAAAATAGTACTAATCAAAATTCATCGTTGGTGCCATCTGACACGGGCTGTGCCCTCTACAGAAGGCCGAGCCGGCGGGCAGGCGGAGCGTATCTGAGTATGTGGCACCAGCGTGTTCAATCACAAGTACCGAAATTAATTTGTAGAAACATTTCAATTTGGAAACAAAGCCTCCCCTGGTAGACAGAGATGAAGACGACTCTGAAGTTTAATTATCACATCTTCTGGGTTGTAAGGGCTTGGGTCGCCTCTCGGGGAGGTGGGAATTACACACACCTTTTTGGATAGCTCTGTCACCGCAGGCTGGATAAGAAGGTGGCCATATGAGAAAGGTGTGAGATCAATCCTGGACAGAGCGCCAGAGCGCTATCATCAACTGTGCTTCTGTCACTGGTGGCAACCACAGAAGCAAAACCTGCCCAGGTGTCACACACCTCACAGGTACAAAGGCAGACAGCATGGCAGAGAACGGGCTGATGAGGACCAAGCACCCATAAACTTAGTAACTTACAGTTTAAAAGTTCTCAATGAAGAGAGAACCAGATAATCCAGCTCCCTGCTAAGAGGAATAAAATGTAGCTGGGCATGGTGGTGGCGCACAACTGTAATCCCAGAGACTGGGGGCTGAGGCAGGAGGATCTCAAGTTCAAGGCCAGCCTCAGCAACTTGGTGAGACCCCGTCTCAATATAAAAAATAAAAAGGGCTGGGGATGGGGCTCAGTGGTCAAACACCCCTGGGACCAATACAACAAGAAAAAAGATCTGATACCACCATCTGTAAAAACTGAAGAAAATCATTTGATGATCAAAAAGCGTGTCAGCCTGGGTCAGGGTCAGGGTGACTGCTTATGAAGTAGACTCCTGGTCCCTTCTGGTCAGGAGCAGTCCCATGTCCCCCAGCACTTTCCAACAACTCTACCACAGAAAATCCTGGACCAAGGGAATCCCACTAGACTTCATTCCTGGAGAATTCGCTAGGGCCTGCACAGGTCTCTTCTTAACAGGAGAACAAAGCTCTGTGGATTTATTCCCAGGATTCCCACATGAAAACTACACGGCAGCACCACGCGTGCAGTGTACACAGATGCTCTTCCACAGTCACAGACTGGGCCCCCAGAACACGTGACTTTACCAAAGCACTTTCCTGCAGCTCCCACCTGCAGGGCGAAGAGTGTGGGCCTCTGTGACGCTGTTTTGCTCGCTGGCATCTCTCGGGATCGTCCTACCCACTTTTAGCCACTTCTATCATAACTCTCCGTCCGATTATTTTATCTCCAAAATGGAGAGAGAGAAATGACAGCATGAAACTGTGACCAACAAGTATCAAAAGATCTGGCTCTGGCCTTCAGGGTTTCGTCAGAACCCTGTAAGAGCTGCGACACCAGGCCACCAACAGCAGCTTCAGCTCTACTGCGGGGTCAGGTGGGAAGCTGGGGGGTGGGTGGGGTCTGGTGTTCATTCTTTTCCTCCGGAGTTTCCTTCCACCCTTCCCTTCTCCCCCTCCCGTCCTCTCCATCTTTCTTTCTGGGGACTGCATCCAGGGCTCCTGCATTCTCCCAGCGAGCTATAGCCCCAGCCTATTTACTCTTTTAAAAAGGAGCTCATTTTTTTTTAAAGTTTGTTTTTAGAAGGAAAAAACAAAACACAGGGAAACACATTAAATGTTTTTTCATTGCTACAATTTGTTTCCAACTAATAGAGAAGGAGGGAAAAAGCACCCCTTCCCATGCACCAGAAACCTGAATGGTGTTAAAATAAGAAAACCCACAGCTGGCCAGAGGCCACACAGCAAGGTCGCCACACATGGAGCTGCAGCTGGCGACTATCACTTGTTAGATGCTAGCATTGTTTCTAATTGTACTTTGATATAAGAAGTATGTGGACTTGCGTATTTCAACATTCTGAGGGAAATATTAAAGACTATGGAAACAACAATTCTAGAGAAACACTTATCTTTCCGTTAGGTTTCCCTAACAGAAGTGGCTTGATGTTGAAGTTCTGAGTGGAAGTCAATTTTACAGATGACTGCCCAAGATCATGGAGCCTTAGTAACTCAGAAACCTTGATGGCACATTTTAAATTTGCAGGACCAATTAACTTCAGATAGGGTCTGGAGCCCCCAGATAATTCTAAAAGCCAGGGACTATAGATATGAGGCTACAGAAAAGTAGTAGGAACCTGTTTAACTTAGAAAGGGTTCAGTATTCTGAATACTCACGACTGTGATCATCAGTAGTGGTTGTATTTGGGTACTGGGAACTAACTCGGGCTGCTTTACCACTGAGCTATTATTTCCAGTTCTTTTTTGAGCCTGGGTCTCTCCACATTGCTAAGGATGCTTCAGACTTGTGATCCTCCTGCCTCAGCCTCCTGAGTTGCTGGGATCACATGTGCTCCTGCACCTCGATATTTATTGATTATAAAAGTTACAGATATTTTCCCCCTTGGCTCATCTACTTATGTTCTTTAAGGCGTCTTTCCCTATAACCCTGTCCAGGAGCTAGGGATGCAACCCAGGGCCTCACATATGAGATCAGTCCCCAGCCCTTTAAGCTGTCCTCTGACAAACATAAAGATAATAATGATGTTGGGCTGGGGCTGAGGCTCAGAAGTAGAGCATTTGCCTAGCATGTGTGAGGCCCTGGGTTCAATCCTCAGCACCACATAAAAATAAATCATGTGTTCATCTATAAAAAATAAAAAAAGATAATGATAATGCAGAATTTACCAGCATTTTCTTATATAGCTTATACTTTTATGGTTAAGAAAATTCTGTCCTACTGTACAGTTGCATGTTTTCTTATATACAAATGTTAAAGAATTCTTGCTCTGACATTTAAAATTCCCGATCCATCTGCAAATTGATCCTCAAGTTTGATGAGTAAGACTCTAATTTTTAATAGATAATCATTTCTCCAGCACCATGTACTGAACAATATTTTCCTATCTGACACAAATCACATGTCCCTCCATATGTGGACATAATCCAAGGTTCTCAACTTTATTTTACTATTGTTCCACTTATCTTTGTCACCACCATTATCTCATTACAGCAACTTTATAATACATCTTGTCTCTGGAAGGACAAATGTCCCCCGCCAACTTCCTGGGCCATCTCAAATGCCTTTCTTTATACACTTGAATGGAGCCAACTTTTCTTATAGACTTGAACTCTGACAATTTCCGATTTCAGAGTTGGGTTTCTGCCTCTGAAACAGCCATGACCATCATCAACAGAAGCTTTAGAGGTGCTTAAAAAATGAACAAGGAGGAATGTGCACCTATTAGAAAAACAGACACAAAAAGAGAAATTAAAAGAGAAGCTAAGGCCTTCAACATAAAGACTGAAATCCAATCAGAACAGATGTAAGAGATGGTTTCAATACAATATTTTCCTTTTCATTACTTTTTTTTTTTTTTTTTTGGTACCAGGGATTGAACCCAGGGGGCACTTCACCACTAAGCCACATCCCCAGCCCTTTTTATTTTGGAAACAGGGTCTTGATAAATGACTGAGGCTAGCTTTGGACTTGTGATCCTCCTGCCTTAGCCTCCCAAGCTGCTAGGGATCACAGCAGTCACCACTGAACCCGGCCCATTTCATTACTTTTAAAAATGGCATAAATTATATCTTATCTACAGATGTTTCTTTTTCTAGGATATCACAACGAAAGTAGTAAAATTATACGCTTAAGTGATATTAGAAAGGGAAAGGATGTTTAATCCAAGCCCATTCAGAAAAAAGTTTGGGGAGAAGCCTCTCCCTCCAAGAGCTTGTTCACTACAACAGGAAAGGGGATGCTATCAACTAGGGGGTGTCCCCCTTGAAGCAGCTCAAGGAACAGTGGGTTGTGTCTATATGTAGTTTAAAACGTTAGAACAGCATAATCTTATCATTGACATCTGGGGGGAAAAAAAGCCCTGCTATCTTGATGCCACCAACTGAAGAAATAAAGCTTTTAGAGACGACCTCTTGGCTTGTGGATCTATGTAAAATGAGCTTGATGACAAATAGTACTTGATAAGAGATAACTATATACATGACATTACTTATTTAATTTTATACTGGGAATTGAACCCAAGGGTGCTTTACCCCTGAGCTACATCCCCATGGTACACACCTGTAATTTCAGCAACTTGGAGGCTAAGTTAGGAGGATCATAAATTTGAGGCTAGCCTCAGCAACTCAGCAAGACCGTGACTTTTAAAAGAAAAATAAAAAGGGCTGGGGATTTAGCTCAGTGGTAAAGTGGCCCTGGGTTCCCAACCCCCCCCAAAAGAGCATGATAGGCATCATAAACTTACAGGTTAGCAGTTACCTATTCAGCTCCCTAATCTTCAAAGATCACATCCACACACAATAATGTTCCTAGAAAAGAACCCAACTAGTTTCCAAAAAAGATTTAGTATCTTAGGTTAAAAATTGATCCAAAAAAATCTTCCTCCAACAGTTTTAAACTCAGTCCAACTACCTTCAGCAATCCTTACTAAGGAACAGCTATTAACTAGCAATGAGCTGACTGCTGAGAAGCAGCAAGAACAGCAAAAGAACAAGGAGTCCTCATCCGTGATGAACTTGAGGGTACCAAGAACATCTCTGCAAGGCTGACAGTCTCTAGGAAGAAGCATCGCCCTCTGCCCCTGGGAGCCAATGACACAGTGCTAGGAGAGAGGGCTAGACCAGCACTGAAGGAAGGGTGGAAAAGCAGCAAACAGAGAAAGGGAGGAGCTCTAAGCAGAGCGGGCAGCTCATTCACACCTGGCAGGTAGGTCTGAAGGAGGATGGAGGTCTGAGCAGCAGCAGGCCTCCTGCTGAGGAAGGACAGGAGACGGGAGTGGCAGAGAATCAGTAGTTCAGCCAAGGAACCCGTGTCTGCATATGCAGATGCCTGCACCCAGCAAAGAAAAACACGAGGCTGATTAGGAAGCAAGGGCATCCGCCAAGGCTCAACATGAAGGAGGTTCTTAAGCTTAACTTGAACTAATGAGTAGCACAAGAAGGACACCCGGACACAGAACACAAAACAAAGTCAAGGGCTAGGGTGATGCAGTGGCAGAGCACCTGCCTAGAAGTCACTCCCAGTACTGCAAAACAAACCAACACCAAGCCTGTACCAAGGGCCACAGAATGACGGCGGAACACTGTGACCAGAATGACCCCTTCCAGGCTCCCAGGGACAGCCGAGGAAACCCTACAGGCTTGGTAGAGGAGGGCGCCAGACCTCAATGCAGTGACACCTGGGCTCCCGCTGGGGACACCTGAATCTCCACTCAGTGGCCAGGACAGCCCAGCTGTGCTCTCCCCGGGCAGGGCCAGGAGTCGGTGTCCCCATTAATAAAGTCCCTAGTCTTCATTGATAAGTGCATGAGCCGTCTTGGCCTCACAATCAACTGACTGAAATGTCCCTATTTATGGACTGTGTGTCCCTGGTCACACAGCATTCAGAAAGCACACTGTCTGGGAATTCTCTCCTCTAAACAAGTGTCCTGGACTCCGAGGCTCAGGCACAAAGCCAAAACATGCAAGGCACAGCGGCTACCACGGAGGGGACAGCACCACTTGTACTTTCTAAAGGGGGAAAAAAAAAAAAGGCAGTAGCCCAAACTGTAAAATGTGTATTATAATTAGGACTAGGCGCCTCATTTTAGCATAAGATCCACGTGAGATTTAATTATACGTGTATTATATGGAAACACCAAGAGCATTTGTAGTTCACTGTTAAGTTGTGCAACGGAGCAAAAATAAAAAACGCTGAATTAGGACAAAAATCTCGGATTTTTTATATTTGTTTTTGGTGCCAGGGATTGAACTCAGGGGTGCTTAATCCCTGAGCCCCGTCCCCAGCCCTTTTTCTATTTTATTTAGAGACAGGGTCTCAGTAAGTTGCTTAGGGCCTTGGTAAGTTGCTGAGGCTGGCCTCCAATTTATAATCCTCTTGCCTCAGCCTCCCGAGCCCCCAGGGATTACAGGCGTGTGCCACTGGGCTGGGCTGTGTTTACAATTCAGTGGCATTAAGCATATTCACACTGTGGTACAGCCATCCCTGCCACCCATCTCCAGCTTCACAAATATTTTAAAATATAACTATTCACAGAATACTAGATATGGAATTTCTCAATAGGTGTTGAGTATTCAGTATAATTTAATTACCCTGTAATTGTCAGAAGCCTTCGTGAGACAATAAAAATTGACCAACTTGGATAGACAGGAACAAAATGAGAAATACGTAACCCCAGACTCGAAATCCTAGATCAAAACTTGAAATAGGAAATAAAAATCTAGTGGCAGGTTAACAGAATACAAATATTTATCAACAGAAAAAAAAATTGCTCACGGGGATGCCTCTGAGTTCAAGTTCAAGTACCACATCCTTTCATCAAAACTGTAACTTTTGGACTCAAAGATGACCTGGCCTTTGGGTCACGGGCTTTCTGGCCCATTGTGCCCCTCCAGGGGACACTTGTGAGAAGGCCAGCAGTGGTCAGTGGGTGCTGAGGAGGAGGTGGGGTAAGGAGGGAACGGCAGGGAAGAGGAGCCACTGTCACCTACCTGGAGTCCTCTGCTACCAGGACAGTTTTACAGTTGTCTGCCTGGAGACTTCTACAGTAAGTCACTGTACCCTGGAGGATTCTTTCTATCCTACCAAGAGCCAAGAGCCAGCGTAACATGGACTCTTCACTTCTCTCCGTGCGAGTCAGGGCTGGATGGAGGGAGGGAGAGCAGGGAGGACCTCGTGGCTTTGTGGAAACCAGGCACGATTTACCCTGTGGCAGGCCTTGGGAGGAGGCTATATTAGTCCCACCTACCAGATGGAAAAACTAAGCCTCACAAACCAATCGATTTAAAGTCATCCAGGGTGGGGCTGAGGTGGGGCGCTCTCCTAGCATGCACGAGGCACTGGGTTCCATCCTCAGCAACACATCAAAATAAAGATTGTGTGCACCAAAGACTAAAAAATAAACATTAAGAAAAAATTAAAAAGAAAGTCATCCAGCTAGCAAAGCAGGAGGGGAGGAGTCCAACTCATACCTCTGACTCCAAGAATCACAAAAATCCCCCTCGATCCTATGCCCTTCAAAACGATTTTTCCAAAAAAGAAAAATCAAGGAGGAAATGCAAAATAAAAGTGACAGGCAGCCAGTTAATTATCTAAGGGAATGAACTAAAGGTACGTCATTTAAAAACCGATTTACACAACTACTGATTCCTAAATACGCGAGTTAGGCTCCAGGACTGCTGACCAGAAATTTCAGACCCAGCTCCACTCTGGGTGTACCCTGACAGTTTATCAGGCACTTGAATAAAACCTTGCCCATATGGTAATCACTGCGACATGCAAATACGAAGCCCACAAATTATTAACAGTCTGATCAGTGCCCACCAACTGAACACACGTGTAAACACCACTCAGATCAGAAAACATTACCAGCACCCAGATGTCCCGGGTATACCCCAGGTCCACTGGCATTAACATCTTTCTCCTCCTGACTTCTAATTTCCATGGGTTCATTTTGCTTGGTTTTTGAGCTGGATGTAATACATATCTGCCTTTTTTTTCTTTTTCTTTTTTTTTTTTTTGCGCTCAAGGTGATTTGTGTGATGACCATGAGTGGTTAATCCATTTTCATTACTATATAGTATTCCGGTACATGTGACTACGCCACGATCTTTTCATCTACAACTGTTAGACATTTTGATTGTTCCTAGCATGGAGCTCTTATGCTCACTCCTGTGAACATTCTCATCCATGCCTTGTGATGTCCTGCCATCCTCTGTGCATTTACAGTTTTTCCTCATTTTCACCCTTTGTTTTGGTTTGGGTGCTGGGAACTGAACCAAGGGCCTCCCATGTGTCAAGCACGTGCTCTACCAACTTCATCCCAAGTCTTTTACTTTTAAAAACTGTCCTGCACATCTTCAGAAAAAGAAACATACATCATAAATTTAAATTTTAATCTCTTAAAAATTCTGTACTAAGTATATCAACAAACACACTCTAATTACCAGCCTTTTTAGTTGAGGACTGACATACTTTGACATCTCCTTGGTAAAGCAATTAAAAGGTGACTTTTTTCAATAATTCCAAGGTATTCACCTCATCAACCTGGTTAAAAAAAAAAAAAAGGGTGTTGTTGCAGAAGCAATGGGAGAGCCACGGGGAAAAGGCAACATGAGACCAGTTCCAGGGCCAGCCAGACTCAGCTCTGTCTCAGAGAGCTGCCGGCCCCAACAGGCAGCTGCTGGATGTTCCTAAGGGGCGTGTGTGGGCTGCTGGTAGGAAACTAAGGTCTCCTGCACAGATCCATCAGCATTCATGTGAAAACCACCCAGCCCTCCAGTTGGAGTCTCGTCCCATCAGCCTCCCTCCTCCTCTCTCCAGCGACTATCCTGTTTTCCAGAAAATGGTGTCCTTTTGTACACTTGAAAATCTTGGAACAAAATTGTTTTACAGATTAGTATTTCTAAAGTTACAATCCTTGGGATTGCTGTCAGTAACTGTGGAATAAAATGTTTCACCTCCTGTTAAAGGGCTTTAGGCCTCGTATTAGCAGGAAGCACTTGTTATTACCTCTTAAAAATAAATAATAATCATGCTCTGCCCCCAAGGCTGGTTTGTATCAATAAAGGCTTCCAAGAGTCTGGGAGGACAGCTGAGGTCTGAACCAACCTGCTGCCTTCATACCCCAGCAGCTGCCCATCACCCCCCTATACTCCCAGGCTCCCAGATGCCAGGGCCTCAATCTGCTTCCACCTCCTTTTAACAAAGGTCCATGCCAAGGCCCTGACCTAGGCTTCCATCCCCTCGGCCCACGCCCTCCTCATCAGCGGGCACTGCTCCCCACGCAGCCAGCCCCAGACCTGCTCTGCCATCTGCACTCCAGCACTCAGGTACTGAGGACAAGAGAGTACCTGCCAGAGGTAGGTGACAAAGGGACACAAGATAATACAGGACAGGGAATGACAATCTTAGCCTCTAGGCAAGTCAGGTTGGAGGCAAATAAACCTCCATGAATCAAGAGGAACCTCATTTTTCAGGGTGAGAGGAGTGTGAACACATCCTTCATGTTAAAGGTGATGAGCGCACTTGGAGGGAACTGCGCTGTTGAAGGTCCTTACAAGCAACAATAAAGCACAGAGAGACCAAAATCTTGTGGAGGACTCTGCATCAGGCTTGAGGGAGGACTCGGTGAACTCTAAGAGCACTTCCTGCGCAGACCCGCGCCACCCTTCAGATCCCCCCACGCAGAGCTTGCTGAGGGACGCCCACTCCAGGAGACGCTTGGGAGCCAAAAATCAGCCTCCAGTACTCAGGCAGGGGAGTCAGTGCACACTCCCAAAGGGGACTCTCCACAGAACTTGGAGACACTCAGGCACCTGGAGACAGGAGACCAGTGGGTTCAGGTCAAAGTTAAAAGTGGGGTCCTTGTACACAGGCCACTTCCCTTGTTTTCAAGGTCATCTGGTCAGCCTTTGCCCCACCCCCAGTCCCAGGGTTGACTTCCTACTTCTCAGGTTACAAATAGGGAATGTAAGTGTCTGGAAGAGGCCACAACCCAAGATTCTGGAAGCAGGTCTTCCTGGCCTCCTCAGCCCAAGCTCTTTGCCCTGGACCACACTGTCCCTCGACACTCTGAAGACCAGCTTCTAAACCCTTCAGCTGGTGCCCAGTGGCCCACTCTGAAGTCCCAGCTTCCTAGGAGACTGAGGCAGGAGAATCACTGGAGCCCAAGCATTCAAGGCCAGCCAGGTAGCACAGTTGCAGGTAGGGGTTTTCTTTGTTTCTATAAAGACATGATCACGAAAAGAAATCATCAACGTCATCATGAACACAAGTACTGAAAGCAATAAATACATAATTTAAGCTGTGTGCAGTGGCACCTGCCTGTAATCCCAGAGACTCAGGAGGCTGAGGCAGGAGGATGCAAGTTCAAGGCCAGTCTCAGCAACTGAGACCCTGTCCCAAAACAAAAAATAAATAGGACTCAGTAGTAAAATCCCCTGGGTTCCATCTCCAGTACCAAAACAAAAAGAATGAATGAAACTTAATGGTATAAAACAATATATAATATTTTTAATTAAACCATCAGTTCTTCGGTTACCCCGAGTAATTAATTCAAGGAATCAAGTGTTGAACAAATGACAATCAAAATTCCTTGAACAAGATGTAAAAGAAACATACAAAAATAAACTATTAAATAAAACTATGGCTGTTTTTGTTTGAAAAAATTGTTATTTAAAATTTATGTGTTATGTAAAATAAGAAAACATAATACAAATGTTCTATTTACCAGACTTTCTGGTAGAAGCTTAACATACATTCTGCAGCTTTTAAGCTTGGGTAGCCAATTAAAAGGTGATTTTCAATAATTTTATTGCATGAAATTAATTTACTTTTGGAAAAATAAATATTTATAATTTGGCTACAGAGACTTTCAACTCCAACTCTGTAAAACTACTAAAACTTGTTCCCTGCTGTGATAAAGAAAAAAATGACTGAAATTTTTTACTTCAAGAAAATGATATTAGCTTGGTGCTTTTTCTTCAAATGAATTAAATGACACAATTATATATGGGTTATTTGTTCACATATGAATTTACTAATTCTCATGTAATTAAACTTATGATTCAATTAATAAACTGTTTCCGACCTTAAAAAAATAAAAATAAATCAACAAATAGGGAAAAAGGATTTGAATGGGTCATCTCATCTGTAATGACATCTCTGAGTGGTGGCCTATGAGTCAAGAACCACTTCTTAAATGCATCCAAATACCCTGAGAGACATTTTATTGCTGGGAGTGCTAATTGAAATAGCACATAAAAAGGTAAAAGGTCCCCTTTAACAGGCAGCAGCTTAGTTATTGGTGACATCATAAAATAAACCAAACGTGCCAGGGATTTGCTAAGTGCTGGATAGGTAAAGGTGACTCCGTCAGGTACTCCTCCTCTCAAAGCTTAGAGTGTGGTCAGAAGGCATTAAACCTAAGAAGACATTAAACAATCACATAATGGAGTGTGTAATGACAAAGTGAGATAGAGGCTACAAAGAAAGGGACACAATATAAAGCAAAAGATCTGATCTAGACTGGCAGTGGCAATCAGGGAGGACTTCCCTGTAGGGGAGGCTTTTCTGCTTAAGCAGAGATCCGCAAGACAAGGAGTCCAGGAAAGAACCAGAGGGGCAGGCTTCTGAGTATTTCACGGTGAAGGCCCTGCAGGTCAGAGGGTAGGGCAGAAGGTCAGCCACCCTGTCGAGGAAGCAGAAGGTAGGCCAGGGTGTCTGGAGCAAAGGAATACAGGAAGGCCTCTACATTGCATGGGTTCTGAATTAGGCTAGGCTCCTAAGAGTCCTGTGAAGTACTCCCTAATTTGTTAGCACTATTTTGTCCCATACTTTGTTTTCAATATAAACTTGAACTTGATGCCACACCTAGCTGAACAAAAGCATCCAATCTCAGTGTTCCGACCAGAGCGTCTGCTCCAACACCACACCACCTATAAATTTCATTGCTGATATCCCTTAACTAGTCCAAGGTCTATAAAGTCAACCACTGCTTCCTGACAACCACCTCCAACTTTTTAACTGAGTTTTAACTATGTTTCAGGCACTTTTCTGAGCTCTCCACTTACATCAACTCATTTAATCCCCAATTCCAGACAGAATGTCTTATTATTGTTCAGACAAGGACACTGAGGCTCAAAAGTAACCTCTAGGCGCAACCACACTGCTAGTAAGTGTTGAGCTGTCAGCCCCAACACTTAGTTTTGCCTAAAGCCGACTTTGCATCTGTACCTACACGAGGCGACTGTGTCAGAGACGGTGGCAATTCATACACGGGACCATGTTATCCATACGTGGGGATTTAGCCACCTCTGTATCCCCCTGCCTGGGGGATGAGTGGGGCTCAGCAAATATCTGCCCAACTGAAGACGGACAGAGGGGGCTGGCAAAGGATGTGAACCCGAGGTAAAGTGACTTCCTAGGGACACTTTCCCTGTCTCTTATTGTCAAACTGCAGACGTTCTGCATTACCCGGCGGCGACAGTCACAGCCTCTGGCCTGGGGTAGAGGGGGATCACAGGACAACGACCTATCTCCAAGCACCTTCCAGCAGGCCTGGCCGGCCCTCCAAGGCCCCGCAGCTCCTGTGGCTGGCGACCCACCGGGCGCCTCCATTGGAACCGGGCACCCTCACGGTGCAAGCTGAGCCAGTGCCCGGGCCTCCAGCTCCTCCTCCGGGTCCCCTGGGGGTGTGTTCGTCTAACTGTCCTCCCACCCGACCGGCGGTCCTGCGGGTGGCGCCCAGAACTTCGCTGCCCGCTATCCCGAGCCCGCGGAGCCCGGCGCCCCGCACTCGCCTCCCCAGCCCCACGCGCCCCACTCCGGGCGGCTGGGGACAACACGGCCACTCTACAGCCCTCGAGCCCCGCAAACCAACCTGGGAAGGGCGGTGGGGTCCGGCCGGTCAAGCGCGCCCATTCTCCCCGCTGGACCGACCACCAAACTGAGCCTCGGACAGCGGATTCGCCCAGGGCAGGGCCCAAAGCCCGCGCAGGAGCCCCGACAGGTGTCCGGCTTCGGAAACGCTGTCCCCACGAGGCCGCGCCGTGGACTCCAGACGCTTCATCACCTTTTCTACTATTGTTCCCCGCCACCCGCGAGCGACGCGTTCCGGGCATAGGGACGACGCGCTCCCCGCCCCGCCCCGCCCCGGCCGCGCCCCCCGGCGCCCCGCCCCCGGCCCCGCCCCCGCCGCCCGGGCCTCACGCCGCGCCCCGGCCTCTGCTCCCGCCCCGCCAGGGCGCCCGCGCCCCCCGGGGGAACGCCCTCTCCCGCCAGAGCCAATCATCAGAGCCTCGGGGGGGCGGCGCCGCAGCCCCGGCCCTCCTATCGGAGCACCCATAGGTCAACCCCGCTGTCACTCAGGAGGTCGCGGCCCGCACCCGCCTCCCTCCTTTTCCTCCACCCTCCCGTTCATAAAAAACGGCGGTTGGGCCGCGGCGACCGCCAACTGCAGGCGGGAAGCGGAGGGGCGAAGAGCCGGGGAGCGAGGGAAGGAGGGACTGCAGGGAGGAGGAGGAGAGATGGAGGAAGAGGAGGAGGAGGAGGGGAGCCCGGCCCAGCCGGAGCTGTCTCCATCGGGAACAAAATGGCGGCGCTGGCGGAGGGCCAACTGTGAGGCGGGGCCGCGGCCATTCCCCCTCCGCCCCCACCCTCGCGCCGGCCGGGCCGGTCAGGGGGAGCCCGCTCGCTCCGCTCGGCCGCGGGCGGGGAAGGGAGGGGAGCGGCCCGGCCCACTATGCAAAGCGGCGGGCGCCGCCGCCGCCGCCACCGCCCCGTGGCAAAGGTAAAAGGGTCGAGTTCAGCAGCCGCCGCCGCCGCGGCGCCTCCATGTCCGCGCGCCAGGCCCGCCCCCTCCGCCGCCGGCCCGAGCCCGCCCCGACCCTCCGTTCAGTTTTACCTCAGGATGGGGCGCCAAAGCGGCCTCGAAGCAGGTCCCGTGTCTGCGGCGGGCGGCCCCCGGCGCGGAGGGCAGGGCGCGGGGAGGCCCGGCTCCCGGCGTCGGCGGATGGCGGGAGCCCGGGGGCCGCGGGCTCGCGGGGCAGCAGGCGGGAGAGGCGAGACGCCGCGGTGGGAGCGGGGGCGGCGGGGGCGGGCCCGAGGGCGCCGCCGGGGTCGCGGGGCCGGGGGGGTTTGTTATTGTTTTTGTCAGTGAAAGGTCAGAGTTCGTGACCCCGGTGCCGCCGCCGCCGCCGCCCGCGCGCTGGTAGGAGGAGGGCGAATGTTCTTCTTCCTCTTCCCAGCGCCAGCCTCGCCGCGGCGGCGGGGGGCGGGCGAGCACGCGATTGGCTGAGGCGCGCGCGCGCACCGGAACGCCGCGGCCGGCGCCCGGTCCATCCGGCCCGCGAGCGGCGGGCCCCGGCGGCTCCTCCCGGGCTCGGCGGCGGCGGGCGGCCGGGGAGCCTGCCGCTCAGACCGCGCGGCCGCCCGGGGTCCCGGGCCGGTCAGGGGAGGAGCCCGCGGCCGCCGCGCGCCGTTGGGCGGCCGGGCGAGGACCGCGCTCCCTGGCATCGCCGCCCCCGGGCGCCCCGCGGGGCTCGCCGGGCGGCCCTGGTGGGAGCCGCGGGGCCCCGAGTGGCGCGGCCGAGTCCGCGGAGGCGGGCGGCCGGAGGGGCGTCCCGGGTGGACGGGGCGCGCTCTGGGCCTCGCTCGGTGCCCGCGTCTTTTGTGGCGATTTAAAGGTGCCCGGCCCAGAGCGCGCCCGTGGTGTCCGAGCCAGGCCTCGTGGGCAACGCCCCGCACCTGCGTGGGTTTTTTTTTTTCTTGTTTTTTCAAAGCGAACCTCGCGGCCGAGCCTGCGCAGTGCGCGCCCCGCCCCTCCCTGCGCGATCGGGACCCAGGAAAGGGGGAGGGTGTGCGCAGAGCAGCTTTGACGACAGCGGCGACGCTGCCCAAGGAAAATGTCGCGATCTGCCGCCTCTCGGGTCGTGGGGCTTGGGTTTGGGCTTGGCTCTTGTAGGTCACAGCTTTGACTGGCTTGGGAAGACGCGGGCACTTGTCCCCCATGTCCCCGAGTGTCCAGTCTCCCCTTGCCTGGATCACCAGGCTTCTGCGGGCTGCGGGTCCTGATCGATTTCCTCCCCTTTTCTTATTAGGAATAAATACTCCAAGATGACTGTTCTTAGACGGTACCTCTCTCGACTTTTTCAGGGTGATTCCTACTTTGATTTTGTCCATGATCTTAAAATACTTTATTTAAAATATTTGAAAATATTTCTATCTTAAAAGGTTTCTCTTTGGTAGAAGGTGTTTTCAACACACCTGTTTCCCTTTCCACTCTGTTGTCACCTTGCAAGGTGCAGGAAAGAGCTATATTCCTTCTTTTTTTTTTTTAAGAGGATTTTTTAATACTTATTTTTCAGTTTCCAGTGGACACAAATCTTTATTTTGCTTTTATTTGTATGTGATGCTGAGGATCGAACCCAGCGCCCCTCGCATGCCAGGCGAGCGCGCTACCGCTTGAGCCACATCCCCAGCCCAAGAGCTGTATTCCTAATATCGAGGTGACCCACACTGCATGGAACTGGAAGGGGCCTGGAGAGAATCCGGTGAAATCCTCTCTGGCAGGGAGATGTTTCCTATTTTATCAGGGAAGTGGGTGAGAACCCAAAAGGGTAAATGTTGTACCTAAGGTAACACAATATTTGCATGGGAAGTCCTTGTAGACATGGACTGCTTTGTGCACTTTTTCCAAAAATAAAAATTTAATGCTAAGTAGGCCTAGAGATGTGTGAAAATCCATAACAGGTTATCACAGGAACCTAGGGTGTTTTTTTTTAAATCTAAACAGTAATGAATGTTTCAATGACTTATGATTTTCTAATCTTTTCCCTTAATACTCTGTAGCTTTCTGAATGAAGCACTCTGTATAAAGATGCATTCTCTTGAGGTGCAGGAACTTGTACAGAGAGGTTCCATGTCCTGCCCAGGGTTGCAGATACCTCAGTAAAGCCAGGGCCCTGGTGTACCCTTATGGTGTTAAATTTGCAGTGAATCCGCTCACCTGATTGCCACATTTGCAGTAGTATTCAGGTAGGGCTCATAACAACCTTGATTGACTTGGCCATCTTTCCTTGCAGACAGATGCACGTGTGCATGCACCCAGGGGCTGTGTGCTCCCTTAGGGCTGCACTGGGCTAATGCTTTAATTGGCTTTATAATTCTTAATAGGCTTTGTAGGCACACAAAAAATGCACGTTGGATTGTGCTGGCTGCATTTGCCTTTTCCTGAGCTCATTAGAAGCATCTGCATTTCCAGTACTTTTAACATTGCTTGACCAGCCTTTAAGGGACTCTTGACTGGGTGCCCCTCTGAATTGCCAGGTCCCCGGGGTTCTGAAGCAGGGCCTGGCTTCAGCACTTTGCTGAGCATCACGGGTAATTCTGTGCTCTCCAGGCCTGCACTGCTGATTTCATTGCACACATGTGTGACAAAACAAACCGCCACCCAGAGATTGTTTATTTACAGGGACAGGAGCTGGGGGTGGGGGGTGATCATGCATCTAGCTGCACCTGCCCACACCGTGAGCCCCGGATGGGGATGTGCTGTTCCCTTTGTCCCTGCCCTCACGTAGACCTGGTGCACAGTGGAAAGGAGGGGCTATGAGTGCTTTTCCTAGCAGCAGTGTGTGACAAACGGACAATATTTATATTGTCCCTATATTTACAGAGGAACTTGGCAAAAAACAGGTTCTCGAGCTAGAATGTGAGCTCTGGCTCCTTGCACAGAACTCTGTGGGTGACACTCATCTGCCCCAGCTGTCCCCAGGGCAGGTCTCTTTCAGTGTGTTCCGTGGTCAATAATTGATTGGTTTTTCCCTGTGAACTTGAGAGCAGGAAGTATCACAGTTTCATTTTTTACCTAGCACAGTGAACATGCCTATTTACCATCCAACATTATTGTGCATTGAAATTTAAATAATATATGTTGACTCCATGACAATCAAATTTTAATTAAACAATAGTTGTAGATGCACAAAATTTTTCAAATTATTGCGCAGAGATCTGATGTTAAGAAAACTAATAAACGATGCTTTTCCTTTCTCAAGATAAATTAATTGCTGACTTTTGTATCCTAGATGGGGAAGGCTTAATCGTTGCCTTTGTAATGACCACGTATAAGGACTTTATCACATCTCCTGTAAAAGTTCATGCTTTCTTATCTAGGGTGACCATTTTCTCAGACTTCTCTTTGGATCGCTTATATAATTATTTCCCACTTGTGAAATAAACATTTAAACCTTACACAGTTGCTGTCAACCCTTTGATTTTTTTTTTCTTGAGACTGGAATGGGGGCAGGCGGAAGCTGTGGTCCCGGATTGCACATTCCTGACACTTACCCATGATCCCGTTTAATCTTGCTGTAATCTCACGAAGTAGTCGGCATTATCCTGTTTTTACAGCTGAAGAGGCCGAGGCCTGAGCAGGGAGGGTGACTGACACGAAGTCACGTGCTCAGCAAACAGCGGAACATTTATTAATAGTCATTTCTGTCCTCGAGGACTCTGAGGAAGAAAGCCCTGTTCTGCCCACGTCCGTGTCTCTGTGCAAGTCAGTCCCATCAGGCCACTTGCAGAGGGCTCAGAGAGACTCATGTCCCTGGGGTGGCCAGGTGGCTCTGGAGTGCATTCCCTATTCCTGTCTGAGTTGCCTTCTCTGAGACTCGGGCCCCTTTAAGCTGGGGGCTTCCTGCACCTGGAAGAAGTGTTCCTTGCAGTTGCCCTGGGCAGGGTCATCCTGGTCTGTTGGAGGAGGCCTCCATCTTGAGGGTCTGATGGCAACTTCAGATTATATTTTCAGCAAGGTGCATCTGCACTGGGCCCTGTTTTTAGAACACGGGTGGTTCTGAAGGATGCTCCTTGTTTTGAAATGTTGTGTAACTAGGAACTCAATCTTGAGGGCTGGCAGGTGGGGGGAAGCGTTCCCCTGTTGAGCACGTGGATGCCAGCTGTCCTGTTTTCTGTAAAGTGTCTTGTCCCCAGCCAGGCCTGCATCTGAGTCCCCAGCCTCTTGTAGTTTTTCTTTCCAGAGAATAACCCCGCTCCCTGCCAGGTGGAGGGTGGGCAGTCCCTAATCTGGAGGTGAAGTGCTAGGGATCTCAGTCTCATGTCTCTTTCCTTCCGCCTTCAGTCCTGTCCTGGTCTTCCAGGACATCTGGGCCTCGTTTGGAGCCTCTTCAAAAGCAGGGCCCCTTGTGCGTCTCATTGGGTGATGGGTGATGGGTGCTTAACCGCTGAGCCACATTCCCCAGAACTTTTCTGTGTTTCAAGTTAGGGTCTCGCTGAGTTGCTTAGGGCCTTGGTAAGTTGCTGAGGCTGGCCTCCATCTTGCAATCCTCCTGCCTGAGCCTCCCAAGTTGCTGGGATGACAGGTGTCCGTCACTGCACCCAGCAAGAAAAGAAAATCACTTTTAAACCAATTACCATCTTGCAGTTCCAGGAGCTGAGTTAGGTAAGTCTCGGGTCCCTCATGGTCGCAGTGACAGTGGCTGGAACTGGAGTGATGGGCAAGACTCCCTTCTAAGTCTGGGGTTGATGTTCTCATGGGAACACCTGCCTGCCTATACAGGGCCTCTCCACGTGGACTGGGCTTCTCCACAGCACAGCAGCTGCATGCCAGAGTCAGGAGGCCAAGGCGGGAGGATCACAAGTTTGAGGCCCATCTGGACCACTTAGTGAAGCCCTTTTTGTCTCCAAAAATAAAAAGGGGATGGGGATGTAGCTTTGTGATAGAGGGCTTTCCTCACATGTGCAAGGCCCTGGGTTCAACCCTTAGTACCACAAAAATAAAAGAAGACTGGGGATTCAGCCCAGTGTTAAAGTTCCCAAGGTCAACCAAAAAAAAAGTGTCACAAGAAAAGAAAGTGGGGGCTGGGGATGTGGCTCACCCCTGTAATCCCAGTGGGTCAGGAGGCTGAGGCAGGAGGATGGAGACTTCAGAGCCAGCCTCGACAACTTAGCAACTCAGGGAGACCGTGTCTCTAAGTAAAATACAAAAATGAGGCTGGGGATGTGGCTCAGTGATCGAGTGTCCCCGAGTTCAATCCTGGTACCAGAAAAAAGAAAACAAAGTGGCATTTTTATGATTTAGCCCCAGAAGTTACATAGTCACTTCCTCTGCTTGTTACCTGTTGAGGCCATCGCCAAGGTCTGGCGGGGCCCAAGGGAAGGGAATGTATATGCCACACTAAGCAGGAGTGACGGTGCCACATGGAACGTGCAGGAGGGCATCCAAGTGGCATCTGAGTGGCAGCGTTGACTGTACCCGGGGACAGTCTGTAAACGGAAGAGCAAGGGGCTTCCTAACACTCAGGCCTGACCTTGTCCCCAACTTGAAAGCATCTTAAGGCCCCCGGAGTCTGCTAATAACTGGAGGATAAGGTCAGTGGCCCCAGATGGCCTTTCCAGTGTCACCACTGTCGTGACGTCTGCGTCTGGCCATTCTGAACCACTGCAGTCCCCGAAGAGGCCACACGGAGGCCCGTTCCTGAACCCCGTCCTCCTGCCCTCTGCCCCCCCTCTCCAGTCCCCTTTCGCTGTGAGTCGAGGCCCAGCTCAGAAGTCACCCTGAGGACTGCTCCTGACCTGCCTCAGGTCCCCCCAGTCACTGTCCCCCTGCCCTGTGCTCTTTCCCTGCGCTTCCAGCCGTGACAGTGCGCAGTTCAGACTTCCCACGAAAGCTGCTGCAGGCCACCGATCACCAGCCGGTGCTTGGCACGACGTGGAGCCTGGCGTCACTGTCAGAATGCACCTGGTTACACAGTGTCCCATGGCGCCCTAGAATTCTCAGAGTATGCACGCGGCACTCAGCCACCGGCCACCCTCTTCCTGCAGAGCTGCCCGGGGACTCCCAGCCCCCGGGGCAGGCCCTGGCCCTCCTGGAGGGCAGCATCCGGGTCCCCACATCAAGGTGATTCCTACACAGAGGGTTCAGCTGGGGCTTAGGTAATCAGCGCTGCCCGGAACCAGGAAACTCCGTGTTTATGTCACCGTGTGTCTGTGTCAGCTGGGGGAGTCAGTTCCTGGAATAACTGACCATGAATGGCCTTTCAGACAAGGAGGGTGGCAGCTGTGTGGCGGGCGGGGACCATGGCTGTCTTGACACATCCACACGGTCCCCAGGTACTGCTGACAGGCAGCACAACTCCCGGGTCCATTTGGTGACAAGCAGAGAGCACTGTAGATACTCAGTCTCCCCCACCCCTGTGCCCATCCTGCAGAAGCTCCTGAGCCGCTGGGGCTCTGGAGGCTGAGGCAGGAGGATCGTGAGTTCAAGACCGGCCTCAGCAACAGCGAGGCCCTAAGCAACTCAGCAAGATAGGGCTGGGGACGGGGCTCACTTCCTGGGATTACACCACCGAGCACCACCATAGCCAGCGGGACCCCGTCTCTTTAAAAAATAAATAAATAAAATATATGTGCTTCGGGTTTTAAATTTCCAGCTGCCCAGGAGCAATGCAGGTAGGTCTGGCATATATAAATATATAAAAATAGAGCTTTATTTTTTTATCATATTGAAATAGTATTATGTGTATATTTTAGTTGTAGATGGACACAACACCTTTATTCTGTTTATTTTTATGAGGTGCTGAGGATCAAACCCAGGGCCTCGCACATTCGAGGCAAGTGCTCTACCACTGACCCCCAACCCCAGCCCAAAATAGTATTATATTTCATAATATATTCAAGTAGCATTGCACTAGTTACATATTACACAATAAAAGGTGTACTGTGGTTTGGGGTTGATAATGAAATGCACAATTTAGGCCTAGGGCCATGTTTATCATGACTTTGGAGGGGAAGGAATTCACATTGTAGGTGTCAGAAAATTGCTTAGAATACGAAGACTGCTCATGTGAGCAGCTCAAGAGACACCCTGGGGAGCAGCCCTGATGTCGGTGTTGCTCTTAGCTAGGCCCAACTTTGCCAATTGTGACCCCAGAAAAATGCCCTAATGCTTCTTGTCCCCAGCTTCCTCATCTGCAAAATGGGCATAACGACAGAACTCATCTGGGCAGGCCTCTGGGGGAGAATTCAATTGAATAATAAGGTTACGGAGTGCTCAGTGCTTAGTTGTGGCCAAGAATCATGGAAAGAGTCTCTTAGGAGCTTGTAGAGGTTGGTACTGTTTAGCTACTGATTAACAATTCTGTCTGATTGGGAACTTACAAGATCAATAATGTCAAATCACCTTCCCCAATACCACTGACTCGAATACCTAGCAAAACATGGATGACAGATGGCCCAAATAATGGCCCCCTGAGTATTCTATCACAGATCATCCCCAAAATCCATGGCAAGGTGAAGCCCTTGCATGTCACTAATCCAAACCCTAGTTTTCTTCTAGAAGATTTGGTCCAGAGAGTGGGCCCTGCATGAATCCACAGCGGCCACCCCTCCCCGCCTGCTGCTGACATATTAATCAGCTTTCTGTCGCTACAACAAAATACCTGACATAGTTAACTTAAAAAGAGAAAAGGTTCACTGGGGGGAGCTTCTAAGCAAGAAGTAGCCCCAGGAAGCCCAGCCATCCTTCCCTGGGGGCTGTGGACAGGGACAGGAGCCCCGGCTCTCAGTGGCAGCCAGCAGCCTTGGGAAGCAGCCCTGGAATTCAGCTGACCCTGGGACAGCAGGTCGGAAAAGCCCACCGATTTGGGGTTTACCGGATCCTCTGCTCTGGGGCCTCCTCCTGCAGAACCCACTTCCTCCTTGCTCCATTCTGTCGGCTTCCTCTTACTCGCTGCTAAAAAGAGGCCTCTTCTCAGTGTGGGCACATCTGGCCTCGCCACCAACGGAGCGCAGGAGGCAGAGAATGTTCCATGATCGCAGAAGCCACCGAACGCAGCCTGAATCAATTAACAGAAGATCCCACCGAGTTTCTGTAGCGTCTGGGCCTCTTCCTATCTCCCTTGGCCTCGGTGGCCAGAGTCCCCATGTCAGGCTTCTGTCTGGGGACAACTTTTACACTGAGGATCAGAGGAAGAAGTTGCACTAGGTGCAGACAAAGCAACCACCCTGGTGACCGCAGCAGCTGCCTGCCCTCGGCACATTCCCAAAGGGGACACGGAGCATGGTCCTCTTCCCCTACACCCCCACCCAGTGCCAGGCTGTGCCACAGGGTGTCCCCCAGTTACTTCATCAGCATGACCAGAAAAACTCTTGAGCCTTTTTCATTTTTTGGTACCAGGGATTGAACTCAGGGGTGCTTAACCACCGAGCCACACCCCCAGCCCCTTTTTATTTTCAGACAGGGCCTCACTAAGTTGCTGAGGCCGGCCTCCAACTTGCGATCCTCCTGCCTCAGCCTCCCGAGCCGCTGGGATGACAGACGTTCGTCACGGTGCCTGGCTCAGCGGGTTATTAGGAAGCCCATTTATGTGCATCTTGCCACTAAAATGATTCCGCTGGAGTGAAGTCCTCCACCGTGAACAAACAGGTCTGCCCCGTAACCCGGTGGCAACCCTCCATCCCGCTTAATGCAAACATTTAAAAGGAAAAACTGCCACCTAGGAAAAGAAATTCCCTGAAAATATTTAATGTAAATAAAGTCCTGGAGACGAGGGTGCTTTTTACAAACGGTTTGTCACCAGGGCCTTTCCCTAGGGGGCAGGGCAGCAGGAGAAGGGGGACAGGAGAGCAGGGAATGACAAGGCTGATCCTGACTCTAAGCAACAAGGAGCCCTGCCCCTCGGCCCCTCTCTGCTTTCCATCAAGAAAAAAAAAGAAATTTCCAGCATCATGAGCAACGTGGACGGTCCCAGGAGGTGACAGATCTTCAAGCCCCGACTTCCCGCACCCTGGAGGGTCCAGGGCCACCTGCTGAGATCAGGGACCCACCTCCTGTTCTTTCTGTTTGGCTTCTTTTGAAACATGAAAAAGGCTTCGGTGGTGGGACCCAGGGACCCCAGGGCCACCGAGTGTCTAGGGTCAGGCTCCCGTGAACAGGCGGCCCCTGGGGGTGGACACGGGAAGGCGCACAATAAATTAGAGTCCCCCGAGGGTCCGAGCTGGTCCCCAGGGTGGGGGTCTGTCGCCCGCTGTGTTTCCAGATTTGCCTGGAGAGGAGGGGGCCTTTGGGGACTCACAGCAGGACACGGTCGCGGCCAGCTGCAGGGGTCAGGTGCCTGTGCCCGCATCCAGGGGACACCTGGCTGGTGGCCAATGAGTCCCCAGGACTCTGAAGTGACTTCCCTTAGTCACTTGGAAAACGTGGAGATGGCGGTGGCGACTCAGCCAAATAAAGTGCTTCGGAGGTGACAGGTGACAAGGTGACAAGCTCTCCTGCGGGTTCTCTTCCACCAAGGCCCGGGGACAGGAGGGACCGGCTGCTGCTTCCAGGAGCCCAAACCAACACTCGGGCGCCGAAGCCCCTGCTTGAGCACGTTGGTCACCATCTTCAGGCGCCAAGTTGTCACCTCACTGCCAGATGAGGGAGTGGCTCGTGGCTGGGGCTGGGACAAGGGGGACATGGGGGCCATAAATATTCCACCTGCGGAGGTGCTGGGTGGGGCGGGTCCCAGCGGGAAGGTTGACGTGGGTCAGGACCAGTCGTGACCCGGGTGGCCTCCGCCAGGGCTCAGTGTCCCCCAAGAGTCTCTCAAGTCCCGAGTCCCAGTGGCCACTGCTATAGCACGCTGGCGTCCTCCATGGCCTGCATCCACCTGCGAACAAGACAGCACTGTCCCCACGGCCCTGCCACAGAAACCCCGGGTGACCGCACTGACCACTGTCACCCAGGCAAGGGGCCCCGTGACACCCAGGGCCTGGGGGGTGCAGAGGTCCACCCGGATCCGAGGGCTGAGCCCCTCCCCAGGAGGACAGGGTGGCCCCGGGCAAGGAGCAGGCCACACGCCCGGGCTCCGGGTGGCACCTGGGGGACAGGCGGGGACTGGGGAAGGACGTTCCTGTACCTCTGAGCGACACCAGCGCCCTCCGCCTTGAAGCTGTAGAAGAGGGTTTTCTTGTGGTAAAGGTGGAACACGGGGCCCGCCTCGCCGCAGCCCTCCTTTTCCGGGGCGATGGTGAAGCCCAGCAGCGGCATGCTCTCCAGGGCCACCTTGTCCTGCGGGGGCAAGGGACAGCCTCACGTTGAGCACCACACCCTGTGGGGACCCCCGGGGGGTGGACAAGGAGGGGCGCCTTGGGGCCACCCACGCTCACCTCCCACCCTCGCCTCCACCCGGGCCACCCCAAGGGGGAAGGAACATTCTAGAACAGCCCATCAGGAGGAGCCAAGCATTTTCTCCTTCATTCCCTTGTTCAATCGTCACTAGGATCATTGAGGGTGTCCGTCCCCATTCAAAAGAAGAAACTGAGGCTCAGAGAGGCTCCCAGGGTCACCCGGACTGTGGATCTGGACCTGCCATGCCTTCTGACCCGGCCTCCGTCAGCGCCTGACCAAAGACTCGGTGCCCAGGTGGCCAATGACAACCTCTGATGTGTTTATCCCCCGAACCCTCATTTCCAGGACGCAGCCCTCGGATGTCCCTGCTAAGAAGTCGCTAGCAGTTCCATGAGGTATGCCCAGAGGGCGCAGATGGATCTTAAAAACATGGCTCCGAGGAAAATCTATGTATACATTTTTTTAAAAAAAACTACTGGGGACTGAACTCAGGGCTGCTTCACATGCTAGGCCAGCACCCCGCCACCGAGCCATAGCTCCATCCACACAGGAAATATATCTTTGGCCAGGAGCAGTGGGCACGCCTGTTATCCCAGCAGCTCCGGAGGCTGAGGCAGGAGGATCGTGAGTTCAAGGCCAGCCTCAGCAACTCAGCGAGACCCTGTCTCTAATAAAATATATATATATATATATATATGGACTGGGGATGTGGCTCAGTGGTTAAGTGCCCCTGGGTTCAATCCCTAGCACCAAAAAAAAAAAAAAAAAAAAAAAAAATTTGAACCAATCTTTAAAAATCTCTAGATTGGGAAAAGTGTTTGACAAGATGCAACATTCATCCATGATTTGAACTCTCAGTAAAGTAGGAGTTGAAGGGAATGGCCTTAACCTGACCCAGGACATCTATAAAAAATCAACAGCCAACATCGTACTCAGAAGTAAAATCCTAAGTGCTTTTCCCCTAAAATTGGGAACAGGGAAAGAGGGTGCTCACTCATGAGCCTAACCTGATACGCACTAGAGGTGCTGGCCACTGCACTAGGGCAGGAAAAATAAACAAAAAGATGAGGAATGATAAAGGTCACAGAAGTCAAACTATTTCCTGGAATTCGAGTGGCTCTGGAGGCTGAGGCAGGAGGATCGTGAGTTCAAGGCCAGCCTCAGCCATTTAGTGAGGCCCTGAGCAACTCAGGGAGACCCTGTCTCTAAATAAAATATAACAAGGGCTGGGGACGGGGCTCAGGGGTTAAGTGTCCCTGGGTTCAATCCCTGGTACCAAAAAAAGAAAATATTGATGAATAGACTTCAGCAGAGTTATGAACTGCTCTTCACCACGAGAAGGAACAGGTAGCACCTGTAGAGGCTGGGCCTTGTGTTCTCAGGACTCTAGGGAGGCCACTGACATGCCAACCCCTTCACCCATCTAAGATCGCTAATGTCCCCCACGCGTGTCCTGCAACGTTGCTTGAGGACCGGGCTGTGGCAGGGCGGTGTGGGGAGCCGCCACATATGGAAAGCTCCTCACACACCTCACAGGACAGTGGAGCCTCCGGGAGGCCGTGGAGAGGAAGTCCAGCTGGCCGGTCAGTGGTGACAGCCCCTCTGTGAGTGTCCCCTGGTGTGCCTCCTTAGCTGGAGGCCTCTCTGGGCCCTGGAAGGCTGCTGGGCCACATTTCAGTTTGTTGTGGGATCAAAACTGCCCCCAGCTCAGAAAGCCCCACCTGGGTGACCGTGAGTAAAGGTCACCTTGGTCCCCGGTGCCTGGTCCCTCAGGCTCTGGAAGAGTCCCCCACCTGTCTGCCTGCTTCCCTGCAGGTCCCCGTGACCCCAAGGAGGGGCCTGAAAGGAAAGCTTTGCACCCTAAGGAAGTGACCTGGGGACATCAGCCGAGCCCCGCTGTGGTCACCAGGGAGCGGCCAGCCCTGGGCTCTTCCTGCAGGGGACAGAACGCAGCTGAGACCCGTGTTGAAAGGGGACTTGGCCTGAGGAGGCTGCCAATCAGAGGGTGCGACCCTTTCACACGATCCAACAGGCTTCCCCTGGAGCAGTCCCCAGCCTGTGACCACAGCCCCACAGCTGTCCACCTTGGGAGCTGGCTGCCGGTTTCGAGGGTTCTCTAGCCTCTATTTTAGAGGATGTAAGATGAGCTCTAAAAATGTCACACTTTTTTTTTTTCTTTTTGGTACCAGGGATTGAACTCAGGGGCACTCGACCCCTGAGCCCCGTCCCCAGCCCTATTTTGTGTTTTATTTAGAGACAGGGTCTCGCTGAGTGGCTCAGGGCCTCGTTTTGGCTGAGGCTGGCTTTGAACTGGAGATCCTCCTGCCTCGGCCTCCCGAGCTGCTGGGATGACAGGAGCGAGGCACTGCGTCCAGCTGTTTCCCTTTTTCCTGGGGCGTGTGATATCCTGCAGCCATCAGCTACCCCAGTAAAAGAAATGGATGGACAACAGGGGGTGGCTTCTAAGCTGCAGAATTCTGTCCCAAATCACCCCACAGAGGGCACAAAGGAGTTTCCTCCTGGGGCACGGCTGGCGTACCCCGATGCAGGGCCTGTGACAACGGAAGACTTCCTGTGTCCTTCCACATGCAGGACCCTGCCGTCTCTGCAGAGAGACTGCAGGTCCCTTTGGTGGGGACGGCGGGGGACTGGACGTCCACACCCAGCAGGCCACTGCTCTACAGAGGCTCCCGGCCGGGAGGGGTGGCCCCCACAGAGGGGTCCACAGGGCCCTGCGGGGAAGTCACGTGGGCAGACCCCAGGGGCCTCCGGGGCACCCACTTGACAAGGGGGGACCTGGAACGCCACCGTTACCTCGCTGGCCGCGTAGGTGTAGAGCACCTTGCCTTTGATGACAAACCAGAGCTTCTTCCAGTGCCGCTTGCCCCTCTTACACCGGCTCAGGTAGCCGCTGATGGCACAGCCCTCTCCAGAGGCTGTCACCTGCAGAAGGGACCACAGCAGTCAGGCGACAGGCGGGGGACACAGTTCAAACACCAAGGGGAGAAGCCCCCGCAAACCGCCCGCCTGCCTGGAACCTGAGACCGGGATCTAGTCAGCACCCAGGTCAGCACAGCAGGACTTCAGGGTGTGACAGACAGGATTGAGGGGACCCAGGGGACCTGAGGTCAAAACCTGCCTCGGAGCTGTGCGCAGTGCTGCTCGGCGGAGGCTGAGGCAGGAGGATCTGCAGTTCAAGGCCAGCCTCAGCCACAGCGAGGCCCTAAGCAGCTCGGGGAGACCCTGTCTCTAGATAAAGTACCAAACAGGCCTGGGGACGGGGCTCAGGGGCCGAGTGTCCCCGAGGTCCGTCTCTGATACCCTCTCCTGTCCCCCAGGGGACAGTGGACACTCCAAGTCCCCGCCTCCTGGAGGTAGCCGTCCGCCTTACCTCCGTGAGGGCCGAAGGGACTTTCTTCTGCTTCTTGAAGGTGGAGGGGAAGACGGCGGAGAGCGCGCTGCCCGAGGAGAAGCGGGCGGAGGTCAGCGGGAAGCTCATGCTCACGGGCCGCTCTGCAGGGGACAGAGGCCACCAACGGCTCAGGCGGTCCCTCCCACCAGAACAGACAGAGGCCGTGGGGCAGGGGCTGGGCTGCCCCCTCTGGTGGGCGCCCTGGGGTGAGCTTGGACCTCCAGGTGCCCCAGGGCCACTTTGGTCCACTCGCTCCCTCGTGGGGGACGTGGTTTCAGGCGGGGACAGTGGGGCAGAGGAGGAGCCCGGGCCACCCACCTCTCAGGGGGCCGGGGCCGCCCCTCTTCTTGAGCTCCCCGTAGCAGCCGTCGCACACCTTGGCCATGCGGTCCTTGAGGTACCGCAGCGGGTACTTGTTCCGCGAGCAGTTCCGGCAGACGATCTGCGGGACACGGGGACACGCGCCAGTCAGGCTGACCACGGCCCCTGCCCGCCTGGCCCCGCCTGGCCCCTCCTCCAGGGAGCCCTGACTGCTGACTGTCCCCAGGTGTCGTGACCCCTACTTTCCAGGCCACGTGCCACTGCTCCTGAGCAAGTCCCCTCGGGCCTACTCCTCCCTCCTCCAGGGACCTGCCACGTGTCCTTCACAACTGTGTTTTGGGGCGTCTCCTGGAAATAGAGGGGACACCAGGAGAGGACAGGAGGGGACCAGGGGGAGGCAGGGGGCAGGTCACCGTGGAGTGCTGCTGACTCAGGTGTGTGACACGCACACACAACTGGGGAACCAGCCCCACCATCCTGTGGGGTCACAATGCACCCCAAAATTAACTGAAAGATTAAACATGGTAAGTAGGGAGCCACCTCGGGATTTGGAGCATGGTGACAAGTAACCCTAAGTGCTGGCGAGGACGTGGGGACAGGCACCCTCCTGCACGGCCGGTGACACTGCAAAGCCAGCCTCAGTGGGAAGCAGGATGGAGACTCCTCAGGAAACTGGGAATGGAACCACCATGTGACCCGCCTGTCCCACTCCTTGGCTTATACCCAGAGGACTTAAAGTCAGCACCCGACGGGGACACGGCCACATCAGTGTTTACAGCAGCACAATTCACAACAGCTAAACGTGGAACCGACCCAGATGCTCTTCAACAGATGAATAGATAAAGAAAATGTGGTCTATAGACACAGTGGAATATTACTCACCCATAAAGAAGAATGAAATTATGGTGTTTGCTGGTAAATGGATGGAACTCAAGACTATCAGGCCGAGTGAAAGAAGCCACTCCCCCCTAAACAAAGGCCGAACGTTCTCTCTGATATGAGGACACTAACACACGGTGTGTGTGTATGTGTGTGTGTGTGTGTGAGTGTGTAATGCTCACTGCATTACACAAAGGGAACCAAGGGGCGGGCATGAAGCGGATATGACTTTCCTGCGTTCACACATGAACACACGACCAGTGGCAGGCCACATCATGTACAAGAAAGGGAAGTCCCACTCCCCGTGTGATTCATATGTCAAAATGCACTCGGGGTCATGTGTCTCTACACAGAACAAATAAAAATTATAAAATATTTAAAGTAAATATTGAAAAATAAAATAAGACGGTCGGTCCCCTCCCCCCAGGGCCAGGTGGACGTGCCTTGCTCTGGGCCCTGGACCCTGGCTGGGCAGGGAGGCCCTGTCCCCACCCCGCGGCACTCACCTTGCCGCACGCGTGGCAGTGATGTCGCCTCAGGGTGAGGGAGAAGTCGCAGCCGCAGTTCATGCACATCATGACGTGGGTGACGGGCACCAGGGTGGGGGGCCTCTCCCCGAGGCTGACGCCCAGCCGCTCCCGGATCTGCGGGGACAGAAGCGGCCAGCAGCGGGTCAGGCGGCCCCTCCCCTCCCCGGGTGTGGGGCGCAGGGGACTCTGGTGCAGAGGGACCTCCGTCGCGCTCCTGATTTGCGTGGCCTGGGCTGGGAACAGCTGGACCCTGAGGCGTGGCCAGGGGGTGCTGTGTTCCTGGGGCGCAGGACGGGGGTCACAGCAGGGTAGGGGCGCGTGGAAGGCCAGTGTCCCCAGGTCAGGGCGCGGCACCTCCCTGGCACCCGCTGAGGCTGGGAGCTGGTCCCCACTCACCTCCACGCTGTGGTGGAAGGCGGCCAGCGCCTGGGCCTTGTAGTCCTCAGGGAGCGCTCTGCTCAGGCAGCTGTACCACTCGTCCCTCTCGGCGCAGGAGCTGCGGGCATGGGCCTCGGTGAGCGGGGCAGCTGCGGCCTCCACCTCCCGCCCCTCCCTGTGGATCACTCCGCGCTGCGCGGCCCCACCCCAGAGCCCCTCACCCCACCACCAAAGCAGCTACATTGGTCATTTGTTTATTTAGACAGTCCCCCCAGACTAGATCCCAGTTCCTCATGGGGCCATGGCGCACCCCTGTCATCCCAGCAGCTTGGGAGGCTGAGGCAGGAGGATTGCAAATTGGAGGCCAGCCTCAGCCATTTAGCGAGGCCCTAAGTCACTGAGGGAGACCCTTCTCTCAACATAATCCAACAAGGGCTGGGGCTGGGGCAGACACTCCCACCCCCTCAAGTCAGGTTGAGCGCCCCTGGTTCTAGCCCTGGGGGGTGTGAGTGGAGGAAGGAATCAGTCCGTCCAGCTCCTGGCCTCTACCAGGGGCCATGGCCGCGTGGGTGCCTCTGGGTCTGCTTCTCCAACTCCAGCTCCCAGGGCCGTGGTGAGGGTGAAATGAAATAGGGGGTGTCCTCTGTCCTGTCCCTCTGTCCCTGGCAAGACACCGTTCCAAAGCAGGGGGCCCTAGGGAAGCCTAGAGGGTCCCACAATTTAGGAGGGCACAGAAGGCCAGGGTCCTCGTGGACGGGGGTGGCAGCTGGCACGGGTGAGCACCCCATCTTTCCATCTTTCCCCTGATGTCCTACAGGGCTCCCTAGAGGCTCACGCACCCCACAGACAGACTTCGCCAGCCCCCTCTCTGCGGAGCACCGCGTCCTGAGTGGACAGGGCCACCCCAGGGCTAGGGTCCCTGGGAACCAGCGCAGGGTGGAGTTCCCACGGTGCCCACCAGGTGGCGCGCACGGCCCGCGCAGAAAGCCCGCGCCCGAGGGGGCGGGAGGGACGCCCTGGCTGCGGGGGGGACCAGGTGCTCGGTGTGGGCGTGGGGACAGCCGGCTGCCGTGTCGGTAAGAGGAAATCCACGGGTTCCACGGCCCCTCCGCCCCCACTGCTCCAGTGTGGAGGGTCTAGGCTGGCAGGAGGGGACGGGCCTGTCACTGGCAGGCTCCTGGATGCCACAGGCCAGAGCGCAGGGCCCCTCCCTGGGGGAGATGGGCGTCCCCACCTGAGGCCCAGCGTGGCCTATCAGCACCCTCAGCCAAGGCTGGACACAGACCACCCCCCCTCGTCACTGACTTGATGGGGGGGGGCACGGATCCCTGCCCAGCACCCCTCCTCCTTCCCCTCCTCCCCATACCTTGAGGCTTCGTCCAGCCCACAGCCTGGCCCCACACCTCGAGGCCACACCCCTCCTGTGTTCCTGCCCATACCCCGACGCCCCGCCCCTCCTGCAGCCCCACCCTATCCCTGAAGGCCACACCCCTACCCAGCCCCGCCCCATACCTTGGGGCCCCGCCCACTCCACAGCCCTGCCCCATGTTGAGGCCACACCCCTCCTGTGCTCCTGCCCTCTTCTGAGGCCCTGCCCCTCCAGCAGCCCCACCCTGTACCTTGAGGCCACGCCCCTCCCTGGCCCACCCCACACCTTTAGGCCCCACCCATCCCATAGCCCCGCCCCGTACCTCAAGGCCCCGCCCCTCCAGCAGCCCCACCCTGTACCTCGAGGCCACGCCCCTCCCTGGCCCACCCCACACCTTTAGGCCCCACCCATCCCATAGCCCCGCCCCGTACCTCAAGGCGCCGCCCTCCCGCAGCCCCGCCCCCTACCTGGCCGACAGCAGCAGGCAGCACTCGGGCACCTCGATCTTGAGCGCGTAGGGCACCTTCTCCATCACGGGGCGGCTGACCTGCGGGACCCACAGAGCCCCTTCAGGCTGCGGCGGGAGGGCAGCAACCCGCCTGCTGTCCACAGGTGGCGGTGGACAAAGGGGCCTGGCCCTGCCATGGACATCGTCTCTGCCCCAGGGTCCTCGTGGGCCGAGGGTGGCCCTGGTGCCATGGCTGAGGCTGTAGGAGGTGTCTGGCTGCTGGCGCCGTCACCCCCAGGAAGGCTGTGGGGACTGTCCCCTCCTGGGCAGCCTACAGGCACGCTGTCCTGCCGGGCGGACGCCGGCCCCTGGCAGGGTCTCCCACGGCCTCCTCCACCAGGCGACTCCGCGGAGCCCCTGGGTCACTGGCCCGGTCCTCCCCGCTCCCCGCCCTGCCGCTGGCAGGCGCCTCCTCTGTCCTCGGTGACGACTGCCCCAAACCTCCTGCTCCCCAAGAGTGCCCCAAATCCACCAAGCGTCCCCATCCTCAGGACCAAGGTGCGCTGGGCGAGGCCACACGGGCGTGTCCACGTTTGTGGCAGCCATTACTACAAGGGCCACATGTGGAAAGGACCAAGCGTCCCTTGAGGGGTGAGTGCGTGACCCAGCGGTGCCACACACACACAGAATGGCACTGAGGAAGGAGCAACCGGACGCCTGTCACCACACAGATGGGCCTCAGCGGAGAGAGCCGGCCACAGGACATGACCGCTGTTAGGGGACCCCATGCAGGAGGCCCCGGGAGTGGTGGAGGTCACCGCCACAAAAAGAAAGGTGGTTCTGTTTGACCCAGCTATCCCAGTCCTTGGTCTACACCCAAAAGACTTACAATCAGCACACGACAGTGACACAGCCACATCAATGTCTATAGCAGCTCAATCCACAACAGCTAAGCTATGGAAGCGACCTAGGTGCCCCTCCATAGATGAATGCATAAAGAAAATGTGGCATATATATTCAATGGAATATTACTCAGCCATGAAGATGAAGGGAATCATGGCATTTGCAGGCAAATGGACGGAGCTGGAGACTATCAAGCTAAGCAAAATAAGCCAATCCCCCAAAATCAAAGGCCGAATGTTGTCTCTGATAAGTGGATACTGACTCCCAATGGCCAGGGTAGGGGTAGAAGTTCACTGGATTAGACAAAGGGAGGGGAGGGGGATGGGAAGAAAATAAGAATGGTGGTTCCCAGGGGCTTAGGCCCTCTTCCCATCAGCTATTTATCAAGTGCTCTGAGTGCTTAGGATGCTGCCTCCAGGGAGCCCTCCAGGGTTCCCTCTCCCCAGAGGACCCGGAACATGCCACAGACCACAGTTGACACTGATTCCCGGGGTGGCCCTCTCCAGGCCTGTGGGGGTGCCTCTCCTCCTCCCCTGGGGCCTCCCAGATGCCCAGCACCAGGCTCTACCTTCATATTGGCCACCGCCAACGAGCTCTTCAGCCGGTACTTGCCGTCCTTCTGGGGATACGTGTACAGAAGCACGTCGCTCATCTGGGGAGAGGGCAGGCTATCAATCAGGCTCCTCCGGGTCCCTGTGCCGGGCTTCCGTCCTGGAGGATCCCTGAGCTCTGGGGTGCACAGGCATCCGGCACTCCCCAGGGACCCCGCAGGTGAGCAAGACCACTCTGGGCTAAAACGTGAGCCCCTTCCCCACAACCCCACTCCGAGTTAAGACGCTCAAGAGGGACCAGGCATGATGCTGCACGCCTGTCATCCCAGTGACCCCAGAGGCTGAGGCAGGAGGATCCCAAGTTCGAGGCCAGCCTCCGCAACTTAGTGAAGTCCTAAGTGACTCATTGAGACCCTGTCTCTAAATAAAATACAAAATAGGGCTGGGGATGGGGCTCAGTGTTTGAGTGCCCCTGAGTTCAATCCCTGGTACCCACAATAAAAACCAGGGTGTGGGGTGTCCATGGTACAGACTCTGGACACTGCGGAGCAATCCAAGGGAATGCACCACCAAGACTTGCAGATGAATCTCAAAATCCCGCCGAGTCAGGGCAGCCGGACACAAGCCTGCAGCCTGACCACTTTAGTAGGAAGGTCCCCATCAGACAAAGCAATGCTTAGTGACAGAAGTCCAGCCAGTGGCCACCTGGCTCCCTGGGGCAGCTGTATCTGCCACTGTCTTCCCGTGTCCTTTTCCTTCCGTGGGACCCTGAGGGCTGAGGGTAAGGCCCGTGGGACTGACCTCCCTGTTTCCAGAACCCACCACAAAGGAGGTGCTCGGCAAACCTCGGACGTGGGCTCTGAAGCGCGTGCTCAGAGCTCAATGCTGTTGCTTTGCCCACAATCCTAGTAAAGTGCAAGAGGCTGTTAGAGGCAGCCAGGATGGACAGGAACAGGGAATGACGGAGAGAAACAGGATACCCACAAGACAGGAGGTGTTAGGGTTGGGTCTTGACTATCCCCTGAGTGCTCCTGCGTGGAAGGCTTGGTCCCCAGCCTGGTGCTATTGGGGCGTATGGTGCTTTAAGAGGCGGGGCTTAGCGGGAGGTCTTTAGGTTCTTGGGGGTATGTTCTTGAAAGGACTGTGGAACCCCACCCAACCCCTTCCTCTTCCTCTCTTTGGCCTCCTGGCCCCGAAGACGAGGGGCTTAGCTCTGCCTTGACGCGCTGTCTCACCACAGGCCCCAAAAAACAGGGCCAATGGGCTGCGAGGTGGGGCTCCCGCAACTGAGCCAAGAGAAACCTTTCTTCTTTTTAAGTTGACCCTCTCGGATGTCTGTTACAGTGATGGAAAGCTGACTAACACAGTAAGTACAGGATCCTGGCGGTCCTGGGAGGGGGACAGGGAGCTGCCCATGTGTCAGTGAGCCACCAAGGTTGACATCAGTACACCACAGGACGTAGATCCTGCCCTGCTCCATTCTACCTGTTCCTTGCCACTCGAATGCGGGCCCTGGACAATTTCACGGGACTAGAGGGTCCAGGGGCTGGAGCTGGGTGGGGACCGTACTTACCAGAAACAGGTGCCGGGAATGTCTGCTCTTGCCCCTGACTTTCGCCAGTGTCCCTTCCTTTAGAAACTCCTGTGGGGAGGGAGGCACACCTCGGTCACCTGGCTTGGGCCACTGCTGCCCCAGACAAGGGGCAGGGGATGACCCTGAAGACTCCAGAGGACCAGAAAGCAGCCCCCATGGAGGACCCTCAGGCCTCGCTAAGTGGCTGAGGCTGGCCTCCAACTTGCGATCCTCCTGCCTCGGCCTCCCATGCCGCTGGGATGACAGGCCTGAGTCCCGGGGCCCGGCAAAGACCGTATTTTTAAGATGCTTTCTTGAGGTTTGTTCTAGAGATGATCTTCTGCTTCTGCAGCCACTCGGGACTGAAAATACTTGGCACCCCGTCTTCCCGGAGTGAGGAGACCCCCCAGGACACCCAGAACCAACCCGTGCTGGGGCGGGGGAGCCTGGCACTCCCCACAGGGTGGCACTCACCCTCCCTGGCTGCAGCAGGTCTCCCTGGCCGTGCACGCTGTGGTCGATGTGCACCAGCTTCTGCAGGTTCTCCTGTGGGCGAGGGCAGAGGGTCAGGCCCTGGTCCCCGATCTGGCCTCTATCAACGGCAGGGGGGACGCTGGGCAGAGCCGGGCCTGCGGGGTGCCAAGGCTGGTCCTGCCAGGCTCAGGGCCTGACGCCACCCTCCTGCTGTGTGTGCTGGGGACGGACCCTGTCTGTCTCTGGGCCACAGCTCCTGCTCTCCCAAGGCTGGGTCCCGTCTCTGCTCCCAGGAGGCTCCAGGGGCCTGTGAGTCCCAGCTGACCTTAAATCTGCAAGACCCCAGGTCACCAGCCGGCCCCTGAACGGAATCCCAAAGCCTGACACGCTCCTCCCTACAAACGTTCCACCACGGGTGACACACGGGAGGACGAGGTGGCGGGCAGCTCAAATGTTAACGCATTCCCAGGGGTCGAGGGTGGGCGCCCGGCTGGACCCGGAACAGCCCAGAGAGGTGGACACGTGGGAATCTGCACGCGATGGCCGGTTCCCTCCCGTGAGTCTTTGCTGGGGGCTCAGGAGGCAGACTGGGGGCTGGGGCTGGGGCCAGACAGAGCACCCTTGGAGGTGAGGGTGCCCGGGCTGCCCAGGATCCCTGCACGTCCCCAGACGCCTCAACTGATTGTGCAGAACAAGAGGTGACAGGCAGTGGCACGAACACACAGGGGCTTCAGAGTAACATGATCAACCTGACGGAAAGGGAATTCTAAAGGGGCAAAGTCAGGTGACGTGCAGGGACACGGAGACTCTCACAGAGTCGAATGGCAATGTTTTTAAAGACCCACAAAATCCACAAGAAGGGACACCTTCCACAGGTGTGGCCGGGGAGGGGACCCACAGGGGGAGGATGGATCGGTAAAGATCTAAATGGAAACAGAGAGGTGGAGGGAAAATGTCTGTGGGTGCGTCACACAGCATCCAAGACAGTGTCCCCCAAATTAACTAAGGACCAGTGACGGGCAGGTCCCACCGAAAAGCCTGAGAATCGTGACAGGTTTTAAGCCACCTGAGGCCCCTCCAGACCCACAGAGACGCGCCAGAGTCCAGCTTCCAAAAACCAGAACACAAAGGGCAGATGGTGGAGGCCCCGAGGAGGGACAGGCGACTTGTCGTCCCAGACTATGGAGCCGGCAGGCGGTGGACGGCCATCCTCAGGGCACCCAGAGGACAGAGCTGGCCCCCCCGGACTTGTGGACCCACCGACAGCGTCTCTGAGAACTGAGGGCCAACGGGACGGCGAAGTGGATGGGAGTCGCTGTCGGGGGACATTTCTGAGAGCGGGGGTGGGGAAGGCCAGGGTGTGTGACGACGTGAGTCGGAAACAAGGTGCGAACTCACGACGCGTTTAAGGTGCAAGTGGCTCTGTGTGCAGGTGCTGGTCCCCGCGGGTTCTCGGGGGAGTATGGGCGACCGCCTGGTTCCGCCAGCGGAGACGGCTTGAGAAACTGAGGCCCCGTGAGCAAGGGCTGTACCCAGGGACCCAATCTTGGTTCTTGTATTTTTTTTTTTTATTTTGGTACCAGGGATTGAACCCAGGGGCACTTGAACCCCTGAGCCCCGTCCCCAGCCCTTTTTTTTTGTATTTTATTTAGAGACAGGGTCACACGGAGCTGCTTAGAACTTGGCTAAATTGCTGAGGCTGGCCTCCAACTTGTGATCCTCCTGCCTCAGCCTCCTGAGCTGCTGGGAGGACAGGTGGGCGCCACTGCACCTAGCTCCAAATCTTGTTTTTTTTTTTAAGACCATGATGTGATGAAAGGTTCTAGGGATTCCTGGAGAAAGGGCTGATTCTAAGACAGGGACAGTAAATACAGGACACGGACTGATCTGGAATATCAAACAACAACGCCCCGACTCACATTGATGGGGGCGTTTGAAAGGGGCACGGAGACTAACTGCAGGGGCTCCCAATGCCACGGCTGGAACCATTACAGAAACAGAGCACAGCAATGGGGCGCGGTGGCCCACGCCTGTCATCCCACCAGCTCAGGAGGCTGAGGCAGGAGGATGGCGAGTTCCAAGCCAGCCTCAGCAAAAGGAGGCCCTGAGCAGCTCAGGGAGACCCTGTCTCTAAATGAAATAGACAAGGGGCTGGGGACCGGGTCAGTGGCTACGCGCCCTGGGTTCTATCCCTGGTACCAACAGAAATAAAGGCAGCTTCGGCAAAAGGGGAGATGGCGCCCTCTGACGCATTTTAACTGGCTCCCTGGCGGTCATCGGGGACGGACGGCAGGGCCAGGCTGGCAGCCAGCAGGCAGGACGGGCCTGGGCTGTGGGGGTGGCAGAGGCCGAGCGGTCAGGAACCCTCAGTCACGGAGCTCGGGCCCTGGGCTGGGCCGTGGACACCCTCCCATCTGGCCATGCAAGCGTGAGGTGGCCATTGGGTCCAGAGCAGAGGCCTGGGGGGTGTCCAGGGCCAGCGCTTCCTGACCCAGTTTTTCCTTGGAGGAGCCGAGGGGCGTGGGGAGCCCCGTCCGTCTGCTGCTGGGCCCGAGCCCCTCTGCAGGGAACCGCGCTGCGTGCCCAGATGCCCAGCCCCGGGGCGGGGACCCGGCAGACACCAGAGAGGACACGTCTAACCCACCCAAAGTCGGCTCAGTGGGCTTCGGCCTCTGTGCCCAGCCCCTCGTCACCGGCCAGCCCCGGGTCTCCCCCCAGACTCCTGTCCCACCTCGGCCTCCTCAACTCCAGGCCTCTCCTGCCTCCGCAACTGTGCAAATGTCCTGGGGCACGGTGCTCCACATCCACTCCTCGCACGGAAAGGGGGACACTCACGTCTCTGGCCCGAGCAGCACGGGCTGTGTCCCCTCCCTGAACTCTGCAGCTGTCCCTCTGTCCCTCTGGTGACATTTACTGGGGTTACATGCAACCAGACATTTACTGCTCCACTGAGCGGGCCCTTCCTCGAGCGCTGGGATCCCGCCTCATTGCGTGTCTCCAGTCCACCCCACGACGGGAGGCTGCCACACAGGAGGTGGCCCAGAAATGCTCCGTCCCCTCCTCCTCTCCTTCTGCACAACTCACAGCGAGGACGCTCTGTGCATCAGCCGTGGCCACAAGCCACTGTCACCCCGTTCTGTGCCTGTGCAGGTCACGGGCAGCAGGTCACCGTGCTTTCCCGCTCACCAGGACGCGGCCTCAGAATCATTCTTAACACAGAAGCCGCCAAGTGCCCACCGCGAGGCGCAGCAGGGACTGAGGGGACACAAGTCACCGCGGGGACCCCCGAGTGGGACTGGACGGGGGATGGCTCGTCACCCTCGGCAGACACGGCGTCACCCCCGGTCACAGAATCGCACCAGGCAGAACCGGCAGTGGACTCCCAGCCCACGTAGTCCAGTGACCCAGGGTCTAGAGTCTCAGACGTGGGTGGCCCTTTACCTGGGGCGCTGATTTAAGAAATGCCTGCACGGCCGGGCGCGGTGGCGCACGCCTGCCATCCCAGCGGCTCGGGAGGCTGAGGCAGGAGGATCGCGAGCTGAGAGGCCAGCCTCAGTCACTTATTAGCAAGGCCCTCAACGACTCAGGGAGACCCTGCTTTTATAAAATATAAACCGAGCTGGGGATGCGGCTCCGTGGTTAAGCACCCCTCGTGCTGCACACCCCAAAAAACGCCTGTCTCGGACTCTGCGCCCAGAAACTCCAACTAGGAAGACCCAAGGTCTGTGCCCCTCGGAGCCTGTCATTTACAAAGCCCCCCAGGTGCTGAGGCAGATGGTCTCAGACCCCCGTCGGGGCCTTACGGATGGGGGCTGTAGAAGCTTGTGGCCTCCCTCTTTGTTCAAATGGTGAGCCAGAGGCCCAGAGAGGGACCCACCGTACCTGAGGTCACACAGCAATCGTTGAGGCTAGAACTGAAGGCCCTCTGCAGGGCCCCGCGGGATCGGGGATGGGGTCTCCCGCGTCAGGCAGGGCAGGGTGGGCACCGAGGGAGGGCATGCAGGGCTGGACTTACCCCCTGCTCCATGCTGTCGTTGGCTCGGTCTGTGACTTTGGAGATGAGGCTCAGGGCTCCTGGGGAGGAAGCAGAGTCAGCCCCCGGCCCTTTGGGGAGGGCTGGTCCAGCTGTCCCCGTCCTCGCCTCTTCCTGGCCCTCCCCACTCGCCCCTGACCCCTACTCGTTCTCTGTGCGGGGTGACACCAACCCAGCTCTCCTCCTGACCACCCTGACCAAGCTGGGCCTCGGTTTCCCGGGTATAAACCGAGATGTCACAGTGGGGACCGTCCCAGCTGTTCACACGCAGGGGCCGCTGCGCTTTAACACCGAGCCACATCCCTGGCCACTTTTTAATCTTTCATTTTTCGACAGGATCTTGCAAAGTTGCTTAGACTTTCACTAAAGTGCTGAGGCTGGCCTCCAACTGGAGATCCTCCTGCCTCAGCCTCCCGAGCCGCTGGGCTGGCAGGCGGGCGCCACGGCACCTGACTGGGTGAAGTTTTTAGAGCTGCCCTCCTGTCGCTGAGCCGCCACCCCCTCCCCTCTCGTCCTTTGTCTGACATTGGGCCACCCCAGGGAGTCCCCCAGCCCTGGGCACGCGCACAGCGGGGGAAGAACGCGTCCCCTCCCTCCGGGTGGCGGGGACTCACCCTGGGTGTCCTCGTATTCGGCCGAGTCCGGGCGGAGGTTGTTTAAGTAGTCTGGAGGCAGAACAGAAGAGTCAGCCAGGCGGGGGACAGTCCCTCGTCCACAGCGGTGTCCCCTCTGCTCTCCAGAGTCGGGGAGCTCCAGAACGGGGGGCCCAGGCTGCCCCCCGCGGCCCACGGCAACACCAGGACGGCCCTCCACACCGTGGCCGGTCCCTCTGCCCCCTGACGGACCCAGGTGTTCTTCCTATGTCCTGACTGTGACCTTAGGTGGCCGTGACGTCCTTGGTGGCCCGTGGAGTGTCTGAGTCAGCGGTGTCACGGAGCCTGCCTGTCACCTACCGCTGTCCCTTTAGCATCTAGCCTGGGCCCCGCGGGACGTAGTAGGTGCTCAGTGCACACGGCCGGAGTCCGCGAGGGGCCCCTCTGGGCCCTGCCTCACGGTTTCCTTACGGCTCCTGGAGCCACCCGGAGTGGCCCCTCCACCAGGGCGGGGGTCTTTGTCCCTGCGGGAGGTGGTCACGTAAAGGGCGTGAAGCCCGGGACAGAGGCGCAGGGGTCCCCAACAGACAGAGTGGAGAAAGGGGATTTGGTAGGAAAGGGGCCGGGGCCTGGGGCCGGGGCCCAGAGGGGACAGCAAGGACATCCCCAGGACACACAGGAGGGCAGCCAGGCAGGTGGCCGCGGGCCCGGGACCCACCTGTGAGCAGCACTTGGTACTGGAAGAGCCGCTGGACCACCCTCAGCAGCCGGTGCTTGGCGCTCTGCCCGCCTCCGTGCTGGCCCTGCTGCTCCCGGGGGATGACAGAGGCCGTCAGGGACCCTACCCTGTCACCCCCCGGCGGCTGCCCCTTCTGCACCTCCCCAGGGCGAGCGGAGGAGCCCCCCAGCCTCGGGACCAGTCCCCCTCCTCCGGGAAGCCCTCCTGGGCCAGCCCAACCCTGGTGTCTCCGCTGGGGACCTCAGGCCCGTGGTCAGTCCCCTCAGCCGTGAGCCTCTGTGGGGACTGGATCCCCCGCCTCCGCCAGCCCTGCGTCTTCACAGCAGGGTCTCCAGGGACCCAGAGAGAGACCCACCTCAAATTCGCGGACGGCGGCTGCCAGCCGGGGAGAGAGGAGGCAGTTCTCGGCCAGCAGGGCCAGGTACCTGTCGAACTGCAGGATGTGGGCAGCGTGGTGGGCGAACTCCTGCTCGCGGGCCAGGAAGACGTCGGCCACCTTCTGCTGGCCTTCCCTGCAGCCAGGGAGGGGGACCGAGAGTGAGTGGGCAGCCTGCTGAGCGGCAGAGGGTCTGGGGGAGGTCAGAGCCTCGTCCCTTGTTTTTTTAGAGACAGGGCCTCACTGAGCTGCTCAGGGCCTCGCCATTGTGGAGGCTGGCCTCCAAGTTGCGATCCTCCTGCCTCAGCCTCCCGGCTCCGTGGGGATCTTCTTGCTCTCCCCCCTCCCCTTCCGTGAGGGGGTGCGGAGCCCCGAGTCCGCTCACCAGTTGGACAGCCTGTCCTCCAGCTCTTCCAGGATGCCTTGGTGGAGATCGTGGATGGCTGGGAGCTCGCTCAGGCCCTGCCTCAGCTCCTCCCGGGCCAGCGCGTCTCTGCCCTCTTGGTCCATGTCATCCAGGGCCCTCAGGACGGCTCCGTGGAAATCCTGAAACCCCAGAGCGCCCGTTACCCACCGGTGACAGGACAGAGCACACGGATCCGGGTCAGGTCCCCGCGGCGGCCTCGCAGAGCTGGCCGACACAGAGACGGTCACCAGACCGACCCCCTCTGCCGGGCCAGGTCCTTACCTGCGAGACAGGGTCACCAGCGCACACCTGGTCTCCCTGAACTGCTCAGGGCCTCGCCATTGCAGAGGCTGGCCTTCAACTCACGATCCTCCTGCCTCAGCCTCCTGAGCTACTGGGATGACAGGCGGGTGCCACGGCGCCCGGCTGATCATGATTGACGTCTAATATCAAATCTGATAAATGGTAAAACTATAAAGAACGGAAGCCTTGATTCTCCCTGGGGAAAAAATGACGCACTCTCGTTCAACACACCGGCTCCGCACGAGGCCCAAACAAACGACCTGAATTGTGGAGCCAAGTGCCCATCAGGAAACCTCGGGGGGTCAGAGGTCATGGGGTCCAGGCCCCATCAGGAAGGTCACTGAGCTCTGTCGGGGGAAGACTCGCTACCAGGACAGTTCATCCCATGGCCCTTCCTCCAGGAAGCCCTCCTGGATTCCTTCCCTGGGGGGCTCAGGATGCACCCCCAGTCCTGCAGGGTCTCCTCGGCCCCGGGGTGCACCCACAAGAAAACATGCCCCCGTGTCCCCAAGACGGCATGAACCCCTCTTTCTCGAGCAGCTGGCTGAGGACTTCGACACCCCGTCCCCTCTGCGCTGGGTCGGGTCAAGCCCAGCAGAAATCCCGAGTAGCGGAGAGACGGCGGGCAGGCCGGTGCCCCTCTGAGGCCTCGCCTCCTCGCTATCTCAGGGTCCAGCTGCCGCGGAGCTCACCTGACGACTCAGACTCTTTGCAACCTGTAAAGTGCCGCTCCCACTTATCTATGGTCTGGGTTGCCCCATGGCCACCCGAGCTCTGGAAATATCCAAAAGGAAAATCTAGGAAGAGCCAATTCCGACATTTCCGACGGGATGTGGTTCTGAATCGTACAAAGAAACCTGGCTCTGCTCAGCTTGGGACCAAACTCGTTCCTTGGTTCACCGTATCCACCCGGTATGTGCTACCCGCCTTCTAGCTACTCATTACCATTTCTGTCCTCAGGCTCACTGCCACAGGACTGCAGTGCTCCCGTCCTAACGGACCTCCTTCTACTTCTTCCTGGGCCCACAGACCACGGGTCCTGATGCAGGGGATTGACCTCGACGACAGAACACTGTTCAACATGCTCTATTTAACTGCCAGTTGTCATTGCGGTTGACACGGGCACGTTAGGCTGTCTCGTGGGTGGGTTTCAAAGGGTTGGGTCCTCTCTCGACTTTCAGGCACCCTCTTGCTGTGTGTCCCCTGGGGAGGAGCGGGGCCTACGGTTGTGGTCATTACGTTTTGGACGGGACACCTTCACTGTTTTGCTTCCTGCTGGGTCTGAAGTCAGCAGAGCAGGTGACACAGAGCGGGACTCCGTAATGCTGGTCGCCTGGGGGATCGCACGACCTTCATTTAGCAGAAAAGGAGAGTGAGTCACCGCGAAGCCAGACCCAGACTCTGGTCACCTTGATGCCCAGACAGAGGGCACCTCTGGTGGGGGACGGGAGGAGGGAGGGAGACTCGGGAGGACAAGGACAAGACAGACAGCCGCAGTGACGTCACCCTCGGGGAACTTGAAGACGAATCGCCTGGCGCGCTGGCTCCTGTCTGTAATTGATTCTCGCTCAGCCACCTCAGTCGGGATGCCCACCACCCAGATGGCCCACTCCAAAAATGAGTAGAACCAGAATTTCTTTCCCACCCCCCAGTATTGGGCATGGAACCCAGGGGCACTTTACCACAGAGCCACGTCCCCAGCCCTTTTTATTTTTTTTGAGACAGGGCCTTGCTAAGCGGTTGAGGCTGGCCTCCAACTTGTGATCCTCCTTCCTCAGCCTCCTGAGATTACAGGCGTGTACAGGTGTGCCCGGCCAAACCACTGACGTCACTGCTGAGAGTCCCAGTGACTCTGGGATCCTGTGTGTCCCAGTGCTACGTGAGCGACGTGGGGGTGTGACCACACTTGCCTGGACAATCCCTGGAGGGTACTTTAGAATCTTGAAAACGACACTCTGTGAGGTGGGCAAAGAATTCCTAACTGTAGAGCGACTATCCCAGCCAAGAAAAATAGCAAATTAGGGTTAACATTAAAAGACAAATAGGGGTAGGTGGACATGGTCGCCCACGCCTGTCATCCCAGTGGCTTGGGAGGCTGAGGCAGGAGGATTGAAAGTTTGAGGTCAGCCTGGGCCACGTTAGCGAGGCTCTAAGCAACTCAAAATTTAAAAAAATTTCAAAGAAGGGCTGAGGACGGGGCTCAGTGGTTCAGCACCCCTGGGTTCAATCCTCAGTACAAAAAAAATAATAATAATTTGTTTTAATGTCATGATGAGGCTCCTGACCGGAGGCTGCGTGGCGCAGGAGGAGGACAGACACGTGGATTAATGGACTGGACTGGGAACCCATAAAGATGTCTTATGGGAAGTGACTCTTAACACGGCTGCCAAGAAAATTTACTGGGAATCATCTTTTCAACCAATGGCCCTGGGCCAGCGGACTCCACCCGCCAACGATGAAGTCTGACTGCGTCTGTTGGTCTTGCCCAGATGAACTCCAAATGGGTCACAGAGTTCAACAGAAAACCACCATCAGCCTCTTGAAGAGAATCCAGCAGTCGGTCGTGGAGATCCAGGGCCGGGCCGAGCTTTCTTAGAAATGGCACCAAAAGCACCAGCCACGAGAGGAACGTTCATGCACCGAATTCCATCAACATGTAAAACACCAAATCAGAACCACGCCCGAAGGCCCAGTGGTGCTCGAGGCTGAGGCAGGAGGATCCCAAGTTGGAGGCCAGCCTCCATGACGACTTAGTGAGGCTCTCAGCCACTTAGCGAAACCCTGTCTCACGATAAAAGATGAAAAGGGGCTCGGGATGTGGCTCAGCAGTAAAGTGCCCCTGGGTTTAATGCCCAGGACCAGAACCATCCAACAAGCAAACAAAACCCAGGATGAGATACCCATTCACACTCCTTAAGATCTCACTTTTATTTTTCATTTATTTATTCTTTTTTTAAAAATTTTTTTGGTACCAGGGACTGAACCCAGGGGCACTCGACCCCTGAGCCCTCTCCCAAGCCCTATTTTGTATTTTATTTAGAGACAGGGTCTCCCTGAGTTGCTTAGTGCCTCGCTTTGGCTGAGGCTGGCTTTGGACTCACGATCCTCCTGCCTCAGCCTCCCAAGTCGCTGCAATGACAGATGTGAGCTACCTCTTGTAATTTTTTTTAAAAAAGATGGAAAATAAAAGACTGTGAGGAAATAAAAACCAGAAGCTTCATACTCTTACAGTGGAATATAAAGTCTGCCATAACTTTGCTTTATTTATTAACAGTTTTTTTTTTTTTTTAAAGAGATGGGGGTCTTGCTACGTTGCCCAGACTCTAATGCAGTGGCTGTTCCCAGGTGGGACCCCAGCACTGAGACTTAGTGGGGACACCTGATTGGCATCGTGCACTAGAGCCCTGAAACCCTAATGAAGAGCTCCTCCTGCCGTGGCCTCCTGGGTGGCGGGGTCGCTGAGCACATCTCTCTGCACCTGGCTGCAGTCATTTTGGCAGGCAGTGCGGTGCGTCTACAAAAGTTTCAAGAGTCACCGTGTGACCCAGCAACTGTCATCCTAGGCACAAGCCAAAGAGAACAGGGAACACGTTCCCACCAGAATCACGGCAGCATTTTCATAATTCTCAAAAGGTGAGATGAACTCAAACATCCATCTAGAGGTAAATGAACGGGCAAACTGTGGTACGTCCACGCCGTGGACTATTCCTCTGCCTCAAAATGCACCACGTACCGACACCTGCCACAAAACAGATGAACCGCGGAAACACGAACGCAGCTGCAAGAAGCCAACCACACATGACCGCAAATTAATTGCACAACTCATTTGCATGAAATGTCCAGAACGGGCAAACGTATACAGATAGAAAGGAGATGGGGAGTCACAGAGGGGAGCTGGGAATGTATTTTGGGGGTGATGAGAGTGCTCTAAAATTGATCCAGGTGATGAGCACACAGTTCTGTGAACACGCTAAAAATCATTTCACCTTACATTTTAAATAGCTGAATTATGTCATGTCAATAAAGCTGGGTTTTTAGAATAACTTTTTTTTTTATGTGGTGCTGAGGATCCAACCCAGGGCCTCGCACATGGGAGGCCAGCGCTCTGTCCCTGAGCCCCAACCCCAACCCTTTATTGCAGTTTCTAATAAAGCTCAGCCTGGGCCTCCTCTGTGACCACCCGATGCCACTCCTAGGTGAGTGCCAAGGACAAAAGATCGCGCATGCTCACTAAGAAAGGATTCGCACAGAACATGCAGGGCGGCCTCAGGATGCTCATCACGCCCCAGGGTGCACGGGGCCATCGGGACGGTGGACGCAGGTGAAGCAGCCGGATGTAAAAGGGCACGTCCTTCGCCACAGGGAGGTCAGGAACAGGTAAGCAGTGTGCACCTGCCATCCCAGAGGCTCGGGAGGCTGAGGCAGGAGGATCGCGAGTTCAAAGCCAGCCTCAGCAACCAGAGGCCCTGAGCAGCTCAGGGAGACCCTGTCTCTAAATAAAATGCAAAATAGGGCTGGGGAGGGGGCTCGGGGTGAAGAGCCCCTGGGTTCAGTCCCCAGTCCTGGTGCCCCAGGGAGACGGACAGACTCAGATCCTGTCCCCAGCACTGCACCTCCTAGGCCCAACTGCGCAGGCGCAGGCCTAGGCCTCTCCGGAGCCTCGGTCCCCACAAGCCTGGAGCCGTGCTCGCCGGCGCCCCCTGGCGTCTGACTGCGTCAGCGAGGCCCCTCCCACAGCCCGTCAATCATCTGCCAGTCAGCTCCAATCCCGCCCCACCACCTCTCTCCAACCCCACCAGTGTCCCCGCAGACAGGCCATGAAGTCCTCGCAGAATGGCCAAGTCTCTGTCTGTCCTGCCACTGCCTGGCCGTCCCTGTGACAATGCTCCTGCGGGCTAGGTTTCCTTCAGTTCCCAAACGCGCCATTCTCGCCTGGCCCCTGGGCCTTTGCACATGCAGATCCCTCTGCCAGGCGGGAGCCTTGCTCACCTGGTCCCTGGACACCTTTTACTATGGGAATCCTCTGAACCCCGAAGCCTGGGCTGGGTGCCCTGCTAAGCTCCCCACCTGGGGACAGTATTATCCTGTTCCTGCAGGTGTCCCGCCCTAGGCTCAGCTCCTGGAGGGAGAGACACACCGGAGGCATCTGGGGCTGAAGAAATGACAGGCCCTGATGAAGGACTGGCCCCACCATCTTTCATGGATCAGCTACGGGTTGGGCACCAACTGTATACCTGGCCATGACCTTGGCTGTGTGGCCCCGGGGGACAGCAGGAGAGCTGACCATGTGCCTGTTGTGAGCTGGACGTGGGGAGCCCCTGATGTTCCTATCTGTGCATTCAATACCAGGGGGACAGCATTTCTGGGGCACCTGCTGCCCCCTGAGCCTGGACCTCAGAACGAACGCAGAAAAGCGGGGTCACCGAGTCAAACTCAGCTTTGATGAGGCGACCCCCAGTTGATCCATCTTCCCCTGAAACTCCAAGTGCCCAATGAGACGGAAGAGGTCACCAGGCGAAGCTTCTGGGAAAGCGTTTCAAGGAGACTAACTCAGCCAGGAGGCACGAACTTTGGATTTTCCCCCTTTTCTCTTTCTCGCTGTCAGGTGGATGTGACGGTTAGAGCTGCAGCAGCCACTTTGTGTCCAGGAGGAACCCCTGAAACAGATGCAGTGGAAACTGCTCTGGCCCTGAGGGTGGAGCTGCCTAATGGGTCTGTGTCTCCTGCTTCTGGATTCACTTCACACAAGAGAAGAGCATCTAGGTTATTGAGGTTTTTGTCACCAGCGGTCCAACCCGATTCCTAACAGACACAGATTGATTAGAAAAGCCTCCTGCTGTGGACGGTGGTTTCCCAAAGGGATCACAACACTGTCCCCGTCTCGGGGTTTGTTTTGTTTCTTGCAGTGAGAGCTGACACTCCTCCCAGCGAGTGGCAGAGACCGCGTCCCCTCCCCTGGAACCTGGGTGGACCTCTGTGGCTGTCTCCTCTGATGGATTAGGTGGAAGTGGAGGACGTGACTCCCGAGGCCCGGATCGTAAAACTGCTGCACTTCGTCCCGGGTCTCCCTGGGGACAATCGCTCTTGGAGCCCGGCCACCCATGTGTGGGAGGAAGCCCAAAGTCTCCCGGGCAGAGAGACCCCGGGCAGAGGCCGCAGGTAAGGTCCCGCCCAGCAGCCAGCTGAGGTCCTGGGTGACGTTCAGTGTCACCCACCAGGTGACGGTGACCATTTCCAGAGCCACTGCCCCGCCCCCTGGCTGTCAGACTGGCTTCTGATCAGGCTTCCAGGGTCTTGGCCCAAAGCGGGGACCCCGGGCAGGAGCGTCCCCTTCTGCTGGGTTTCAGAGGGGGTCACGGTCCCCAGGGCACCCAGGGCCACAGCTGCCCGGAAGGTCAACGCTGCTCGCTGCCCCTGCGCCCTTCGCCCGGCACCCGGGTGCTCCTCAGCCTGGTCCTTGTCACAGGGGCACCTTGAACACCCTGAAATGTTCCCAGAATAAATGGGCAGGATGGCCAACCGATGACGGATAGACAGATGGATGGGAAGGAGGACGAACGGATGGAAGCCAGGGGCCATGGCGCACGCCCCGTCCTCCCAGTGGCTTGGGAGGCTGAGGCAGGAGGATCGCAAGTTGGAGGCCAGCCTCAGCCACTCAGCCAGGCCCTGAGCCACTGAGCGAGACCCTGTCTCTAAATAAAATAGAAAAAGGGCTGGGGACGGGGCTCAGGGGTTAAGCAGCCCTGGGGTCAGTCCCTGGTGCCATTAAAGTGAATAAATAAATAACTGGTGTCCTTGGTGGGGACTGCGCGTCAGAGGCGGGGACTTGGGCCACTTCTGTCCACGCAGCCTCGAGGTGATAAATACAGCTCTGCACCATTTCCCGCAACCAGCTGACGGGCACTGGGGCCAAGTGACCCGCGGGAGGTCCAGGATGGACGTTCAGAGTGGACCAGAGAAAGAAGAGGAAGATTGAAGGCTGAGCCCGGGTCGGGGGCAGGGAGCCGGCAGGAGGGGACGGCTGAGCCCACCTGCTCTGTCACCTCCCTCACCCCTCCCCGTGACTTAGCCCCAACTGCAGCCGCCTCCTCAGGGAAGCCCGCCCGGATTCCCGGCTGCTGCTCACAGCCCCATGCTCTGAAGAATCTGTCCCCTTCGCTGACCAGGGAGCTCTGGGGGAGGAGCCCTGGGCCATCTGTCTTTCCACCCCCAGCTCCTCTCGTGCAGCCAGAGCAAAAAAAAACCCATCAACCAACCAAACAAACAAACCCCGAATCCCTCCGCCACCGCCAACACAAGGAACTGAACGGAGCTGAGTGCGAGGGCGGCGCTGCGGCAGCCCTTCTGTGAGCAGCGAAGGCTGGTCCTGCCCACGTCTGAGCGTCCCCCAAATGTGGCTTCCTTTCCATCAAAACGACCAACTCACCTGTCGTAGGTGCTGCAGCGCCTGCACGTACCTGCGGGGACAGAGGGCGGGGCCGGTTATCGGGTGTCCCCGGGGTGGGGGACAGTCCACCAGGGCAGCTGCGCACTCACGCTTTCTCCGAAGCCAGCAGTTCCTGGGCGATGACCAGGGCTCGCGACTGTCCTTCCCCCTGCGGAGGAGACAGAGGGTCAGGGGACAGTGGACCTGGTCTCATGCCTGTCCCTATGATGTCCCCAGACAGGAAGGGGACAGGGGCTGGCAGGTGACCGGGCCTCGTGCCATGAGCAGGCTCTGGGGCCCCATCCTGCTGGACCCAGGGGGCTGGAGGCCGGGTTCACAGGTGTGGATACTGACAGGACAGACAGGGGGTTCCAGAAGGTGCAGGTGGCCGGGGGCGGGTGGCCCTCGGTGGCACAGAGGGCACTCGACAGGGACACCCAGCTTCTGGCTCGACCTCTGCCCCCTGGTTCGGTTCTGCACAAGCCTCTTTCCAGAGTTGGGCCTCAGTTCCCCTCCCCACCCCTCTGTGATGCCAACGAACTTGAGGACATCAAGAGAATAGTCCCCGCTAGTGACCAGAGACGCGTCACACCGTGGAGCGTGGCGGTCAAGTAACACAAGCCTGCGACAGAGCTCCCATAGAGAAGGAGGGGAGAGAATGATCCAGAACGACGACGTTTCTTCCCCTGTAAAATGAGGCCGGGCTGGGCGCGGTAGCCCACGCCTGTCATCCCAGAGGCCGGGGAGGCTGAGGCAGGAGGATCGCCAGGTGGAGGCCAGCCTCAGCCACAGCGAGGCTCTAAGCAACTCAGCGGGACCCTGTCTCCAAATCATGACACAAAATAGGGCTGGGGACGGGGCCCAGGGGTTCAGCACCCCTGGGTCATCCCTGGTACGGAAAAAAAAGTTCTAGAAGTCAAAAAAGGACCTTGGACCCCCAGGGCCAGGCCCTCAGGGGTCTTGGCCTCCTGATCTGGAACATGGGTGAGCACCCCAGCCCTGGGGACGCCGTGAGGTGGCGGGGAAGTGTCCCCACCCGCCCGCACGGTGGCCTTATCGCGGTTGGCATTGTCAGGCTTCTGGAAGGATCTGGGCTGGGGCCACTGGGCACGTCCCTCCCGGCCCCTCCTGGCCAGACGGGCAGGCCCTGGGGGTCAGGGGACAGTCCTGCGGCGGAGGCTCGGCCGATGACTGATGTGTCCCCGCCAGACAGCAGCCAGGGACCTGCAGCCGCGCTGGGCTGCCCCGGCCTCGGGCGTCGCCCATCTGGCCCCGCGGAGAGGGGTTTGTTTAACCAGGAAATGGCCTTCGCGGGGAGGGGACGGCGTCCGGGGACGGGCATCTGGGAACAGGGTCCCCGCAGGAGCGTGGGGTGGGGCCGGGCCTGAGCCGTGGGTCCTGCTGCCCAGACCCCGGCTCCGGGTGTCCCCCGGGCAGCGCTGCCTCCCCAGGCCCCAAACCCACCGGCCACTCAGCTCCTGGCTACGGGGGACCAGGACACGGAGGGAGGGACAGGCCTTCCCCTGGGGAACCCCGGGGTCACCTGGTGGGTCCCAGGAAGAGTCGGGCTGCGGGTCCTCGGCTCTGGGCCTCCGTTTTCCTAGCTGTCCATGGGCAGCTTAGCCTCCTTCTAGAACATTCCTTGCCTCTCTTTCCCACCCAGGCATCTGTGTATCCTGGAGTCCTCAGTTTTTGCCCATTTATTTTAGAAAATAGCTCTTTTTCCCCATTAAACGTACCCATTGATGTCGGTCTGTAATGGGTCTTTATTATTTTTAAATGAATTAAAAGAAACTTTTAAAGTTTTCCTCAGATTTCTCTCTCTTTTTTTTGGTACTGGGGATGGAACCCAGGGCCGCTTACCCATGGAGCCCCGTCCCCAGCCCCTTTTCTATTTTATTTAGAGACAGGGTCTCCCTGAGTGGCTCAGGGCCTCACTAAGTGGCTGAGGCTGGCCTCCACCTTGCGATCCTCCTGCCTCGGCCTCCCCAGCCTCTGGGATGACAGGCGTGGGCCACCGCGCCCAGCTCGGGATCTCCTTCTTAAGGGCAGAACGCTACTCCGTGGTGTGTGCGTCTGTCACATGTTCCTCAGCCATTCAGCCTTGGATGGCCGTGAAGAGGCCAGACAGTGTCACCACAGTCACCAACAAAATGACCTCTCCGTGCCTCTGTCGTCCCCTCACCCTTGGGAGGCCCAGAGTGGACGAGATGGTGGTCAGCGGGCTCTGGGTGGTCAGTGGCAGGAGGAGGCTCTTCCGGCTCCCAGTCCCTGTCCCCCTGCCCCATGTTGGTTCTAGAAGGATCCAGCTGAGGCTTCCAAAAGCCCGTCAAAGGCCAACGGCGTCCTCTGTCCATCTGTCCATCTGCTGCCGACCCCCTTGTCCTTCCCACGCAGCCCCCCTGCCTCCTCACACCCAGCCTCCACGGCTCCGGGTCCACTGCCCAGCCGGGCCCCGTGCTCCCTACCTTGTGGGTGAGGCCGGGGTCTCTGGGAGCGCCCCCCTCCTCCTCCTCCGAGCTGCCCTGCTCTTCATCCGACGTCACGTCCTCTTTGGGGGCCACCGCCGAGATGGGACACACCTTGTAGGGCTCTGTGTAGGCACTGGAAGGAGCAGGGAGAGGGTTAGCGGGGGACAGGAGAACCAGCCGGGCACCCAGTCGACAACGTGAGCAACTGCTCCGTCCACAGAGCTCCGGTCCCCCATGGGCTGGCCTCTTTTTAGTGCCTTGAACACGTCAGGCTCTTTGCTGCCCCAGGGCCTTTGCACGAGCTAAGACAGGACCACATTCCTGTTAGGGACTAGGCAGGCTGGGACGCAGAGGGCAGGTCCACAGAAAATGATCTTGGTGTCACTTTGCTGGCAGACAGCGTGAAGGTCACCGCTTAGCACCCCGTGGGGGCTTCATATCTGATAATTTATTACGCAGGCACCCCCGTGAGCTGACTCAACAACATGTGCATTTAGTACGTATGCACCAGTGGCTGGCTTTGTGCTGGACACGGGCTGGGCAGTGGGGAACAGAGGCCGGGCCCAGCCCCACACCCCTGTCCCCTGCGCCCACCCCTCCGCCCAGCACAGTGACTGTCCCACAGAGACAGGGAGGACTCCTCTCCTGCTCAAACACCTTCCATGGCTCCCTCTCACCCCTGCCATGGGAGATGTCCTGCCGAGATGTCCCTCCGCGTCCCCTGCTGCCCCGCTAAGGAGCCGTCCCCAACCTGCAGGTCACCTCAGCTGCTCAGCAGGGCTCAGAGGACAGCAGGGCACGGGTCCCCTGCCTGCTAGAGCCACACACGCCCATGGGTGATCCTTTGTCCAGCAGGGGACAGGGAGCGGACCTGCCCTCCTTCCACGAGGGACGGCTACAGGCCCCAGGAAGGGGACACTGGCCCCTGCTGTGGCCCCAGGAGGAAGAGAGCAAAGGGTCCTGGCCACCGCTCCCAGGCAGCACCGCCCGTCACGGCGGCTAGGGGGCGCTCAACTCCCCAAACCGGTTTTGAGACAGGTTCTTGGTCAGCTGCTGAGGCTGGCCTCCAACTTGTGATCCTCCTGCTTCAGCCTCCCGAGTTGCTAAGATACAAGGCCGGGCCTCCACACTGGCCATTTTACTTATCAAAGCCAGAGAAGGGCAGATGGGAGAGTTCATGCAGGAGCTGAGGATGTCTGGATTCAGAGTCTGGCTGGGACAGGGACAGGGATGGGCTGGGTTCAACCGTCAGTACTATGGGGGGAATAAAAGGCTTTCATAGCACAGACCCACCCCGGTGCCTTTGCACAGTCAGTGGAAACGAAGCAACGGGCCCCATCTTGGACAGAAGCCATCAGTTAAATAAATGAATCAAACATGTCGAGACTCAGACCACAGGTGTCAATCCAGCTGCTCCTGCAGCCGTGGTCACCGCCACCCGACGGATCTTCAGATACCAGGGAAGGTGACCCCCTGAGAAGCCTTCTCCTGGGTGGGACGTAGCTCAGCAGTAGAGGCTCGCCCATCCTGTGTGAGGCCTGGTTCCCACGTGACCCCACGACTCACAGGCCCCTTTAACTTACTGCACCTTGAGTGGGGGCTTGCTGGGAAATTCTGGGTCTGTGGTCCCTACAGGAATAATACATTCCCCGCCCTTGAGGAGTTCACCAGGGACGTTCACATGAAAACAGACGCAAGGGCCAGGCAGTCAGTACTGAAGTGAGGTGAGCAGGAAGTGGCATCAGATAGAGAGTTGCTGTGTGACGTTGAGAAAGTCACTCAACCTCTCTGTTTTTTAATCTCTAAGTTGGAAATAGTGGACGAGGTTCTTTGCTCAACTGAACAAAAAAAGGATGGTCAAAGTGGTCCCTCCCTGGCATGGAGGAGGAGAGTCTTCCTGGCCAGCCTGAAGGAGCCTGCAGGAGGCCCATCCCCTAACCCCCCAGGCCGGTTTCCACCAGGCCAGCTCTGCCTGGGAGTCTGCTTGGGCTTAGAGGGAACATAAATCACAGCTGGGGGAGCTCATGGCCTTAAGTGACCCGCCCAGAGAACCCAGGCCTTTCCAGCAGCCCGGAGTCATTAAAAACAGCCCTGGGCCTCCAGTGCGGAGGCCAAGGCTGTGCACGGCCCACGGCGGCCAGCGCTGACCCTTAGATTCCGTCCAGTCTCATAGTCCTCGGAGCCAGAGCCTGGGCGCAGCCAGACACGGCCGCCCCCTCGGAGATCAAGACCCAGCTCTGTCCTTGCCCGGGAGCCAGGCCACACTGCAGATGTCACCCGGCTCCTCCTCCTAGGGGAGGCCAAGGAGGCTCGGCTGAGCTCTGGGAGCTGAGTGGGAAATGGAGCCGGGGAGACCCCAGAGGGACCTGGGAGAGGAGGACAGGGGCAGGGGCTGCGCACCAGAGAGCCCCTAGCCTCCTGAGTCCCATCTGTCCCTGCAGTCCCCGCTGCCTCCCCAGGGCCCCCAGCACCAAGCCTCCCCAGGTGGCCCCTTTTGGTTGGAGACTCCTTGACGCTCAGAATGTCCCCTCCCGCGCCCACGCAGACATCAGCTGCAGTGCAGATGGGACCTCAGGGGACAAGGCGCAGGGGATCCTCCTCGAGGGCTGGGGAGTCCCTGCCAGCCTAGTCACAGCTCAGCACAGCATCTGCCAGGTGGAGGCGGAGGCTGGTGCGCAGGCGCAGGAGGCCGTCGGGGGGCGTGGCTGCCCTGTCGGGGGCGTGGCTGCCCTGCCGGGGGCGTGGCTGCCCTGTCGGGGGCGTGGCTTCCCCAGGAGACCTGCGCTCCTCCTCCTGCAGGGACCTCCCGCCCAGGCCCGGGTCAGCCAAGGGCCAGGCCAGCGCCGCTTCCCAGAAACGGGCTCCCAGGCGAGGCTTTTCAGAAAACTCACTTCCACACCCCACTAAGTGCAAACAGAAGTCCATCCCGGCTCTGCGACCCGGGGTGTCCCCATGTCCCCGCGGATGGACTAGGGGGACAGTTTCCCTTCTGCTGCAACTTTTAATAGCTGTTGCATGTCGCAGACCCTTTGGAAGCGCACCACCCGAGGAGGTTTAGCACACGCCACCGCCGGGAGGGTTTGGCACCAGCCCAAGAAAGGAAACCCGCACCCCGCCCTTAGCGTCACTCCCATTCCCCAGAGGTCCCCCAGCCTCTGGCAGCCGCTAGTCTGCTCTGCTTTCAGTCTCTGTCGCCTGGTCTGTTCTGTATAAAATTATACAACCTAATGCCCTGGGGATCTGGCGTCTTTCCCTCGACATCTGGTAGCCAGGACCAGCCCTTCCCTCCTTTTTATGGCTTAGTAATATTCCACTGGATGGCCAAGACCGGGTTTGGCTTCTTTGCTGGATGGCTGACAGACATCTGGATCGTGTCTAGTTTTGGCTGTTGTGGACAAGGCGGCTGAGAACATCTGCATGCAAGTTTTTTTTGGGTCGATGATGGGTGTGTTCTGGATATGGACCGAGGAAGAGAGCAACTGCTAAGTCACAGGGTGACGGTGGAGGCCCCGCTAGAGTGTCTTCCCCAGCGGCCACAAGTGCGGGGGACTCTTGATTTCTCTGCCATTTCCTTGCCAACACGGGTTATGGGCGGTCTCTTTCATCTTGGCCATCCAAGTGGGTTTGAAGTGGTTGTATGGGAATGTTGCTATCCCTGAATCCGGTTCAGTCTCCCACTCCAAGCAAATACTGCCATTTTCCCCCCCAAAAAAAGAAAAGAAAAAATATGATGACTACGAAAGGCTTATTTTCAGATCATCAAATGAGGTTCCCAAGATGTAAAACTGTCAAGAAATTTGTGGAAGCCTCACCCAATGACAGACTAATATAAATAGAAGGAAATACACAAGAAAAATTCACAAGCCACACCCCCCCGCACTCCTAAGCACCCTGGCTCCAGTTTTGGGAAACAGGAGTGGCCTTTGACACCTTGGATAATTGTCCCCCAAGGCTCGGGTTGAAAGCTTGATCCCTCAGGTGGTGCTATGGGAAGGTGAGGGGACCTTTAAGAGGTGGAGCCTAGTGGGAGGAAGTTAGGTTATTGGGGGTGTGCCCTCCAAGGGAATCATGGGAATTGTCCCTCTCTCTGCTTCTTGGCCAGAGGTGAGTAGTTAGGCTCCACTGTGTGCTTCCCTGGAAGCCCAGAAGCAGTGGGCCCAGCCCAGCATGAACTGGAACGTTCAAAACTGCAAGCCAAAATAAACCTTTTCTCTTTTTTTTTTTTTTTTTAAAAAGAGAGAGTGAGAGAGGAGAGAGAGAGAGAGAATTTTTAATATTTATTTTTCAGTTCTCGGCGGACACAACATCTTTGTTGGTATGTGGTGCTGAGGATCGAACCCAGGCCGCACGCATGCCAGGCGAGCGCGCTACCGCTGGAGCCACATCCCCAGCCCAACCTTTTCTCTTTATAAACTGATGTCCACAGGTAGTTTGTCACAGTGACGCAGAGCTGACTAACAAACAGCTTTGGGGCAGCAGGACAGGTGTGTGCCTTTTTGGTTCTCAACATAATATTTGGGGGTTGTCTGTCCAGAAGGAAGGAATTCTGGTCCAGTGACTCCCGCCACATCTTTAGCGTCTGTCCATCGTAGGCACCCAACGCGACACCGGGCGGGTCTGTGCCCAGGTCTGCGCCTTCCAGTCACTGAGTCTCCCCAAATCTGTTCCGGAATCCTGCCCCCTCCCTTCTGCTTGCCCAGCCGGGGTCTGACTCAACTTCTGCCTCTCCCATAAAGCCTCTGGGAGAGGCACCTGGGGGTGGACGCTGGGGGTGGCAGGACACAGCCCTCCTGACCGGTCACTTGCTCAGAGCCCCATGTCTGAACCGAGCTGTAGCCGCTGAGCCCCCAGCACACTCCCAATCTGGGCCACAACCAGGGGCTTGGGGTGCACAGTCCTGCCCCCCAGGATGGGCACACCCGGGCACTGCCCAGTGGTCATCCTGGCCTGATGCCTGTGTCCTCCCCTGGCGCATCCACAGGCTTCCCCTCAGCCTCCACCAGGGCCTCTGCTCATCTGCGCAGGACCCGGGCTTGCAGGTTCCAGGGTCTCCGGGTCCCCAGCCCTTTTTACTTTTTGTCAGGAGACTGAGTCTCACGATGTTACTTAGGGCCTCGCTAAGTGGCCGAGGCTGGCCTCCACTTGTGATCCTCCTGCCTCAGCCTCCCCAGCCACTGGGATGACAGGCGTGCGCCTCTGCACTCGGCACCTGTTTCTCTTCAAGGGCGAAACTAGGTTCAGGAAAGTGGCTGAGACTGCGCCGGACACCTGAGCCAGGCTGGATGAGTGCACGCTCTGTTTCCAACTCTCATTCTGCCTTTAAAATACCACCTGAACTCAGCCACTACGGGAATCAGTGTGCGGGGTCCTCAAAAGACCAGGCATGGAGCCAGATGCGGTGGGGCACACCTGCCGTCCGGGGACTCTGGAGGCTGAGGCAGGAGGATCACAAGTTGGAGGCCAGCCTCCACAAAGTAGTGAGACCCTGTCTCAAAATAAAGCAGAGCTGGGAGGAGCAGAGGGCAGAGCAGGTCCCACAGCTCCGAGGGCCTCCAGGGACCAGGGGCCCCCTGTCCCGGGTTCTCTGAGGCTGTCTTGGAGGGAAGAGGGGTGGGAGGGGACAGGGCTGTGGGGGGTCAGCTTTTCCACCACCAAAAAAAAGCCTCACACTCGGGGTGGGGAGAGGGGCACCCGCCGGGGTCCAGCCAGAGCCCAGACTCCTCTTCGGGGCTCAGGGAGGTGGGCCGCCCACCAGCCGTCCACTGCCCTCCCAGGCCTTGCCCTGCATTTCCTGTAAACACCGACACTTCCTCCCTGGCAGAGCTGGGGACACACCCGGCTGACAGGGCCCTGCACAGGACGGTGGCCGGGACTCCAGCTCCACTCCTCACCTCGGCCCAGCAATGCCACCACCTGTCAGAGCCGACCACGCCCCAGGCCACAGATGGGCCAAGGGAGGCCCGAGGGGGACAGGGCAGGGCTCTGGGACGGCACAGCAGGTCTGCAGGAGGACTCCAGAGGCCGAGGTGCACCCAGTGTGACCCAGGGAGGCTGGGGAGGCTGGGGAGGCAGGGGAGGCCGGGGAGGCCGGGAGGCCGGGAGGCAGGAACAGTGGTCCAGAGGCAGGGACTCTGGAACCAGCCCACCTGGTCCTCCACCTCCTGCCACGGGGCCATCTTGCAAAGTTTTCTGTGCCTCCATTTTCCTGACCCCTAAAATGGGCCACCGCGGCCTTCACCCCAGACTCAGGAAACCTCCGGCCGCAGGGTTTGCCTCTTTGAAATCAGGAGCTGCAGGTCTGAGCCACAGCCCCTGGGGACCCTGGGGGACTGGAATTCCAACCTCAAAATAGATCCGAGGGCCGCCCTGGGCCTGGCTCGGCTCTGCCAGGAATTCATCCTGTGACCTTGGACAAAAATACCTCCCTCCTGGTTCTCGGTTTCCTCCTGACAAAATGGAGTCCCAAAGCCCCACTCGGCCTCCCTCCGGGGAGAGCGGAGGGGACAATGGGCAGGGAAGTCCCCGTGGATGATGCCTGAGGAGATTAAGTCAGGCACCGGTGACTCTAAGAAGGACAGGTAGAGAGGACCCCAGGGAGGACCAAGAAACTGAATGGCCTCTGGGAGGCCCTTTGTCCCCACGCCAGGTCTTCTCCCAGGTCTCAGATCTCTGGGAACTCGGTCAATCTCAGTCCCTGTAAATTCCCTCACTAAGTGCACCTGCCTGTGACCTCTTGCCCGTGACCTCCCAGGGACTTGGGAGGCTGAGGCAGGAGGATCGCAAAGTAGAGGCCAGCCTCAGCCTCTGCAACTTACGGAGGCCCTCAGCAGCTCAGGGAGACCCTGTTTCTCAATAAGATAGAAAAAGGGCTGGGGTCGGGGCTCTGCGGTCGGGTGGAACACCCCTGGGTTGGACCCCCTGCATTTAAAAAAAAAAATCACTGTTATCAAAACGACCTTGGGCTAATTTTGGACCAGGTGACCTGGGGGCGGGGCTCTGTGTGTCCTCGGGGGCTGAATTCTCAGGTGATAGGTCACCAGGGCCCACAGTCGGCCTGATGTCACATTAACAAGAAGTGGGACGCCTGCTTCTTAGGTCAGTGGGATCCAAGGGCCTGTTTCAATATGGGCCTTCACTGCCCTTGAACTTGACCCCAAGAGCGTCACAGAGAAAAGGAAGGAGAACCCCCCCAAGGAGCCGTCAGTGACCAGAGGAGGCCGGGACGCTGCCGTGGAGGGACCTAGAATCCAGGATGAGGCCACCGTTATCTCATGATCAGAGAAGCGCTGAGCTGGTCCCCTAAGGCTCTGGGGACACTAGGAACTGTCTGACGTCATCAGGCTGATGTCACCCTCCCCCTCCCGCCCCTCCCCCAGTCCCCAGCCCTGCTCCCCGCCCCCTGCAGGTGACATTTCTTGGTTTCCTAAATAAACCTCTCTGCAGGGACACGCCCTCAAATTCATTTCTGTGACATTGAATCTACAGCCCCTTCGTCCTGAGTGAGGTCCCCCAGTCCTGGGTGTCTGCAAGTGTCCCCCAGCCTCAGATGGCCGGAGTGGACCAGACTCAGGAGGAGGGGACATCCCAGACACCAGGCAAGGAGCAGCCCCAGGCTACGGGGGAGAGTTTCTCTCTCGGGCTGCAAACGTGGATCCCTAAGTAACACCCCAGACCCCAAGAACCAGGGTCTTTGCGGGTACGACCCGGAAACCTACCTTTTCATTTTTGGGGGGTACCAGGGATTGAACCCAGGGGCACTTTACCCCTGAGCCCCGTCCCCAGCCCCTTTTCTATTTTATTTAGAGACAGGGTCTCGCTGAGTTGCTTAGGACCTCGCTAAGTGGCTGAGGCTGGCCTCCAACTTGCGATCCTCCTGCCTCAGCCTCCTGAGTCACAGGGATGACGGGCATAGCCATCCCATCCAGCTGCAAATGAGACTTTTTAAATAACTGATTTTCTTTGGGAGGGTCCTAGAGGTCCCCCTGCCTGGTGGCCCTGGATGGTGCCTTGTGCAGGGGAATCCGTGACTGGGAGGTCCCCTTGGGAGGCCGGACAGCCTCCGGGTGCTCTGCAGGCCCTGGGGACGGAGGGCCGTCCAGGGGGGTCTGATCCACTGACCCCCACAGCATCCAGCCAAGGACTCGGCAGGCCCGGCCTCGGATTTGGAGGCTAAAAGAAAAGGAGGCCCTCGGCCTCCTGGTCCCGAGCCAGGTCCCTCTTAGACACGCAGAGGACCTTGGAGGTCTCCGACCCGGGGTCCCTCTGCGGTGGCTCTTGGGTGGCGCCGTCCAGCTCGCTATTTGTGGAGCGCCCTGTCCTGTGCCAAGCTGGGGACGGGGACCCGCCTTTCATGCCGAGCCAAGGCCCCAAAGGGAAGAGGGAATAAATCAGGCCCAACGTCCCGGGGACACAGCAGGCGGCGGGAGGCATCTGGATCCTCTTTTCTTTGCAGAGAGACGCCACCCTGGGCCGGGGGACCATGACAGACGCACAGAAGCTTCTAGAAGCCAGCTTCTCTGCACCCCGAGGCAGCTGGCCGTGAGCCCGGGTGGCGAGGGACTCGGATGTGGCCCTGGGGTCTGAGGTCGAGGACATGTCCCCCTTGGAGTCCTCCGGGGAGCTGGCGGAGGGCCCTGGGGGACGCCAGGGGTGGGTCCGAGGACCACGACTTGGCATCTGGGCGGAACAGGCAGGGACCAGGCCAGACATCGGGTGGCAGCAGCTGCCAGCGTCCTCCCGGGGGACCCTGCAGAAGTGGAGCTCCTCCCCGTGGGAGGGGCCTGTGAGCCCCCAGCTCAGGGCCTGTCCCCTCTGTCCCCAGAGCAGCCCTCTGCTGTCACATCCCTGCCACTCAAAACCGCTCCCCAGGTGTCCTGTCTAGATAAGGGAGAGGGGACAGTCAGTTCCACCTGTGGCCTGTGCTGGGGGCCTTTTCCTCTTATCTTTTCTGAGATCTGATCCTGAAGGAGAAAAGAAGATCAGTCCCCTGTGCTCAGAGCTTCAGCTAGTCACACCTCCTAAGGTGACACAAGTCCCCCTGGAGCTGTGGGTGGCCCCAGGCTGCCCGAGGCCTTCCCAGCCATGGCTTGGAAACGGTCACTGGCCGCAGGACAGCACCTTACAGACGGAGGGGGGGACACAGGCCTGAAATCCCAGGGGCTCAGGAGGCTGAGGCAGGAGGATCGCAAATTGGAGGCCAGCCTCAGCCACTAAGCCAGGCCCTAAGCAACTCGGGGAGACCCTCTCTCTAAATAAAATAAATAAATAAATAAATAAACAAGAGGGCCTGGGGGGCGGCTCCGTGGCTGAGAGCCCCAGGGTTCAATCCCCAGCACCAAAATCATCATCATAAAAATAAGAAGAAGAGAGGCTCCGCCTGACTCGGCGCATGCGCATCACGCGCTGTCAGCAGAACGCAGCCCAGGGCCCGCGCTCAGGCCAGCACCGTGGCACTGGTCACCTTCCGGGGACGCTCTGGGATGTGGGTGAATGAGTGTGAGCACCTCTGGGGCAGCCTGGGGACAGCCAGGTGCAGCCAGCACGGCGCCTTCCCTGAGGACGTGGCTTGGTCTAGGGAACCTTGCAGGGAAGGAGACAGAGTGCGCATGCGCGCTCCGGGCTGCAGGAGGCCGGGCTGGGCCCTGGGGGCGCTGCAGACCTGGGGGCTCGGGTGACCTTTTAGAAGACATTTTTGAAATGAGTTTTGAATGCAAACGCACTGGCTGGACCTCTCCAATGAGCTTCCTCCTCTGTGACCAGAATCCATGGCCCTGGGCTGTGTCCAGGACACTGGCCGCTGGGCCTCTGGTCACCTGCCACTCAGCCAGGAGGTCACTAGGGTGGGGAGCAGCCAAGCCCTCTGCGACCACCAGACGGCCCTGGAGGCTCAGGTCACAAACACACGTACTAGTGGCCAGGGTCTCAGGCCCACCAGGCACCTAACAGTCCCATTTGAGCTCAGCGCGGTGGTGCACGCCTGTCACCCCAGCGCTGGGGAGGCTGAGGCAGGAGGATCGCAAGTCGGAGGCCAGCCTCAGCAACAGCGAGGCCCTCAGCAACTCAGCGAGCCCCTGTCTCTAAATGAAACACAAAATGGGGCTGGGGTCGGGGCTCAGTGGTCCAGGGCCCCTGAGTTCCATCCCTGGTACAGAAAAGAAAAATGTCCCGTTGGATGTACCCAGATCTGTGAGGTCACCCGTCCTGAGATGAATTCCACCAGCTTCCGCCCAGCCAGGAGGCGGATCTGGGTGAAGCCTCTGAGTCTCCCACTTCCTGGGGTTGAGGAAAGGGAAGGGGAGGCGCTGGGGACCCCGGCTTTTCCTTTCCAGGACCCTTTTCAAGTCCAACACTCCCCTCAGGTCTCGCCTGCATCCTTTGTGCTACAGATTTCCTACGGTTGGCCAGACGCGGTGGCGCACACCTATGAGGCCAGCTGTTTGGGAGGCTGAGGCAGGAGGATCACGAGTTCAACACCAGCCTCAGCAACGCAGTGACACCCTGAGTAACTCAGTGAGACTGTGTCCCTAAATAAAATTTTAAAAAGGGGCTGGGCAGGGGGGCCCATGCCTGCAATCTCAGCGGCTCAGGAGGCTGAGGCAGGAGGATCTGAAATTGAAGGCCAGCCTCAGCCATGTAGGGAGGCCCTGAGCAACTCAGGGAGACCCTGTCTCTAAATAAAATACAAAAAAGGGCTGGGGACGGGGCTCAGGGGGTAAGTGCCCCCTGGGGTCCACCTCCCACGGGACCAGGATGTGCCCTGAGATAGCCTGGGGCCCTCGGGCCTCAGAAGAGAACTGTTCATCCGACAAACTGTCACCGAGCACCAGCTGGACCCAGGCCCCCTCTGCATGTGGGGCGCTGGGTGGGAGCAGGAGGAGCCAGCGAGCGGCTCAGGGCTGGGGTCCAGGACCGAGTGCCACAGCTTCTCCTCCTCCCAGGGCTTCTCCTCCCAGTGGGAAGTCCGGGCCTCCGTCCTTCCGGGCCTCCCTCCCTCTGAGCCTCCCTGTCTCTAGGCTGGGGCCAGGGAGACTGAGAAGCGCAGGAGCAGACAGAGGGCTAGAGCACCTGGGGTGTGGCTGGGCTGCGGGGCCAGGGCCTCCAGGAGTGAGAGCCTGGGGTTCCTGGAAGACGGAGGCAGGGAGGCTCCTCCCTGGAGGCCGAGCAGCTGCCTAAACTCCGGGTCTCGCTCCACCACTGACTCACTCGCAGCTCAGAACCCAGCCTTGACCTCTGGCCTGGGGCCAGCCAGGAAACTTGGGCTTGGACCAGGGCCCTCCCTGGAAACCGTCTGCAGCATCCAGGGAGAGCTCGGGAGGGGCCGAGTGGGCCCAGAACAATCCCAGCTGCAAGACGTCACCGCCCTGGCTTCTGCGGTCACAGGGCCACCGCCCCAGGTGTGGCCCGTGACCCGCCACAGCCCACCCCAGCTCAGCACCAGGGCTCGGCCCTGCCACCTCCACAAGCCACAGGATGGTGGCTTCCCTGCAGATTTCCAGGGTTCTGGGTCTGACTGTGCCGCCTGCTGCTGTGTGACCCTGGGCCACGCGCTTGCGGTCTCTGGATGGCACTCACAAGGCAGGGCCACCTTGGCAGCTCCCAGACGCCCTGTGCCAGGGGCAGCTGCCATGAAAAATGTCCTGAGTTTTCTTTTTGCCCAGCCCTTTCCTGTATTTTATTCAGAGACAGGGGCTCGCTGAGCTGCCGAGGGCCTCACGAAGTTGCCGAGGCTGGCCTCCACCTTGCGATCCTCCTGCCTCAGCCTCCAGGCTCACAGCTGCTCGCCCCCATGCCCAGCGACTCTCCGGGGGTTTTTGTGGAAGGCTACTCCTGCCCAATGGCTTGGTGGCTGGCCCTCCACAGAACAAAAGACCTGCTTCTGAGTGACAGGCGGGGACGTCCCCCTCCCCCTCCCCGTGGGGGGTCTGTAACCCTCTGGTTAAATGATGGGTGAGCAGAGCCTCCTAAATATGTAGACCCGACAGACAGACAGACAGACAGACAGTCTCATTACAGAGGACGGCGGGGCCGCAGCAGACGAGGGGGGTTTCCAACTGCAGGCCTCAGACACCCCGGGCTCTCGCAGGTGTCCCTGGTGAATGTCCTGGTCACCCGCTGTGACCACAGGGAGAGTGCCACACGTCCAGTCCCAGGCTCCGGGGGGCCCTCTGCAAGTGTCAACCGTCTCCAGTCTCCCCGTGACTCTCTGAGGCAGCTGCTGTCACTTCCCTGGTTTTCAACCCACGAGGAGGCTGGGGGCACAGAGAGGTTCAGTAATCTGCCCAAGGACGCCCAGCTCCTTAGAAACAGAGCTGGGGTGGCCGCCACGCAGCCTTGTGACCCAGCCCTGACCCTGTGTGGCGGGGAAACTTTCCAAGTAACCTCCGCACCTAGGGAGGGTGGCGCTTCTGGTCCTCGCGCCAAGGCTTATTGTGGTATGGATCATGGCACCACTCTGAACCTCAGTTTCCTCTTCTACTAAAAAAATAACCTTGGGTCACCACCCCCACAGGGACGTTCAGCAAATTACATGAGATGATGTACCTAAAGGGAGCAGGGACCTGGGGACAGGATGCAGAGCGTGGGTACCGGGGACGGATGAGGTTTTAAAAGTCTGGCTCTGCTGTGGCCAGCTCCGTGACCTTGTGTCCTTCGTTGACCCTTGACCTCTAGGGACCTTAGTCTCTTTATCTTTTCTTTTTGGACTGAACATAGGGGTACCTAACCCCTGAGCCCCACCTTGAGCCCTTTTTGTTTTCTGGAGACAGGGTCCCCCTGAGTTGCTGAGGGCCTCGCTAAGTGGCTGAGGCTGGCCTCCAACGCGCGATCCTCCTGCCTCAGCCTCCTGAGCCACTGGGATGACAGGCATGGGCCACCACCTGCCCAGAGCACCAAGCTGGGGCTGAGCCTTTAACACAGGGGACCTCGGGGACTCTCCAGACCCTGGCCCTCCCAGGCGTCTTACTCTGCTGAGATCCAAATCTTTTTTTTTTTTTTTTTTTTTTGATAACAGATTCCTCCTGCTTCAGCTGCGTGTGACACACTTGTCCCCATGGGACAGACGGGGAAATGAGGCCCAGAGGCTTTGAGGACGGAGGGGACTGGGGCGGGGACAAAGGCCTCTCCCCCTCGGAAGGACCCTCACGTGGCCCTGAGTGCGTCCCCAACGCGGGTCTCTCGTCAGGGTCCCTCCCTGTGAGTTTTATGGCATTTAATTTAAACTGATGGTCGGGGACCCGCGGCACAGGCTCCTCTGTTAAGTCAGAAAATTAAAAACGGAGCGTCCCCATCCGTCAAGTGCCCAGCCCCAGGCGCTGGGCCGCGAGGACCTGGGGGGGACGATCTGCGGGTGGCCCAGGTCCTTCCAGGGGACTTAATGAAAGTTCTGCTGAGCGCATTTGTCAAAAGGGAAATGATAGCGGGAGGGTGGTGGCCCGGGCTCAGGGACAGAGGGGAAGACACCCGGCCACCGCTGCCTGGCCAGCGCTCAGGCCGGACTCCGCGCACCAGCCCGTGGGAGGCTGGAGGCTGGGCCTCCTCTGCGCCCTGGACTGGCCGGCCACTGACACTCGGGCTGTGAGTCACCTTGGTGAGGCCACAGCGTGGGCTCGGTGGCCTCTGCCAGTGTCTGTGACCAGGCCTTGGTCTGCACTGGACACCTCATAGCCGCCCCTGCCCCGGGTTGGTGAGCAGGTGGCTCCTTTGACTTTTGACGTGAAAAGACGGGATGCCTGGGATTTCTGGGGACATCTTTCTGGGGACGTCTTTCACGGGACGCCAGCCCCGGTCTTCTCTCTTGGGCGTCAACGAGAAACAAGTGCTGGGCGCCGTGGCCACAGGCCTGTCATCCCCGCGGCTCTGGAGGCCGAGGCAGGAGGATGGTGAGTTGGAGGCCAGCCTCAGCAACAGTGAGGCCCTGAACATCTCAGGGAGACCCTGACCCTCAATAAAATACCAGGAGGGCAGGGGACGGGGCGCAGGGGTCCTCCCTGAAGCAGGGCCGTGTGTCCGGTGCGCACTGGGATTTGTCCCCATCACTTGTGCCAGGATCCCCGCGGGCCCCACGTCAACCTCCCCCTTCTCTCCAGGGACCCCTGGGACCCTGTTCAGAGACCTGTTCTTGGTGACCCCCGGAGGCCAGCGGGGGCACCCAGGCCACCTCTCTCTCCTCTCCCTTGTCACCAAGAGCCTCCAGAGCGTCCCCGTCCTGGATGTCCCCCTCCTTCTGTGAGCAGCCTGTGACAGGCCACCCCTCTGCGCCCTCCGGCCACGTGCCTACTGCAGCCAGGGGACGTCCCTGCCACCACCCGGGGACCCAGCAGAAGAACACCCGCCCGCTCCATCCTGGACCTCCGCGGTCACCGCAAGGCCACCACCCAGCTGGCTCAGGGACGCTCCCCGACCCAGCGGCGGGTCCAGCCGGGCCACCAGCCATGGGGACAGAAGGGACATGTCCTTCCCGCGTTCCTCGAGCCTCTGGGCCGGCCACCAATGTCAACACTGGGCACAGCAGTGCCACCTGCCTCCTGCCAGGGACATGCCCAGCAGCAACTGGATGAGGGGCGGCAGGAGCCCAGTGTCCCCTCCCCGGGGCGCAGGGCCAGCGCGAGTGGACACCGCACAGAGGGCCAGGCGGCCTGGGGTCAGATGGACAGACGGACGGACGGATGCTCGGACAGACGGACAGACACTCGCAGGGCACAAGGGACCCGCTTCGCCCTCCTAGATTCTACCCAGATCCAGTCCAAAGCCGGCGTCCAGCAGCAGGTGACCTGGACCTTGTCACCTAAGGATGCTCACGGGTCCCTTTGCCCCCCACACCAAGGCTGGCGACCCCCACTCTCTGTCACAGAAGCCACCAAGGCACAGAGGGCTCAGTGACCTGCCCCAGGCCACGCCGCTGAAACCCAGGTGGCTCGTCACCGAAGCCCGTGTGCCGAGCCACCGTGACACACACAGCAGACACACAGGGCCACTCTCAGTGCACGGGGACAGCCCTCGGGCTGGGGCTCGGGGGACCAGCCCTTGCCCACGTGTGCACGGCCCGGGGCTCCCCCAGCCCCCCAAAATCACAGAAAGAAGAACCGTCCACATCTGTGGGCGGCGAGGGAGGAGGGGACGCCCACACGGCCACACGGGGACACGGGGACATGTGGGTCACCCACAGAGAGTCGCTGCGACCTCTGGTCAGTCTGAAGGGGCCCACAGTAGGCCACGGTGGGGGCCCTCGGCTGGGAGTCACCTAGATGCCACATCAGGCAAGAGACAAAAGTGACAGGGACGGGGACATCAAGGGGACACGCGGGACAAGCTGGTCTGGGTGGCGTTTGGCCAAAAATACGTCCTTGATGACTGTGAGCAGGCACCTCGGCCGGCCACCCCACACAGGGCTCAGGGCCCGAGGGTCCGGGTGGACCTCGAACCTGCAACGGCACATTCCCTTATTAAGCGCCTACTGTGTGGCCAACTATGGGGCCCAGGGGCCTCTTCAGACAGAAGACCGGGCTCCCCCTCCACGACCGCGTTCTGATGGCCGGGGACACAGGACCCATCTGGAAGGCAAGGCAGTGGGACCAGATCTCTGTGAACACACGTTTGGCTTTGTTTCGTGAATTGGGGATCAAAGTCGTGGCACTCGGCCCCTGAGCCCCGTCCCCAGCCCCATTGTGTGTCTTATTTAGAGTCAGGGCCTCCCTGAGCTGCTTAGGGCCTCACTTTTGCTGAGGCTGGCCTCCACCTTGCGATCCTCCTGCCTCAGCCTCCCGAGCTGCTAGGAACACAGGCGTGCGCCCCCGCACCCGGCTCCACTGTGACACCAAGTGTCCTCTGCAGGTTTTTCATTGAAAAAAAAAAAATGAACTTGACTTAGAGAAAGATACTAAGCCCCTACGTCCAGCCGGTGTAACAGAAGAGTCTAGAAATAACAGAACCCTCTAACCCCACGCTGTGCAGAGGGGCCACTGTGGCCTGGCTTTCCCAGGGTCCCCTGTCCCCAACTCGGGCTTTGAACCCAGGTCCCCCAGGCCCCGCCCTCTTGCCACCTGTTTTGGCTTCTGCCTGTGGCTCACACTGAAGCGAGCTGAGTCTGAGGACAGGGATCCCACCCCGGACCCTGGCTGCTCAGCAGCACCCCAGCCCCTGACCACCTCAAAGGCCCTCAGGAGGAGAGGTGGCCCCGCCCCCAGGCCTGTCAATCAAACCTCCCCTGCCGAGCTGTCCTGGCCCCAGGTGGGGACTTTCCTGGGAAGTCCCTTCCGAGCGCCTGAGGCCGGAGGCAGAAGGAGATGTGCCTTCTGCACGGGAGATTTACCGCTGTCACTCTGGCCTCCAGCATCCAGTGGTGCAATCCTGCTTTTGAAAGTCAGGATCTGACAGTTTGGGACACTCCACCCCATGCCCCAGGCTGCAGTGTCACCTGTGAGTAGATGCCAGCAGAGCCACCGACCAGTACCAGTCAGTCAAGGTTCGGGGATTTGCTGTTTTTCTGGTATATTTGATTCCCTTATTATGAAAGGGCTTTGTTTAAATTTTTTTTGGGGGGGGGAGGGGACTACAGGACAAGGTAACAGGGCCTTTGCATATGGCAAGCAACCCCAAGGGGCACTCCATATGGGCTCAAAGCTGAAGAAGTTGCCCTTGGGGTTGTGCAGTGCACAACCTGCACAACCAGACCTGGCCACCCTTTGTGAAATTCACTGCAAATTCCTAAACCAAGAGTCCAAAAAAAAAAAAAAAAAAACTTGAGTCCTAATAAGGATCCCTTTCTGTTCCCGAAGGGCAGGGGAAGGGAGCAGAGAATCCTTCTCAAATCACCACCCTGGGGGCTTTTCATTGATTCAGACTGGGTGACCCCCAAAGAGCGTAAGTGACAGAGGGTGAACTGGAGGTGCACCCCGCGCACCAGGGACAGCCGGATTTGGTGACCCCAGCCGGGGATGATCAATAGAAGGCATTGAGTCAGTCTGGGGGGAGGTGGGGACAGGAAACCCCAGTCTTGTTCAACAGGGATCCAAACACTGGAGACGTCCATTCAGAAATTTAGCTCAGGGCACGACCAGCTCTTTAAACAAGTCAGATTGTGTTCTCGGGTTCCCCGTTGAATGGCAGGGGGTGTCTGCACCATAAAAAGGTCTCAATCTCCACGCAGGGTAGTTTCCCGGTGGTGACAGATACCTGGCAAGGTTCCTGAACCTTCCGTCTGAGTCATTTTCCCAGAGAGCGCTAGCAAAGCCCTCCACCCAGGATTTGAGAAATGCCCCAATCATCACATCTTTACCATATTTGGCATTTTATACAGAAAACCCTGACACAGAAAAGACTGGCATCTCTCGCATCCAGACTCCGTGGCTCCCGTTTCACAGGTAAAGTCACGGAGGAGGCTCAGAGAGGTCAAGACACTCACCCCGAGTCACACAGCTAGAAAGAGGCCCCAAGGTACTAAGTCCCTGTTAGCCAGGAGGCTCAGAGAGGTCAAGACACCCACCCCACGTCACACAGCTAGAAAGAGACCACAAAGCCAGTGTCTGCTGACCCTGTGTCCCCAAGCTGCCCGTCCTGAGTCTCCGTACCTCTCTGCCTCCTGCTCGGTGCTCTGCTGCCTGTTGTCGAAGGCGTTGAAGCTGCTCATGTCCACGTAGCCGTCGTTCTCGTTGGCGGTGGACAGGGCCCTGCTCTGCTCCTCGAAGAGCTTGGTGAAGGTGCCGGGGCGGGCGGGCCTGCGGGGCGGGATCTGGATGTTCTCGTAGTCCGAGTTCCCCCCGGGGATGTTCTCGTAGTCCGACGTGTCGGCGTTGGGGAAGGAGATGGAGCGAGGCTTGGTCAGCGGCAAGGGCAGGAAGGGCGGCCGCGAGCGGTCTTCGAAGGACTCCACCCTGGACACGGTCCTGCTCAGGGGGATGCCCTTCCTCTTGCTGTCCCTGTAGAAGAGGAGGGACGAGGGGGACTCGCAGGCGCGCAGCTTCCCGGCCCGGGACTTGAGCTGCGGCGAGTTCCCGAAGCTTCTGCGCTCCAGGTCCAGGAGCCTGGGGGGGCCGTGGTAGCTGGACTCGGAGGAGGACCTGGACGAGGACACGCTCAGGTCCCCGTGCCCTTTGCTCTCTGACTTCTTTTTGAAGGTCAAGGCCAGGAAGCGCTTGAAGGATGACTTCTTCTTCTTGGTGGCCTTGTCGGGGGACTCGCTGTCCAGCAGCAGCGAGGGCGAGCTCTTGGTGATGGGCCTCTTGGTGATGCAGGCCAGGTCGAAGGGGGGCGGGATGTCCACCACGGACGACGGCGTGGACGTGCCACTCGACGGCACGTGGTTCCTCTGCGAGAAGCTGCCCGAGGAGCCGATGACGCAGGGCAGCGACAGGTTGTCGTCCTTCCTCTGGATCCTGAGCTCGTCCAGCCCGGGGCCGTCGGGCTCCCGGAACATGCCCACGGGGACCTCCCGGGCCTCCACCGAGAAGGAGCGCGGGTACAGCGTGAAGGCCCGGGGCTTGGCGGGCAGGGCCCGGCTGCCGTCGGGGGGCCTCCCGTCCAGGGGCGACCGCGGTTCCTCCGCGGCCCCGGGGATGCCCGAGCCCGAGGGACCCGCCTCTGGCCCCGCTTCTTCTAGGACCGTTTCTGGGACATACCCAGCCACCTTCCCAGAGTGCGGACGCGCCCGGGTGGCCAGGCCCTTCCTGTCCGAGGGGACCAAGCCGCCCTCGGCAGCAGAGCTCGTCTCTTCGGTGCCGTCGGGGGTGGCCGGTGTCTCTGGCTGTCCCCCTCCTCCAGGGTCCCCCGGGCTGGGCAGGCCCACGGCCACCACGTAGGGGTTGCTCAGCGAGTCGTCGGGGGCGTCCTCCTCGTCCTCTGGCACGACCACCACGTCGGGGATCGAGGGTCCCTCCGCAGCGTCCCCCGGCAGCTGGGGGGTGTCCTCCGCGCACTGCCCCTCGGCCCCGGGTTCCTGCCCCGGTTCGGGGACCTGGGAATAGGTGTCGCTGCAGAAGGAGGTGCTCTCCGTGGGCAGGAAGGCGTAGGGACTTCCTGTGAGCGATGTCACAAAGTCGTCCAGGCTGTCGCTTTCGAAAGGGACGATCTGGCAGCTGTCCTCGGTGGCCTCGTCCTGCATGGGGGGCTCCATGGGCTCGTCCTGCGCGGGGTCCTCCCCTTCCAAGGACCCTTCTTCTGCCGCCCTTTGTCCCTGGTCGGGTGCTTCCTCCTGGTCCCCCTGGTCCCCCTGGTCCCCGCGGGCTGGGCTGCCCTCGCCCTCCTCCTCCACTTCGCCGTCCTCCTCCTGCTCCTCCTGTCCCTCAGGGGTCTCCAGGCTGTCGGTGGCGGTCTCAGTCCCCTGGATGGCGGTGCTCAGCTCCTCACGCTCCTGGGTTTCCTCGCTGTCATCTGCAGCGTCCTGCCCCGTGTCCTGGGCCGCCCCGTCGGGGTCCCCGGCCTCGTGGAGTCCCCCAGGTTCGGCTCCATCGGGGTCCTCCTCCCCGTCCTCCTGCGCCTCCTCCTCCCCGGGGGCCTCGGGCTCCTCGCAGGGGACCTCGGGAGCCTCTGCGTCCACGTGCGTGAGAATGATCTCGTCCTCCGAGATGTCGCCCGTGTCCCAGGGCCCCCGGGCCCCCAGGTTGTAGGCGTTGTGCGCCTTCACCCGCTTCTCCTCCTCCTCGCTCGTGGAGCCCTGCTCCTCCGTCCCCAGCGCGTCCTCACAGTCCTCCTCCTCGTTTTCAGGGGTGTCGCCTGTGTGTCCCTCGCCCTCTCCGCTGGGTGTCCCTTCGGCCGGGTCCTCACCCGCGCCCGTGTCCCGGCCTCCGTCCTCCTGCTCCTCCTCCCCAGGGTCACCCGGAGGCTCCTCCTCGGGGGCCACATTCTCCACGTCCCTCGCCACCGCCCTGGGGACCTCGATGTCATCCTCGTCCGTCTCGGACTCGCGCCCTGGGTCCAGCCCCGGGTCCGCGCAGAGCAGCCGCCCGTTGCGGCATTTGGTGACGCTGTCGCCGACGCACACTCCGGGCCTGCAGTCGCCGGGGTCGGCCAGCCTGGGCTTGGGGGCGATCGGGGGCTTGGGACCCCGGGGCGCGCGGGGCGGACTGCGCAGGCGAAGGTGGGGCGAGGCGGCCGGCGGGGGCGCCACCCCGGGGGCGCGCGGGCTGCTGGTCCTGGGCTTGGGGGCGACCGGTGGCTTGGGCGAGTCTGAAGAATCGGAGCAGAAAAAACAAAAAAAAAAGAAAGAAAGAAAATTAGAATTGTCTCTGCTGCCATCGGGAATGGGCTCAATGGAACCCAGAAGGGCCCCAGGTTCCAGGGGACCCTGAAGACAGAACCCCGGGAACGCCATCGACTGTCCCTGGTGGCTCCCGCCCCGCCCCCACCACTGTCATCTGCAGGGACCCCTCCACCTGCCACTGCACAGCCGCTCCCTGAACCAAGGGCACAGGCCTCTGTCCTGGAAATCAACCGAATGGCACCTCCTGCACCTCGGGGGACAGAGGGTGTCCTGATCGTCACATGGGTCCCCCCCACAGCGAGCCACCAGAAGGGCCTTCTGCGTCAATGAACCATGAGAAAATGTGACTTTTACGGGCGCTGGTCCCGTGGAGCGCACTGTCCCCTCGACGGCGGACGCAACAGAAACCAGGTGCTGGGCGTGGTGGGGTCTTCCAGGATCAAGGGGAAAACCTGGCACAGCTGAGATGCGACCCCTGGAGGACAGCCACGGACCCGTGGGATGGTGCAATCCAACAGCCACTGTCTCATCTTGAAGGGAGGACTCACAATGTACACCCCATAATATCAGGGACGTGTGGTTTTGGGGACAGTCACATCTGAAATCCACACGCGTCCAGGCGGTGGCAGCCAGGGCGCCGCAGGGGCATGCGCAGTTCAGGGGAAGAAGGACCCGTGTGTGCCAACAGGAGAAGCTGCAAAAAGTCTCTTCTGTTGGGCACCTGGTGGCCCACGACTGTCATCCCAGGGGCTCAGGAGGCTGAGACAGGAGGATCATGAGTTGGAGGCCAGCCTCAACCACTTAGCGAGGCCCTAAGCAACTCAGGGAGACCCTGACTCTAAATAAAATACAAAACAGGGCTGGGGAGGGGGCTCAGGGGTTGAGTGTCCCTGAGTCCAATCCCCAATAGGTACCAAAAAAAAAAAAAAAAGTAAGGGAGCCAGGTGTGGTGGCAGGAAGCCTCCCTACAGTCCCACCCACTTTGGAGGCTGAGGAGGGAGGATAACCTGAGCCCAAGAGTTGGAGGCCAGTCTGAGCAACATGGTGAGACCCTCTCAAAAAAATTGAAGTGGGTGAAAACCTTCTTCATGATATATTTTATTCAAATTTGGATATAATTTCATTTTATTTATTTGGATTCTGTGCTTGACCCTGGGCAAAGGCAAGCGCTCCGAGCACCTGTGAGGCAGGCGGGCTCAGCACCATGCTTTTTAGGCTGCGGCCGGGGAAATGCATCCATTTTTACAATGTTTTCTTTTTTTTTTTTTTTTTGAGGGGAGTATCAGGGATTGAACTCAGGGGCACTTGACCCCTGAGCCCCGTCCCCACCCCTATTTTGTGTTTTATTTAGAGACAGGGTCTCCCTGAGTGGCTCAGCGCCTCGCTGTTGCTGAGGCTGGCCTCCAACTTGCGATCCTCCTGCCTCAGCCTCCCGAGCTGCTGGGATGACAGGCGTGGGCCACTGCACCCGGCAAATTTTTTTAATAGTGTTTTCAACTTAAAATGAATCTCAGGACACAGCCCCGTCCGTGGTCAGCTGAGAAGTACCTACAGTCAATATGCAAAGTGTATTAACGAGATGCTGGACATTTCTTTTTTCATACTGGGAGCCTTGGCCTTTGAACATGTGTTTGACACTCGGGGCCCTGCTCCACTCAGACCAGCCACATGCCCAGCACCAGCCTGGCTCTGAGTTTGCACATAGCTGTGACATCATGCCCAGGCACCTCCGTTTCTGGGTGTCTGCAGCCAAAGTCAATACCGTCTTCTGCAAACTGGCAGAATCATGTCAAATGCAGCTGAGGCTCCAGATGAAATAAAAACCTCCCAGAGCAGCAAACATATAATTCCCAGGCCACCCACTGGGCAAGCAGAGTCACACTCCACGGAGCAGTTGTCTGCATGCTTATTAGTGGCTGCGGCAGGAGCCCTGCAAGTTTTCAGATGTGGTAGCCGACAGGCAGCCACATGAAGGCGGCCCAGCTCCCAAGGACATTGAAGCCAACACCGCATGGAACCCCTAACCCACCCTGCGCTCATCCACGTCATGGCTCAGGGGACCACAGACCTGCAGTCAACAACCTAAGATCTTCTAGGAATAAAAAGTGATTTTCCAACTCGATGCTTCCAGAAGCAACGATGTCCTGGCGTAGGAAAATAGCTGTCCAAATTAGTGGGCAAAAAAAAAAAATTTTTTTTGGAGCTTAAGAAGAAACTTTGGCTGAGCAGAGTGGCTGAGGCTTGTCATCCCAGCGACTCGGGAGGCTGAGGCAGGAGGATCTCAAGTTGGAGGCCAGCCTCAGCCATTGAGCAAAACCCTGTCTCAATATAAGAAGGGAGTTTGTAGCTCCGTGGTGGAGCATCTGCTCAGCAGGCATGAGACACGGGGTTCAGTCCCCCGGACCAAAAACAAATGAGAGGCAAGAGTGGGGATCCCAGGGACACTCACTGTGGCTGTTGAGAGAGAGGCCAGCCCTGGCCTGCCCACACCCCCCTGGCCTGCGCCTTGCTCTGCGCTGAGATGTTACAAAGTATCAGCCCGAGCTCTGAACATCAGGTGTCAGGGGCTGGGGGGGAATTATCCACTGGGGGTGGGGACACTCATTCCTCATCCTTAACAGGTGGCATTTCACAGAGGCGCCATGAGACCGAGGGACAGACCGCGCTGTGAAAAATGACCGTCACCCTGGCTGCAGCGGCCCCACCCCCACCCCATCCTTCATCCAATCAAGCTATTGATCCGTGGGCACCGGCTCCTCGCGAAAGGTTACGGTGGGTGTCTGAGGCGTGACCCGGCAAGAAAATGTGGTCCCCACGGAACGATACGGCTCTGTGGCCACCCTGCGCTTCTAGGACTGGGCCCCACGGTGCTTCCCCTGCGTCTCTCCGAAATCAAGGGCAGCCAGAATCAGAAAGGCCTCGTCTGGCCCCCTTGCTGAAAGATGAGGAAACAGGCACAGAGAGGGCAGGTAAGTGGCATGGGGTTGCACAGCAAGACTGGTGTAGTCCCCTCACTCTGCCTGTGGTTTTCGGTCAAAGAGTGTTTTCTTTACAGTGGAGACTCCGAGGTCTCAGCGTGTAGGGAGGCAGGGCAGGGTGAAAATGTAGGGAAACCGAGGCCAGAGAGACCCAGAACAGCTAGAGACGTGAGAATTTTGGCTTTTGGTATCAGTGATTGAACCCAGGGTTGCCTAACCACCCAGCCACATCCCCAACCCTTTTTATTTATGTTGAAGACAAGGTCTCACTAGGTTGCTTACAGCCTCACTAAGTTCCAGAGGCTGGCCAGAAACCTGCGATCCTCCTGCCTCAGCCTCCTGAGCCGCAGGGAACACAGGTGTGAGCCACCGTGCCCGGCCAGGTGAGAAATTTAAATAACTAGCTTTAGTGTGCTCCTCCTCCTCCTCGATTTCCTTTAGTCCAGCTCCAGTAAATACTAACTGAGCACCTACTGTGGACCAGGCCCTCACCCAGATTCTTTGCACACATCACTAGTAAGTGAAATAAAGATGTCGCTCTCAGGGATCTTCTCTTGGGAGGTGGCGGGAGACGGGCAAGATGGAGGGAAAGTTCATTATGCCAGGTGAAAACAAGCTCCATGCAGAAAAGGGGTGGCGCTTTTAAATAAAGCGAACAGGACATTAGAGCCAAGATGTAAAAACGGGTGAGAGAAGCCCCAACGCACTTGTCACGCCCAAGAAACAGCAAAGGAGACCGGTCCAACCCAGGTTTTGAGCTCCCTCCTGCCCACCACCTTACAAAAAGGAACCCAATGGCCAGGCAAGGTGGTGCCCATCTTTAATCCCAGAGGAGGCTGAGGCAGGAGGATCGTGAGGTGGAGGCCAGCCTCAGTAACTTAGTGAGGCCCTCTGTAGAGCGAAGGGCTGGCCACCTCCACCTGGGAAGCGCATGGCTCTCCTTATGACGTCCTCGGACATCCCCACACTCAGTCCCCAAGTCTGTTTGAGCTGCAGATCTCCAGCCCCCCGCCCCCCCCCACAGGATGCCCAGGACCATGCGCTGCAAGAGTCATTAATTATCTCCAATTTCACCTTCCCACGGTGTCTTCATTAATTGGTTCCTGGGGACCTGCCGGAGTGTCCAAGCCAAGCCTGACGATTTCTAATTAGGCTGCTGCTCAGCGAGTCCAGTGACCCACGACAGGACACTTCCCCGGATGACAGACTGGGACACCACGGAGAACCAGGGGCCTGGGGCTCACCATGTGGCGCTGATGCCTGCTCTGTCACCCATCGGCTCTGTGATCCCGGTCACTGTGCCCCTGGGTGCCTCCATTTCCTTCTTGGTCAAAATGGAAGCAACACCCCGCTCTTTCACAGGACTGGGGAGAAGTCCCAGAGAAGGGACAGGCATTGGAAATGCATAGCAGAGACACCCCGGCAGGCATGTCCTGCGTACCTACTGTGTGCTAGGGACCGGATTAAAAAGCAGCCCCTCAAGATGAGCAGGCGGTGGTTCAACCCTGTCTCAGACCCTCGATAAGTTGGTGACCCCCAAAATCCAGGCACCTGCTTTTGCATCTATAAAATGAGGGGGTAGCAATAGTACTCCCCCAATCGGGTGACAGCGAATGTCAAATAAATTGATACAAATAGAACACTTGGTAGCACCACCTGATACAAAGTTAATAGCTGATACCTATTAGCTAGTATTTATGGGCTGCTTAGAATGCACACTGGTCTAGGCACCTCATACGCTTTGTGACCACAAGAACTCAATGACAAAGAGCTTATATCTCCATTTTTCAGGTAAAGAAACTGAGGTGCTAGGCGCGGTGGTGCATGCAGATAATCCCAGCAACTCGGGAGGCTGAGGCAGGAGGATCACAAGTTCAAGGCCAGCCTCAGCGATAGAGTGAGGCCCTAAGCAACTTAGCTACACCCAGTCTCAAAAATAAAACATAAAAAGGGCTGGGGATGGGGCTCAGTGGTTAAGCACCCCTGGGTTCAATCCCTGGTCAAAAAAAAAAAAAAAAAAGAAAGAAGAAACTGAGGTTCAGAGTGGCTCAGTAACCTGCTCAAGGTCTCACTAAACTAGGTTTATGGTGGCTCCGAGGTTCATTTCCTGGGATTCTGTAAACCAAGAACAACACCATCAGGAAATTCTGAGCATGGTACCCACGACAGGCTGTAATCACACAGGAGAAGGAACCCGGTTTATGCTTTTAGACAAATTACAGGACGGCGGAATCAAAGATGGCCAACCGCCCAGACCTCTAGGACCAAACCTGCCTCCAACTTGATCCGGCCTCCCTCCATCCTCCCTGTTCTGGGAGAAGGGGAAGGCTGGCCCACGCCCCACTCAGGAAAACGTGGGAAAGCTGGAAAGGCTCTCACCATTGTTATCAAGTGACTTTTATTAGAAGCCCAGGGTAAAAGCTAGCCAGCCTCTGTGCAGGCTGTCCCAGCCCAGCCAAGAGGCAAAGTCCCTCCAAGCAATGGCTGGCTGGGGCGCTGGGACCGTGCTCCAGCCTCCTCCACTCCCACCCAGTGGCACCCCTGCTCCTACGCCCCTCCCCCATTCCTTGACGCGCAGGGACCCCCCCAGGTGTCCACATGCCCAGCCCCAAGGGCGCTCCATCCTTTGTAGATCCTTCTGGTCCCCTGGCTCCTGGGGGCACCTCGCTCCTAAGACAATGACCTTTTTTTGGTTTTTTTCCATTAAAACAATTTTGAAAAGAAAAGGGGAAAGGAAAAGAAAAACCACACACACACACACACACACACACACACACACACACACACACACACGGGGCAGCAGGATATGGTTCCAACGCAGCCAAAATGGTGGCTTCCTGTTTCTTTAGGGATGTGTTTTGGAGCGTGGCTTTGGAGAGGGTGTTGGTCGGGAGCTCGATTCGAGGAGAAAAAGGAAACGGGGCAGCGAGGTCCCGGGCAGGAGGAGCGCGCGGCGGGCAGGGGGCACGGCGCGGCCAGGTCTCCTCTTGGAGAGAACTTTCTGCCCTCGGCGCAGGGGCGCGCTGCGGCGGCGGGGAGCGCGGGGGACCAGGACACGGGGACAGGCGCCACCCAAGCCCAGCCTCCCTTTCCCGAGGCGCCCCTCGGCCTCCTCCTCGGAGGCTCGGGTTCCGCGGGAGCTCGGAGGGGCAGGGACTCCCGGGTGAGCGGTGTCCCCGCGCTGGGTCCCTAGGAGGACGCGGGGCCAGGGCGGTCCCCGAGGGGGCTGCGACGAGGGCGGGGACCGGGGGCTTCGAGACCCTGGGGTCCGGGAGGGAGCGGCGCGCGCCGCGGGCACAGGGGGGGACCGCGCAGCGCCGCGGGGTTGGGGACAGCTCCGGTGGCCCGGGTCCCGCGGCCCCAGCGCAGCCCCCGGAAAGGCGTCCGAGGACGTCGGGGGGACCCCTGGAAATGGGGGGTGACGGGATGTGGGGACGCGACGCCGTCACTTGGGCGAAAGGGGCGCCCTTCCCCGTGGCCGGGGAGGACCGCGGTGGGAGCTGCTGGCGACGGCGACCAGGGCGCTGCCCCTCGGAGCTGAGCGCGCGTCCGTCCGGGGCCGGGGACCCCGACTCCCCGCCCAGACCTCGGGGAGGCCGCGCCTCAGGGGAGGTCGGTGCCCCCCGCGGCTCGCCCCCGACGCCCCGCGGGCTCCAACGGGAGGGACCCGCGCGTCCCAGGGCGCCTCCTACCTGCCCGGTTCATCTTCCAGCGCGCGGAGCCCCAGGCCCGGCGTCGGCCCGTCCGTCCGTCCGTCCGTCCGTCGGTGCGAGCGCCACTCGGCCGCCGACCGCCTCACTCCATGGCCGCCCGCGGGGCCCGCGCCCCCTGCGCCCGCCCCGCCCCCGGCGCGCGCCGGACTCGGCAGGGCCTGGGGGGGGTCGCGGGGCGGGGCCGGGGCGGGGCCTGGGCGCGGGGCGGGGCCGAGGAGGGGGCGCGGGGCGGGGCGCGGGCTGGGCGTGGCCGGGGGCGTGGCCGGGGGCGTGGCCGGGGAGGGGGCGCCCGGCGGCGGCGCGGGGCTCGGGGTTCTGCGCGGGGCTTGAGCCTGGGGGCGGGGCGCGGCGGACTCGGAGGGCGGGGCGTGGGGAGGGGGCGCGGCCAGGGAGGGGGCGAGGGGAGGGGGCGGGCGCGCCGCTGGGGGGTTGCGGGGGGCGGTGTCGCGTCCGCTCCGCGCCCGGGCTCCGCGCTGTCCCTGTGCGCGCTGCGCCGGCCGCGCCCCCGCCCCTGCTGGACGTCTCCTCCGGGCGCGGAGAGGGAGGGTTCCTTTTTTCCCCTTTCCCTGTCCCCTGACAGGGACCCGAGAGGGTCCAGGAGTCCCGCGTGCATTCCCAGGGGCCAAGGCAGTGGGGGTCTTAGGGACAAGTTGGGTGTCTGGGGGACCGTGGGGTCCCCTTCGGGTTCGTCTTTGGCCGTGCACCCTGTGCGGAGCCGGGCAGGCGCTCCGGATGGACGCCACCAGGTTGTGGCCTCGGGGAACGTGGAGGGGAGCAGGTGGCCCAGAGACCCAGGACCAAGCCAGCCGCGAGGGTCAGCCCACAGCGGGATGAGCACCCCCGAGGGAGACGGGGGCGACACAGCAGAGCGGTGGCCTCCCAGCCCGTGGGACTGGGGGAAATGCAAGTCCCCAGGACCCCTCCCCAGACCTACAGAGTCAGAAACCCCGTTGTGACAAACCTTCCAGATCCTTCTGATGACGCGGAGGCTCAAGGACCACTGGAGTAGAGGACGAGGGACCAAAGATGCCCTGCCCCAGGAGGTGACCAGGCAGAGGAGAACTGGTTGACCAGGAAACTCTCTTGGTTCCCTTGGTGCACATCCCGGGTGCCCGCCTGGTCCTGGTGACATAGGTGACTCCTTCTGAGCCTTAACCCCCAGGGACCTTCCTCTGGCTCATGAGGCATAGACTGACCTGTGGCAGGTGCCCAGGGTGCCCAGCAGCACGTGGGAGCTCAGAGGAGGCTGCAGGGGAGAGGGGTTGACCAAGGAGAGCCCCTCCAGGTAGACGGTGTGGCACTGGGCAGGGACCTGGAGGTGTGAACCAGGGTGGCCTTGGCCTAGGCTGGACCTCCGTTTCTCCAACAGTCAAATCAGAAGCTGAAAATCCGATCCTTTCAAATAATCTTTCCATCTGGGAGCCTCCGCAGAGTCTGGGCCTCCACCTGGACACAGCGGAGGTCGATTGTGGAGTTGAGAGAGGGGCAGAGGTTGTCACCATGGCGGCCACAGTGGAGGGGATAGAGGTGGGGGGGTTGGTGGCGTCGATGGGGTAATGGAGATGTCAGCGGAGATGGGGTTGTCCGAGATAAAAAGTGTATGTATTTATTATGAAAATACATAAATTAAAAAGTTTACGTACTTATAAAATTTAGTAAAGTTCTATCAACAACTAAAAATAGAGATATTTTAAAAAGTGAGCTTGTAGCGAGGTGCGGTGGTGCACGCCTGTCATCCCAGCAGCTTGGGAGGCCGAGGCAGGAGGATCGCCAGTTCCAAGCCAGCCTCAGCAACAGCGAGGCCCTAAGCCACTCAGTGAGACCCTGTCTCTAAATAAAACACAAAATAGGGCTGGGGATGGGGCTCAGTGGTTAAGCGCCCCTGGATTCAATCCCTGGTTAAAAAAAAAAAAAAAAAAAAAAAACAAGCACATATTGGGCACCCTCTGTATACCTGATGGGCAGATGGGCAGAGTTGGGGATGATGGAGGTGGAAAGCTTCACTTCGACTCCAAAGATGGGTGGGGGGTCAAGGGGACATCAGATCAGAACAGCTGGGACCTCCCTCCCAACTGCCCACAACCATCTGAACCCAGAGAGGAGCAGGAACCCTGGAGACCCCAGCCCCAGTACTCACTGGCTGTGTGGGCTCAGGAAAGTCACTTTACCTCTCTGTGCCTCAATTTTCTGCTTAGTAAAATGGGGACAGCAAGACTCTTTCCCTCTCGGGTGGAAGCGAGGATCATCCTGGGAGAGCTGACAGTGTGGTCAGCGAGGGGGGGGGGCTTGGGGACAGATCACTGTGACACAGTGGGGCTCAGTGGGGCTGGAGAGGAGAGGGGGGACCTCTGGGCTAGGCTTTAAAGGTCAAATGGCACTTTCCAGGTGGAGGAGGAGGGGTGGCCTTTCTCGGTGGGGATGGACCAGCTGAGGAGGTCCCTTGAGGCAATGGGGAGCCACAGAGTGTGTATGGGGGAGAGAGTGGCCTGGTCTGAACCCTGTGTTAGCTGGGGGTCAGAGGAGCAAGCCCTGGGGGTGCGATGGCCCTGGAGAGCACACGGGTGCCAGTGAGAAGATGAGTCCCCAACTCCTGAATGTCCTGCCCTGTCGCTGCAGGGCTGCAAAGCCTGCTGGGAAGGTGTCCTGGAGGAGGCCCATTTAGAGGCCGAGGTGAGGCTGGAAAATGGAGGCCAATTACCCAGAAGCCGGAGCATCCTGCGTGCAGATTTTGGGGGTGCCCTGAGGCCACAGGGGTCCCCTCCGCCTTGGTCCAACAGGCTTCTCCAAGGAGGGCCTGGGCCCTGGGGGAGGGGAGCTGCGCCTTTTTATCACTGGGTGGGATTTTTTATCACTGGGTGGGATTCAGGTCTGGAGGAAGCGGCCACCCTCTTCCGGACGGGCATTTTTTCCCCTGCCCCAGGGCCCCTCCTGGCCGCCTGCGCCACACACCCAGGCTTCCTGCCCCTCTCTGGGCAGCGGGATTGGAGGAAAACAGCCCCGAGCCTCCTTCAAAACAGGAAACGGCTCTCCCTGCTTCCTGAGGGACAGGAACTGTCCCCATGGCAACCGCGGGACAAAGAGGCCACCTTAACCCTTCGAAGGCAGGCCCCGAGGCTGCAGAGTGGAGAAGGGCCGTGTTCTCCCAGGAACAGCAAGATGCACATAGCTCTCCCAGCTCCGAGGCTGCATACAGCAGTAGCTCAACAGTTGCTTAGGTACTGACATCTTCTCTCCTTAGCAAGGAGCTCAGAGCCCTGCACCCTGCCTGCCTTATCCTGTCCCCTTTCCTACCCCACCTTTGACATCCCTCTTCTTGTTCACTAGGCCGCAGACACAGTGGCCTTCCTCACTATCCCTAAATCCACCCGGCTCCTCCCAGCCCCAGGGCCTTTGCACCTGCTGTTCTGAACATTCCTTCCCAATTTTCCACATAGCTGGGGGGCTGTCCCCCATCGCGAGTCAGGTCTCCAATGTCATCTCCTCACAGAGAGTCCCCTGCCATCCCATCCCCCAGTCATATCTGAAACCATCCCCTCTATGTATCTGTGTGGCTGTCCCCCCTCATCCAGGGGACGTATATCCCAAGATTCCCCGCAGACGCCGTAAAACCCCAAGGCCCCAGGGGCCTACGTACTATAGGATTTTTTAAAATCTTTCTTTCCCTGCACACACGTTACCCTCGTGGAGTTTGATTTATAAACCGGGCATGCTGAGAGAGTCCTAACAATGATCCCTGATAAAAAGGAACAGTGGTGACAATAGACCGCACCACGAGTTATTTAAGACCTGAGGATTATTTACTTCTGGAATTTTCCACGTCTCCTTCTCAGACCGCGGTGGACCGTGGGTGACTGGAACTGTAGAAAGTGAAACCGTGAATAAATGTGGCAGAGGGGTGACTGTATCCGTGTGCTCTGTCCCCACCCTGGATACCAGCTCCCGGAGGGCAGGGCTGGCTCTTCCTTGCTGACCTCTGTCCCCTCTGGTACTAGAACAGAGCCGGACACACAGTTAGCGCTGGTCTTAGCCTCTGTTTGGTGCTGAGGATATGGGTAACCGACTCCCATGCCTGGGGCTTGTCACCAGCTGTCATGGGCTGTCCCCCTCATCCAGGGGACATATATTCCGAGACTTCCCACAGATACATTAAAACCCCAAGTACCCAGGGGCATACGTACTACAGGATTGTGTTCGTCTGCTTTCTGCTACTATGACAAACGCCTGAGATGATCAACTTAATAAGAAAAAAGGTTGATTTGGGCTCAAAATTTTGGAGGTTCCAGTCCACGGTGGCAGTGAACCCGCTGCTTTTAGGACTGGTGACCTGGGGAGGGTAGGAAGTTGCGGTAGGCACATGTGGCACAGTAAAACAGAGGAAGAGGCTGGGGTCCAGTGTCCCCTTCAAAGACACACCCCCCCAAAGACCTAAAAGCCTCCCGCTAAGCCCCACCTCTTAAAGGATCCAGCACCTCCCAATAGCACCCAGCCGGGGACCAACATTTGAGCCCTCCCAAACCAAAAGATTCTTCCTCGTGGGAATTATGGAGACCCCTCTAAAAGGCAGGGAAATGGGGTGCGATGGTGCACACCTGTCACCCCCGAGGCTCAGGAGGCCGAGGCAGGAGGATCTTGAGTTCAAAGCCAGCCTCAGCAACTTAGCGAGGCCCTGAGCGACTTAACAAGACTCTTTCTCTTAAAATTAAAATAAAAAAGGGTGGGGGATGCGGCTCAGTGGTCAAGTGCCCCCCCCCGGTTCCCAGGGACCCCCTTAATTGTAGCCTGAGTTCCAGCTGAGTCAGCAGAAGAGACCCCGACTGTTCAGAAGTCCCCAAATGCGTCACGGTGTCCAGGGGACAGGGACCCTTCCGTGCCTGGCCCCTGCAGAGCTGGGGAGTCAGGACGGCCCAGGAAACGTCTGTGTGCCAAGAGGGACACCGGAAGCCAGGGTGACCCCCGTCACGGGCACCATCAATGGCTGGGGACCTCAGGGGCTTGTCCTGGTGTTGGCAACCACCTGACATGAGCCACCTAACCCTGGTCTCTCTTTTTTTTTTTTTTTTAATTTCTGATTTGGGGACAGGGTCTCGCTTCGTGGGTGAGGCTGGCCTCGGATTCTGCGATCCTCCTGCCTCAGCCTCCCCAGTGACTGTGATCGCAGGCGTGCGCCACGGCACCAGACCTGGGGACAGAACTCTGGACGGCTGGGATGCTCACCAAGTCCAGAGCCCCAGGCCAATTCCTTACGTTTTATTTTATTTTATTTTATTCTATTTTGGTACCGGGGATTGAACCCAGGGGCACTTCACCACCGAGCCCCAGCCCCAGCCCTTTTTATTTTTTTTATTGAGAGACAGAGTTTCGTCCAGTTGCTTAGGGCCCCTCTAAGTGGCTGAGGCTGGCCTCCAACTCATGATCCTCCTGCCTCAGCCTCCCAAGCCGCTGGGATTGACAGGGGTGCACCATGGCGCCCTGCGCAAGGCAATCTCTTAATTTTAAAGCCCAGTAAATCTGCCTCTGGCTGCAGACACGTCCCTCCCTGTCTGGGTAGACATGAGCTTGGCGCCTTCTCATGAGCCGTGGTGCCCACCTGTCGTCCCAGCGGCTTGGGAGGCTGAAAAAGGAGGATCGTGAGTTTGAGGCCAGCCTCAGCAATTTAGCGAGGCCCTGTCTCAAAATAACATATAAAAAGGGCCTGGATGCGGCTCAGTGGTGTAGCACTTGGTGCCTGGTGTGCGTGGGTTCAGTCCCTAGCACTGCAAAAGCAAAACATAAAAAAAAAAAAAAAAGAATTTTAAAAAATTGCATGATTGATCCTTGCTTCTCACCCAAGACCAGCGACAGTCATTTGTGGGACCCAGCGCAAGAGGAGCATCGTCAGCTGCTAAGTCACATCTATATCGAAGCAACGGAAATGGCACGCTGGCCCTCCGCTCTGCCAGGAGGACTCAGGACCACGAATCTGCAGATGGGAGAACTGAGGCTCAGGGAGGGAGGCTCTGGCCTCCACTCCCAGCCTCCCCTCCCAGCCTTCCCCAAGACTCCGATTCCCTGCCTCCTGCCTCACCAGCTGACCCCAATCCACAGCCTTTGTTTTCCTGACCCCAGAAAGAAGGGTCGTGTGGACCACGGCTTGAGTTTATTTTCATGTTTTCCAATAATTGATTCCAAAAGTCCCTCCAGGCCGACGACATGTTTTGCTCCCAGAAGCGGCGACCCACTCCCCGAAATTCTCTGTGGCCTCCTGGAGAGGCTGGGTACACATTCAGAGAGCCCTGTCCCCTCTTCTCATAGGTCCTGAAAATGTGTCACCTCTTTCCCATGCTCAGGACTGGACCAAGGTGCACATGGCCAAGGTCCGTGGGGGCCGAGGGTTGGCTGCCATAGAAATGGGCATATGGTGTGAGGTAGGGATCGGGATCCTGCCCCCCCACCCCATAGGGGCATCTGGTCGACCCAGAAATGGGCTCCTCATCCCCTCCCTCCCACAGTGTCTCTGCTGTCCCAAACCTGGTGACTCCACACCTCATGGGACTTTGCCTTTTCTTGTCTCTCCGTCCGTCTTTGCTGAAGTAGAGAAAAAAAATAAAGTCACCTTTGGCTTCGTGAGTCCCCTATTGTAGGATGTTTAGGTTTGCAGGGTTTTATTATTGCAGCTTTGCATCATCAAGGTAATTAAAAAGCAATTCTCCAGGAGACCTGGGGTGTGCCAGGCTCCAAGTGCGTCACTCCGTCTTCCCAGAGACCACTCACTTGGAGGGAGGAGCGACGGGGAGATTCTCTCCAGGCACAGAGAGGCTGAGTTAATTGCCTCGGGCCTCCCAGCTCCGAGGTGGTGAGGCTGGCCTCTGATCCAGGCCAGGCTTAGTCCAGAAACTGTGCTTTCTCCGGCTCCTCTTTATTGTAGGTGAATGGATGACAGGGAATAGTGACAGGGGAGGGACAGAGTAGAGTAGACACGCCTTCTTGAAGGAATTAAGGGGCTCAGAGGAGCCCAAGAGCCCTGGGACCCGACCCTGCTTCACCCCACTAGCGGCATGACGTTGAGTGAGTCACGACTCATTTTTTGGGGGGAACTGGATATGGAACCCAGGGACACTTAACCCCTGAGCCACATCCCCAGCCCTTTCCATATTCTTTTAAGAATTTTGAGACAGTGTCTTGCCAAGTTGCTCAGGGCCTCCCTGAGTTGCCGTGGAGGCTGGCCTCCAATTTGCAATCCTCCTGCCTCAGCCTCCTGAGCCGCTGTGATGACAGGCTTGTGCCGCCGCATGGGGCGAGTTACAACTCTTTAAGCCTCGGTTTCCTTCTCTGTAAGTTAGATGGAGTCCGTCTACTTGTGGGGGACGGGTCCAGTGCTCTCTGGCTCAGAGCGAGCTCCTGAGATCTCACCCATCAAGGACAGAGCCTGGCCCTGGAGGTATGGGCATCCCCAGCGACCTCCACCATGTCCTAATGAGAGACACGGAGTCGATTCATGGCCTTTCCCACCCCGAGCCACCCAGGAGTCCCCATAGCAACTGAGAGCAAAATCCACAGTCCTCCCTGTGGTGCTCCTAGCTGGATGGAGGCCCCCTCATGATATAGGGGGACAACAGGGAGTCTCTGGAAACCATGTGACTTGCACCCAAAAAAATCATCCACAGGCTGCTGACAGGCAGAGGCCAGCCTCCTTCCCAAGAGGCTGCCCGGCCTCCAAATGATGCACCTGGTGCCCCCCCCCCAACTCCTGGCTCAGGGCCTGTGCCCTGAGCCCCCTTCGCCTAGAACCTTCCATCAGAGCGTGCTGGCCGGCCCGGGCGCTGTCTGGCGGGTGATCAATGTGAATAATAAACGTTTAGAGTTAATAAGCTCCAGTTAACTCCCCGCGCCTCGGTGACAAATGGCCTTCCCCCAGCCCATAACTCACGGTGTCACCCGAGCCTCCCTCTTCTCACTGCGGGAGAAGCCGGGGAGGGGGAGGCTCGGCGCTTATTTATGTCATTGTCACTGAACACTGCGCTTTAGGACAGCCGCTGGGTCTCTCTGGCTGGCCTTGGGTTCCAGGAGAGGAGATGGCCAGGCTCCGGGAGGCCAGGCCGACCATCTGTCACCCAGATCCAGAATGTGGATCTGATTTTCTGTGTGTGTCCTGGTTTCTGTTTACCCATGCGTGTGGCCTTGTCCCTTGTCCCCAGGACCAGTAGAGTGGCATCACCTGTGCACTTGTGACCACTGCAGAATCTCAGGCCATAGCCACACGGGCTGGGCCAGAATGGGCACGTCCACAAGCCCCCCAGGGAGTCCTGAGCAGGTGTGTGTCTGGGCACGGCCACCCCAGACAGTCCAAGGCCCCAGAAAACCAAAACGACCTGCTCTCTCCTGTCCACCAGGCCCCTGCCCAGAGCAGACATCACTAATCAATCCCAGCACCCAGATCAAGGGAACCTAGGAGTGGCCCCAGAGCGGCTCAGCGGCAAGATGGGAACTCCCTGTTGGCCTGGGCCCAGACCCTGTGTCCCCCAGTAGCTGCACACCCCGTGGGAAGCCAGATCCCCAGCTCTGCAGGGACAGTCATCCCTCATCCCAGGCCTGGGGATGGCTTGACAGCAGTGTCCCCGGGAACTGTTTAAACATGACTTTTTAAAAAAAATTTATTTTTCAATACCAGGGATTGAACTTGGGGGTGCTTGACCACGGAGCCCCCTCCCCAGCCCTATTTTGTATTTTATCTAGAGACAGGGTCTCCCTGAGTGGCTTAGGGCCTCGCTTTGGCTGAGGCTGGCCTCCACTTGTGATCCTCCTGCCTCAGCCTCCCGAGCCCCCTCCATACCTGGTAACCATGACTTTTAAGAAAGAATACTTATATATAAAAAAAATACTAGAGTACTTACTTACTCTTTTTTTCTTTCTTGTGGTGCTACGGGTTGGACCCAGGAGCTACATCCCCAACGCTTTTTATTTTTTCGCTTTGAAGCAGAGCCTTGCGAAGTGAGTTGCTTAGGGCCTGGCTTAGTGGCTGAGGCTGGCCTCTCGAACTTTCAATCCTCCTGCCTCAGCCTCCCAAGTCTCTGGGATGACACGTGTCCACCACGGCACCTGAGAAACGCACACTACAGAGATTATCCGAGCTGTAGAAACTTGTCAAACAATGCATTTCATTATCCAGGCTCTTCCCTGGGGTAACCAAAATTAGCAGCTTGGTGAATCTCTCTTTCTACTTTTTCTCTTTGCCTGGACAGAAGAAAAGCATCGCACCATCTACCCCACTGTGCCCCTTGCTTTCTTTGTGTGACACCCTAACGCTGTCCCAGTTCCAAGCATAAGCCTGTGCACTGACATCTGTGTGTATCTATTGTTATCAGTTTGCAAACACGTCCTCGAATCAATGTCCCCTGATCCATTCATTCCTTGCAGTGGATCAACATTTAGTAAATTCTGGTTTGATTTTCCTTTTCTTTTCTTTTTTTTTTCTGAAGCAACATCCTCAGACCCGTCTTCTTCTCCTGTCCCTGTAGATCATTTGGCAGGAACCGTCCTCCAAAATGGAATCGCTGGATCAAAGGGCATATACGCATTTTAAACTTTAATAGCCACCACGGTCCCCAAAGATCACGTTGGCTCCCGCGCCCAGCATCAGTGTCAAAACGGCTCTGCTGGCCTCCACTCCTTGCGGGTGCTGGATGTCATCAATATTTAATATTGTTTCCAATCTGATGGGAGAAAAATGGCATCGCATTGTACTTGTAATTTGCATGACTGCCCCGGAGGCCGGGCCTCTCTGTGTCTGAACCTGGTCTTGTTTCTCCCCACTCCGTGTTGGTCTCTTGATTTTGGCAGTTTCAAGGTTTCCATTTGGAGGGGCTCTCTGTTGGGCCCCTCCTGACATCAGAGGTTGGTGGGTTGGGTAACAGGGGACCCTGGGGGTGAGGAGCTGGCCCTGCTCAGCCCAGAGAGGAGGGCTATCTCAAGACCCCAGGAGGCGATGGGCAATCAGCCCGGAGGGCAGAGTAGGGTCATGAGATAGCCCAATCCTCCAGAGGGGGCTTTGGATCAACAGGAGACCCCCCCCCCGCACTGGGCCTCCCAGGGCTGCAGGGGCTGGAGGCCAACCTTCTGGAACCCTCTCCAAGTGGGTCAGTGGAGGCTGAATCTGCCCTGGCCTCTCCTGCTCAGTGGAGGCCCGGCCTCCACTCTCCCCCTAGCCTCCACTCTGCCTCCAGTAGGAGGCCCTGGGGTTTGGGAATCATCACCCCACACGGAAAACACCTCCAAATGTCGCTTTTTGACCTCCTCCGGCTCCCTGAGGACCCTTCCCCCTTCCCCATGCCCTTGATTTTCAAGAGAAGCCCTTCCACCGCAGGGACACAGGAAATTTCCAGAACTTTTCTTCCTCTGGTCACTATTTTTTCCTCTCTCAGACGGGCACCTTGGGTTGGCCGGTCCAGCTCCTGGCCATGTTTGGCCCCAGGGCCAGGCGGGTGGGAGAGGTTTGGCCCAGCGGCCCTGGTGACCTGGGCCCAGGTACAGTGGCTCCGGGATTCATTGCAATCGCCCCTCGGATGACCGCTTCCTGTTGCGGATTGTCCCCATGTCCCCATGTCCCCAGCCTGCCCACACTGCTTTTTCCTGTAGCTAAATTTAAAAGGGCAAAGGTGGGGCGGCTGGGACCCTGGACGCAGGCACACACGCGGGTGGCCGCAGCCCTGTCCTAGAGCCACCTGGGCCACAGCCACAGGCCCCGGGGTCAGGTGAGAGACAGGAGCCAGAGGAACTGTCAGGCCATGCCTTGCTGTGTGACCTTACACAAGTCTATCTGCTTCTCTGTGCTTCTAAGCGGGCATAGATTAAAGGATCTACCTCTTGGGGCTGTCATGAGGGACGAGCAAGTCGGTGGCCTTAACGGGTGGCACATGGCAGACCCGGTCAGAATCCTTACGGTTATCCAGAGACTGAATGAGCCTTCGTCCTCCCTGGGTGCAAGATGGCAGCTTCCTGGGCTGAGCAGGGCCCTCTCTGGGGTCAGATTAAAGCCCCCAGGAGCGAGGAGTCAATCCCCCCATGTCTGGGGACCTCACTTGGTCCCTAGGAGGCTGGGCATGTGGCCGGGCCAGGTGCTGGCCTCAGGTTGAGGCCACGTGCTCAGGAAGAGGCAGGTCCCGGGCCCCTTCCCTGCCCCACCCCCCGGCTCCCCCTGTCCCTTCCCGGGGGGTCCCTTGTCATCCAGAACCAGGTCCTTCCCCCAGGGCCCTCAGCCAACCTGTCGTCTGCTTCCTAATCAGCCCCAAGAGGTAGACCCTTTAAATTACGCCCACTTGGAAGCACAGAGAAGCAGACAGACTTTTGTGAGGTCACACAGCAACTCAGGGGACACGGGCTGGAAGTCAAGCCCACACGTGGGGACAGGGCTGGTCCCTGTGTCACAGGTGTGTTGAGACCAGGGGATGAGACAGAGCAGAACCCAGCAGTGGTGGGCAGAGGGGACAGAGACCGCCCAGGGGGACAGAGACGGCCGGGGCGTGGCGCCCCCCAGTGGACAGGGAGCGACTAGCATGCGGACCCCGCTCCAGGTTGGTTTGTCACCTAAAATAAAGCCGCGGCAGCCAGTGGCCCCTGAAGGACCCCGTGGGCACGTTGACAACTCACAGGAGCCAATTGTGACCTCCTCTCCACAAGCCACGGCAGGGCAGGGCCTGGACCCCGGGCTTCGGGGACTCGGGCCACACCCCAGCCCTGGTGCTGGGCACTGATTTCTGGTGTCTCGCTCCCTGAAGCCAGGGCCCCTGCCCTGCTGTCCCTCCTGTAGAGGTGACAGGCTGCACGGGGACCCCTGGCATCCCGCACCCGTGCTCTGCACCAGCCAAGCCGGGGACCTGGCTCAGGAACACACACAGGATGTGACTCGGCTATCTCTCTCCTTGGTCAATACCCAAAGGACTTAAAATCAGCACCCTACAGGGACACAGCCACATCCATGTTATTAGCAGCACAATTCACAACAGCTAAACTGTGGAGCCAACCCAGAGGCCCTTCAACAGACGAAGGAATAAAGAAACTGTGGTGTGTATACAAAGTGGAATATTACTCAGCCATCAAGAAGAATGAAATGATGGCATTTGCCGGTAAACGGATGGAACTGGAGATGATTCTGCTGAGTGAAATATGCCTGTCCCCTCAAACCAAAGGCCTGGTGTTCTCTCTGGCGTGTGGATGCTAATGTCCAATAAAGCGGGGTGGGGGGAGGTGAGAATAGAAATTCAGAGGATTAGATCGAGGGGAAAGAAGGGCAGAGGGGATGGGAATAGGAAAGACAGTGGAATGAATGGGACGTCACTTTCCTTTGACCAGTGAAAGGCCACTCATGTCCAACCACAAGAATGGGATCCTAATTAGAAGAAGTCGCAGTCCATGTATATATATATATATAATATGGGGAAAATGAGGTTCATCCGTAAGGTACTGTGTATCAGTACTTCGTCCTTTTTGATGGCTGAATAATATTTCTTTGTAAGGATAGCCCACATCTGTTGACGCTTTCGTTAACCCGTGGATTCGGGTTGTGTTCCCCTTGGGGTGCTGTGAACGAGGCTGCTGTCAATCTTCACATGCTGGCGTCCCCGTGGACATGTGCTATTGTTTCTCCTGAGTTCTACCTGAGTGGGACCCCTGGTTGTGCAAAGGCCCTGAGGTTGGGATGGCTCTTAGCATGCTCAAAAGGAAGAAAGAAGACCAGATGGAGAAAGAAGGGAGGATGCAGGGCCTCTTGTACCTTCTGGCTGGAGCTTCCTGGGTTCAGGGAGGATTCCCGAGGGCCACTGGGCTGTCCCCAGGGCATGCCTGGGGACCCCACCTCCCAGCAGCACCCCTCCCGACTCTGGACCTCCCCGGGATCCCCACTCCCTGCTTCCTTCCCTCCTGCGGGGACAGCAGCTGGGACAACCCAGTCCCTCTCCCACGTGCAGGCTGACAGGTCGGGGCAGCTGGAGGGGACTGTCCCCAGGGTCCTTGGGAAAGTCTTTAGGATGCCACCCGCGGACGAGGGGCTTTCATTTCCGAAGGCTGAGGCTGGGGACGGGAGATTGTCACAGATAGGGACGGTCACCGTGGGGCTGATGCTTTGTTCCTGCCTGGTTCCTGGCAGGCGGCCAAGCTGCTTAACCCTTTCGGGTCTGGACGGCTGAGCGGCAGGTGGGTGGGCGATGGGGACATGGGGACAGGATGGGCCCTTCACCGTGTCATGAAGGACCCTGCTCCCTGGATATTTGTTGTAGCTGTGCAAAGGCCCTGAGGTCGTGGCTGGACCTTTATTTTAATCATTGATTTATATGCTGAGATTCGAACCCAGGACCTCCCACAGGCCACACAAGCGCTCTGCCACTGAGCCACGACCCCCCAGCTGGTTTCCTAATATCAAACCCTCTTCTCTCTGCCAGGAGAAACCTTATTCATCATGAACTGTTATTATTATTTTTTTTTAATTTAAAAAAAAGGTGGATTTTTTGGGGCTGGGGCTGGGGCTCAGGGGTAGAGCGCTCACCTCGCACATGGGAGGCCCTGGGTTCGAATCTCAGCACCGCATAAAAGTAAAGAAGTAAAACAAAGGCATGGTGTCCAACGACGACTAAAAAAATAAATACATATTTTTTTAAAATGGATTTTTCATTTTAAAATAAGAAGAGAGATGATTTTAAAATAAAAACGGGTGCCTTAAGATTCAAAAAAATCATTTTAAAAAGTATTGGATTCAGTTTGCTAATATTTTGTTCAGAATTTTCGTATCTATATGCGGAGGCGCAGTGAGCAATGAGATTTCATTTCTTTTCTGGGTATGTTTTTATCTGATCTTGGAATCTCCTGGGCAGAGAAGGCATTGTGCTCTGTCTGGGCGATGAAATGCTGCAGACCACGGGGCCCTGGTGAACTTCAATCCCACGGATGAATTTCATGAATAGAAAAGAAGCCAAAGACAGAAAAATGTATTCCTTAGGGCTGGGGCTGGGGCTCCACGTTGGAGCGCTCACCCAGTATGTGCAAGGCCAGGTTGGATCCTGGGCACCACAGAAAAATGAGTGAATAAAATAAAGGTTTGGTGTCAACTAACTAAAGAATAAATATTAAAAAAAAGATTCAGTGGCCACACACTTGCCTGGCACGTAGGAGGGCCTCGGTTCCACCCCCAGAGCCTCAAACAAAACCAGGAACAAGCCCGTGTGGTGGCCTATACCTCTCATCCCAGAGGCTCGGGAGGCTGAGGCAGGAGGATCGCAAGTTGGAGGCCAGCCTCAGCCACTTAGTGAGGCCCTGAGCAGCTCAGTGAGACCCTGTCTCTAAATAAATACAAAATAGGGCTGGGGAGGGGGCTCAGGGGTTGAGGGCCCCTGAATTCAACCCCTGGGACCAAGACCCAGGGGACGGGGTGGACACCATCGGGTCCTCGTATCTATTGGCCACGGCTGTCCACAATCCCTCTTTTTAAAAAGTCTTCATCAACACTCCTAAAGCCCAAGAAGTAAAATGAAGGATCAATAAATGGGATTTCATCAAACTAAAAAGCTTCTTCACAGCAAAGCAGGCCATCAAGAAGGTGAAGAGAGAACCCACAGGGTGGGAGGTGACCTTGGCCATCTGGACCTCAGGTAGAGCATCCGTCCCCAGGACACACAAGGAACTCAGAAAACACCAAAAAAAAAAAAAAAACCCAAAACAGAAACAAATAACCCAATCAATAAATGAGCAAAGACACTGAACAGACACTTCACAGAACAAGAACCATGAGCAGGGGCTGGGGCGGTGGCTCAGTGGTGGAGCGCTCGCCTAGCAGGTGTGAGGCGCTGGGTTCAATCCTCAGCACCACGTTAAAAAAATAAGATGAAGGTATCATGTCCATCTGCAACTAGAAAAAGATTTAAAAAAAGAAATATGAGTGGTCAACAAACATATGAGAAAATGTTCAACATCACTAGCAATGAGAGAAATGCAAATTAGAACGACAGTGAGATTCCATCTCATCTAGTCAGAAGGGCATCCACCAAGAATACAGACAACAGTGAGTGTTGGCGAGGACATGGGCGAAAGGCACACTCAGACACGGCTGGTGGCACTGCAAATTGGTGCAACCACTCTGGAAAGCAGGATGGAGATTCCTCAGAAACCTTAGGATGGAACCACCATTTGACCCAGCTCTCCCACTCCTTGGTCTATACCCAAAGGACTTAAAAGCATCACACTACAGGGACGCAGCCACATCAATGTTTATAGCAGCTCAACTCACAATCGCCAAGTTATGGAACCAACTTAGACGCACTTCAACAGATGAAGGGATAAAGAAAATGTGGTACATATCCACAATGGAATATTACGCAGCCTTAAAAAAGAATGAAATTATGACGTTTGCCAGTAAATGGATGGAACTGGAGACTACCATGCTAAGTGGAATTAACCAATTCCCCAAAACCAAAGACTGAATATTCTCTCTAAAATGCAGATGCTGACTCATAATACGTTGTGATGCGGGGGAGGGGGTGAAGTTTCAGCAGATTGGATGAGGCAGAGTCAGGGGAAGGGAGAAGGGATGAGACAGACTGTGGAATAAATCAGACATAACTTTCCTGTGTTCATATAGGAACCCACGACCACTGAAACTCCACATCATGTCCAACCACAAGAATAAGAAGTCATACTCCATGTGAGTATGGTATGTCAGAATGCACTCTAATGTCATGTATAACCAAAAAGAATGAATTAAAAAAGACTGGAAAAGAAGTCTTTGTTATTTTCTGTTTATCAAGCTCAAGTATCTTTCCAAAGTCAAGTTCATTATTCTGCTTAAAGGACCAGTTTCAGGTTTTGTACCTCTTCACTACTTCATTAGCATCTGCAATTCTTTGTTTGGATTTATTTATTCATTTATTTTTATACCAGGGATTGAACTCGGGGCCACTCGACCACGGAGCCCCAGCCCCAGCCCTATTTTATATTTTATTGAGAGACAGGGTCTCCCTGAGTGAGTTGCTTAGGGCCTCACCAACTGAGGCTGGCCTTGGACTCACGATCCTCCTGCCTCAGCCTCCCAAGCCACTGGGATTCCAGGTGTACTGTCTGGATCACTCTGTTGTAACCTCTTTCAGCTTCACAAATGGACTGCTTGACGTTTTTAGCCTTTCTGGGGTCCCGGGGACTGTTCTTTTCCCAGACACAGTGGAGGACCGTCAGGAGGAAGGGAGAGTTCTGCTCACCAGGCACACCTACTCCTTCATTTTTGACATTTATGTGCCATATTATTTTTGAACAACTCAAGTAGACCCCGATTTCGTGTTCTTTTTTTCCCCCAATTAGAAAATCCCATTTTTTTCCAAGTTTAGCAGCTCTGTTGACCTAGAGTTTACATACCTTGCACTTCACCTGTTTAAAGCGTGAAATTCAGTGGATTTTAGTGTATTCACAGAGTTGTGTAGTCGTCACCAAGATCTGATTGTAGGACGTGTTCCTCGTGGAACCCCAGCAGCTGATCCCCGTTTCTCCCTCCCTCCATCGTGAATCTACTTTCTGTCTCTAAATGGTTGAGTCCGAACGTTTCCTATAAGTGGAGTCATCACCGGTGGTGACTGTCTTTCTATTTATTTTCAAGGGTCATCCGTGTTGTATAATATGTATCAGGATGTCACTCCTTAAAAAAATAAATAAAATAAACTGCTGAGTAACCTTCTGCTTTGTGGATATAGCATAGTCTGTCTGTTCAGCCGCTGATGGACATTCATTTCCATTTTATGATATTGTAGATGATGCGTCAATGAACACTCACGGACAGGTCTTTGTGTGTGAGAGTCCCTGACGTTTTGGTTGGAGAGTTTAACACATTCACGTTTATTATACTGCTTCTCACTTTGGGACTTATTTTCGTCACTTACTTTTACTGTTTTCTCCTCTCTCTACTTTCTTTCCTTTGGATTGACAGAGATGCATTGGTGGTCGAAAGGTTATATGTTCTATTTTTTTCTTTATGATGGTCACCATTTAAGATCCGCTTGTTTTGCCTGTGCATCCCTCTTGACTCTTGCGCGCATCGGGTATCTGCATGTCTTCCTCACAAGCTAAACACTTGACTTTCTCTATTCCTACCCTTCAGTTCTTTAAAACCACTCCTCCATTCTCCTGGCACCCAGCGTTGCTATGAAAACTCGGGTATCAGTCTTGTCCTCCCTTTGTGGCTTCTTTTCTCTGGCATTTTCTAGAATGTTCTCACGTGCTCATGGGTGAAGTGGGCTTTTACAAGAAATCATCAGTTACTTCCAAAGTCCTCTTGCCCTGTTTTACACCCCCACCACAGAGGAGGAGAGCTCTAGTTGCTTGGCTGATCGTATTTGGCCTTTTCAGTTCACGTTTGAAATTCTCATAGGTGTCTAGTGCGACCTCATTGGTGGCTTCAGTCTGCATTTCCCCCAAGGCTGATCATATCGGGCATCTCATCCTGTGCTTCTTTTTGACATCTCTACACCGTCTTTTGCAAAAATGTGCAGATATTTAGTCCATTTTCTTTTTTTAAACTGAGTTGTCTTTTTGCCTGGTAAGCATTCTCAACTTGCTTTGGAAATTCATTTTTCTCCCAATTTGTGATGCGCTTCTGTGATTTTCTTAAAGGTGTTTTAGATTTTTTTCTATCTTCCAGTTTTTCAATATTTTTTTTTACTTGTTGATGGAACTTTTATTTATTTCTATGTGGTGCTGAGGATCGAACCCAGGGCCTCCCACATGCTAAGCAAACGCTCTACCACGGAGCCCCAACCCCAGCCCTCTTCATGACAGGACGGGGTTCTGGGCCCTGGGGTCTGCAGTATGGCCCTGTGGCCCCAGCTCCACCTCCGCACGGAAGGATGGAGTTGGGAGACTGGATGTGGCATCAGGGACCCCCTGATACTGCTGTGTGCCATTTAGTCTCCTTTTTTATAAAGTGAGGAGTCAGTTACTTAGATCCCTGGGATTTCCTTCCTGTTTAAAATTTCCTCTGATGCAGAGTTGATTGTGGGCAGCCTTCCCCTCTCCTGGTCATTTCCCAGAGACCATTTTGTGCACCCCCCAACTCAGGCTGACCATGGGGGCCGTGAGTCTTCGGATGCCCCTTCCTTCCCTGCTGGCACAGAGAATGCCCTGCCAGGTTTCCTCATAATCCCACCCTTCATTCCTCTCAGGAGTCTTCCTGAAAATGGAGTCACACAAATGGGCTGCTCATGGGAGGCACAGATGGGTGGTTAACTGGTAGTGGCTTCCTGGGTCTCCTCACTGGGGTGAATCCACCCGACTCCAAGGTGCTGTGATCGATTGGTGATGTCTGCAAGGACTGTGGGAGAGGTGGCCCGGCCCGAGTGCCATGCACTTCCACTCTCTAGAGATTCCTTTGAATCGGGCCATCTTGGGGAGGACGGGAGGGGGCTTGAAAGGAGGACAAAACCAGTTCTTTTTGTAGACAAGACTTTATCTATCACTCTGGTCATGGGCATCCTGCCTGGTTTGTGGGGGATGCTGTTGAGGGGTGAAGTCTCTTCTCTCTCCATCCACAGAGAACAGGGACTCCCCTTCTTGCCTCCTCCCCAAGGGACAATCTGATCATGTATCTCTGGACATTTGCTGAGTCCCTTTGGCTGGTGGGAGGCGTCCCTGCTCACAGGTGGCTCTTTTGCCCCTTTTCATGTGGCAAGAGCCCTGGGGAGGGACAGATCCCTGACCTCATGGGCCCAGACAGCTGCAGACATGCACAGAGAGATGGCCTGGGACACCCAGGTGGGCACCGTGGCTCCAGGGACATCCAGGGAAGCAGGTGAGCAGCTTCACTCCAGGCTCTGGCTGTGCCAGGTTCCCTGCCCACTGTCCCCAGGGCCCTGGCCCAGGGGACAAAGGACACTTTTGGAACTTTCTTCCCCTGGCCTTCGTCAGCGGTCCTTGCTCTTGGGATGGGAGGAGGAGGAGAACGTGGCTCGGCCCCCACGACCCCTAACAAACGTCAAATCCCTAAGACACCAGGGTGTGCAGGCTGGACAGGGCAGCGGCCACCTCTCGTCCATCTCTGGGGGGACCAATGTCTGACTCAGATAGAAACCAAGCCTCAGAAAGTTCACGTTGAAAAAAGCGTCTATTGCAGAGGACGCCCTAGAAAGTTCGCCCCCCGGGGTCAGGGCCTGAGGCTCTGGGCTCAGAGGACCCTGGGGAGTCCTGGATCCTGGGGAAGAGCTCAGGGGAGCCCAGTCCAGCCCAGAGCCGCCCACCTGGGGCTGCGGATGGCCAGCCCTCTCGGGGACATGGGACAAGGCGGCTCTGCAGGGGGGCCCAGGTCTGGGGGCCCCTTGGTGCTTCTGAGGGTGCCCCAGCCTCCAGCGGAGGCCCGGGTGGCCAGTCTGCAGAGGCCGGCTGAATGGCGTGAGCCTGTCCAGGGGCCACCGGCTCTGCTCTGTGCACACACCAGGACTTTCCAGGGTGCCTGTCACCCCTCTTCCTCTGGCTCCTCAGTCTCCGCTCTCGGCCCCCCAATGCCCTCCGGACCCCCTCTCCTCTCGTCCCCTCCTCTCGTCCCCTCCTCTCCCGGTCACCCCCTCCCTTCTCTCGTCCCCTCCTCTCTCCACCTGGGCCAGGACCTGCGCCCTTTCCACCCACAGAAGGGTCAGAGGACACAGGTGGGTCCCATCGGATGCTCCTGGGGTGACCCTATGGTCCAGCACGTGGTTCTCCTGACTCCAGGGGATGGGACCCTCCAAACTCTTCAGAGGCCACCGAGGAAGCGAGGGCTGGGGACAGCGGGGGTGACCCAGGCTTGGCCTGGCCAGGGCTGGGGGCCCGTCTGAGCCAGGCTGCCCCGTCCCCGGGCCTCACCCACAGGCTGAAGCCACGTTTCTTTATTAAAGGGGGCGGGGTGGGGCGAGGTGCGGGCAGGGGTGTCCATGGCCGGCCACCGGGGCCGGCGGTCACTTCTTGGTGGCCTGTTTCTTCCGGCTGCCCCTTCTGAGTCTGGGAGGAGGAGGTGGCTCCACTTCAGGATCTTTGGGCCTAAATATCAAAACACAGAGGCATGGTGGCTGCGCGGCCGGTGGCAGAGCCAGGGACCCCCTGCTGCGAGCTGTGCCTGTTTGCTGGCCCCAAGCCACATGGTCACATACTTCACGTCAACCGGGGAAGCGAGGTCCTGGTCCACCCTGTCTCCCAGGGCCAGCGAGGAGACGCTTCCTTCGAGATCCCCCGACGTGGCCTTCTTAGCTGGCTCAGAATCTTCCAGGCTTGGGATAAGGGCTGAAAGGCTGCAGGGCAGGGGACACGGCGGGACAGAGCTGCGCGGGGCAGAGGGAGAGACAAGTCAGGCTTGGGTCAGGGGACCACCCTGGGGACCTGCAGCCAGCTCAGGGTCGGGTCCCCAGGCTTCTGTTAGAGGCCACACGGGCTCTGGCTCATGTGCTGGCCACACCTGGACACCCAACAGTGACCACAGGAAACATGGCCACCGGGCAGAGGGGACTAACCTTGAAATGCCCTGTGGTGGGGCTCCAAGTGCCCCAAGGGTGGCATCAGGCCACCCCAAGCCAAGGAACTACCAATACATTTCTGTTGCCGAGGCCACTCGGTGTGGAGACCTGGCGTCAGACTGTCTGGGGCTACTGTGACAAAACACCACAGACCGGGTGATGTTATAAACCACAGAGGGGTATCTTGAGGTGTGTTTCTCACAGTCTGGGAAGTCCCAGATCAAGGCTCTGGGAGACTCAGTGTCTGCGGGGGACACTCCTCCTGATGGCAGCTTCTCACGGTGCCCTCATACCGTGGAAGGGGCAGCCGCGTCCTCTGGGGTCTCTTACACAAGGGCACTAATCCCACTCAAGGGAGCACCACCCTCATGACCTAATCACTCCCCGATGGCTCCTCTTCCCAACATCACCCCGTTGGAGGTGAGAATGTCAACGTGGGAACTCGGGAAGGGGGTGGAGACAGACACACTCAGACCACAGCACCTTGTTACAGTCACCGGAGGAAACTCACGGGCGTGGGTGCCCCTCACCTTTACCCCCCCCCCCATGGCTTTGCGCCAGGTGCTGCCTGTGTTTCTGACCTCAGGACGTTTCTGAGCATCACAGGAGCCACAGCAGCAGGCTGCTCAGGGGTGTCTGTCCCTGTCTGACTGACCAGGGCACTGAAGTCCAGAGAGGGGAGTGGGCTTGTTCAGGGCTGCATACTACATCACTGGCCCAGACAGGACTGGCCATTCGCTCATTGTCTTGTCATGTGGACATGATTATTGATCTGGAAGGAGCCTGTCATCTGGTGGGTGATGACGCAGGGTGAGACCCGGGGGGCTCTGGGGGCAGGTGGCACCTATGCCGAAGACTCAATGAGGTGACACAGTCATCCCCGCTGAGGCTGGGGTGGGGACGCAGGAGGACCAGGGCCGGGCCATCCCACAAAAAGCTCACAGCCGGGCGCAGAGGCACCTGCGTGTCACCCTAGCAACTCGGGAGGCCGAGGCAGGAGGATCACGAGTTCAAAGTCAGCCTCAGTAATGGTGAGGCCCTGAGCAGCTCAGTGAGACCCTGTCTCTGCATAAAGTAGGAAACAGGGCTGGGGACGGGGCTCAGTGGCCGAGAGCCCCTGAGTTCAATCATCCCCAAACAAAAACACGGTCACAGAACCTGGGCACATTGTCACCATCTGCACTCAGCAGACCAGTGCGCCCCTTCCCCCTCCCCCCCACCCCAGGCCGCCTACAAAGCCCACGTGACCCCTGTGCACCCTCAAAGGCCACCTGCAGCCCTGACAGAAGATAAAGGCGTTTGTGCCCGAGGCTGGGCCCCGGGTGCCCACGTCCAGCCCCTGCTGTTCTGCGAGGGAAGGATGGGGACACAGGAGCAGGGTCAGGCTGGGGGTCCTCCAGGGCCCTGCCCCACAGAGCTCCAGCCTCGGGGGGTGGGGAGAGGTCCCTGGGGTCTGTGGTTGGTGGCGGATCCTGAGGGGGTGCAGAGAAGCCCCGACCACCCACCTGGGCATTGCACTCATTGACCCGTCCATCCGTCCGTCCGTCCATCCATCCCCATATTTACACTCAAGGAAGAAACGCGCACCAGGCCCTGCGCCTACAGTCCTGCCCAGGCCTGAAATAGCCCCTCCTGGGCACTGGCCTCCTCTCGGGCCTCCCTGCCTCCAGCCTCACCCCCGGCTGTCCGAGACGGCATCTTCCTTAAGCTGGCCTTGTTTCCCTCCCTTGGAACCAGTCTCAGGTCCCCTGACGTCCGCAGGGGGACACCCAGCGCCCTCGTCTGACACGTGGATCGAGGCCCCGACTGACCAGCATGGTCACCAGCGCCTCGGGGCAGCTCTTGCTAACTCCACGGCTCCCTGTGGCAATGTCACAAGCCTCGGTGACAAGGAGGATGTGAGACGGGTCCCGAGCCTGTGTGGCGCCCTCTCTCCATGGCATGAGGCCAGCCCTCGGGTCCTGGGTCCCTAGGGACTGTGTCCAGGGGCTCTCGCCCTCAGAGAAAGGGTCTTGCTGAGTGGCTGAGGCTGGCCTCCAACATGCGATCCTCCTGCCTCAGCCTCCTGGGTCACTGGGATGACAGGTGGGCACCACCAGGCCCAGATTAAGGGACACCCCTGCCCTGATGTGCGTGTCACCAGGGGTGGGGGCTCCTGGCTCAGAGCCGGGTCAGCTCCCCCTGGACTCTCTGACACCTCGTCACAGGGCCTGGCCCCCGACGCCCCCTCCTCTCCCTGCTGGCCCAGCCCAGGACCCTCAGCACCACTAGGGGATGTCACAGGTCACTCTGCAGGTCCTCGTGGGGCCACCAGGCCCAGCCCAGCCAGGGCCAAGACCACAAAAGAAGCGTATCCCTACCCCGGGGTCTGACTGTCCAGCAGGGAGACAGACGGACGGCCATGACACTCCGCTCCCAGGCCCAGGGAGACCAGCCTTTCAGAGGGGCCAGCGGAGGGCGAGGTGACAGGGACAGAGCCAAGGCTCCCAGGTCCCCAGCACAGATCCCCCCATGGCATCTGCCGCAGCCTGTCCCCCTGTCACGGCCCAGACACACTCAGGCAGGGGACAGTCCCCTGCGGGGCTCAGGCCACCTGCACCTGCCTCGAGAGTCCCCTCTGGGTGGCTGCTCTCTGTCTGTCCCTCCCTGTGCGCGTCCCCTGCACCTCAACCTCACCAGGGCGGGGTGGGGCAGGGAGGGGACAGGCGCGGATCACGGGGACACCCTGCATGTGGCCGGGCCTCCCCACAGAGGGGGCAGGGGAAGGGCAGCCACTGGGCACGCGGTGGACACGGCCCAGGCCCTGTGCTCGGCCCTGGGCACCCCCCAGTGTGCAAGCTCCCTGGGTCCCTCCAGGGGGACCCTGGGAAGGGCAGGGTGACAGCTTGGCCCGTCCCTGCAGGCTGGTGCTTAAGGGCCCAGGCAGAGGCCTGTCCCCGAGGGTCTCCCTGCCCGCTTGGTCAGAACAGGGTGGGGGGCCCGGCCAGGCAGGGGACAGGGCTGGGGTCCTCCACCTACCCCCTCTCAGCCTGGGCGGCTGCGCTGCGGGCTCAGAGGGGCGCCCGGGTGGAGGCGGCAGCCGCGGTGCCCACACCCCAGGAAGCCTTCCGGGAGGAGGGGGACTTTCGGGCGGGGGCTCCAGGCTGTGGGGGACAGAGACAGAGACGGCACAGGTCGGTGGGGAGGTGGCCATGCAGGGGCGGCCAGGGCGACCCGGGGGCGCCTCACCGCCGAGCCACACCCCCAGCCCTCCATATTCTTTTGAGACAGGGCCTCCCTCAGTCGCGGAGGCTGGCCTCCAACTTGCGATCCTCCTGCCTCAGCCTCCAGAGCAGCGGGGATGGCAGGTGCGCACCAGCGCGCTGGGCTCTCTGTAGGATCTTAAGTCTATGGAGGGAGCTGTGCGCAGGGCTCTAGAACATTCTGCAGAATGGAAACTCTGTCCCTTTAAGCTCATTCTCTTCCCCCTGAGCCCTTGACCTTGGCCGTTCCACTTTGTCTCTATGGACTGGGGACTCCAGGAGCCTCAGACCAGGCACCATCACCCGGTGTCAGTCTTTCTGTGGCTGCTGGCTCTTCTCTTTGGGTCTGTGGCTCAGCCAAGGTGAAGAAGGTCAAGGTCAAGGTCAAGGTCAAGGTCAATGTCAAGGTCAAGAGTCCTGGGGGGCCGAGCTGGAGCTCGAGTTGCTCAGAAGCTGAAGGAGTGACGTGGCTTTGAAGCTGGGAGACGGGGTGGACGCCCGGGAGGAAGAAGCCACCTGTCACTGGAGCTGTTCAGGGGCCGGTGACCACGGCACCTGGGCGTCAGTGGACACTCTGTGGCCGGGTCCTCCAAGGAGAGAGAAGCCGCCCAGCCCAGTGGCCGCCCAGCCCCTCCTGACCCCTCTGCTGACCTGTCCCCAGGGGTAAGGTTTCAGGGCTCTTCCCAACCCTCCTGTGCAAGGCCACACGGAACACGGGCACCCTGTGGGGCACCGTGACACTCTTGCCCCTTCCTGCTGCCACCAAAAACAGGGACAGGAAAAAAGCCTACACCACTTCCACACCGACCCGGGTCTCTTCCTGGGACACTGTCACCACGACTGGCTCAGTCTACAAAGTGGACCCTGCGGATGGGCAGGGCTGACGTATCTGGGAGACACGGTTCCCACCAAGGGACAGCGAGGGCCTCCCAGAGCCTCAAGGACGAAGCCGTCAGCCTGTGACCCAGATAATTCAGGCCCGTCAGGCAGTACTAACCTAGTCACCCAGCTGGAGGGGATCAGCCGAAGGTGGGACGCTTTGAAAACCTGTCTAAATCCTTGACATGGTTTCCCCCATCGGGAGGTAGGATCTAGATCCCCTGCCTCGACTGTGGGCTGCCCCAGGGACGCCAATGTGGTGGGACGTGTGAGGCCATAAGATTAGGAGGCTAAGTCGTCAAAGGGGAGACGGCGTCCCTCCTGCTAGGAGCCCAGCCGCCATGTTGTGAGGAAGCCCTCTCCGCCCGGGGAGGCCATGCAAAGGCAGCAGCCCAAAGGGAACCTCAGGATGAAACTGCACACAGATCCCCTGCCTGGCCCAGCCCCGTCAGCTCCAGGACTGTGAGAGATGGACACAGAGAGAGGCCACGGGACCCGCTGTGACAGGGAACATTTCCTCATACAGACGTCCTTCTCTGTTGGCCAGTCCTGTCTGGTCCCCTGGACCCCCCACAGCTCAGGAGACCGTGACTCCTTAACAGTGACCTCATCCTGATAGAGCCATGTCTCTTTCTAAGTATTTCCTGGCACCCCCCTGCTGCAGTCTGGTATCTGTGTCCCCGTCCCCAAGTCCACGTGGTGAAATTCTCACGGCCAAGGTGACGGCACGAGGAGGAGGGGCCTGAGATACCTGTGCAGGTCGGAAGGGTGGAGCCTCGTGAATGGGAGTGGTACCCTGGAAAGAGGTCTACGGGGTGAAGGTACCGTGTGGCTTTGATCTTTCTACCATGTAAGGACACGGAGGAAAGGGCCACCTGTGAGGAGCAGGCCCCCATGAGACACCAAGTCAGCAGGTGCCTTGTTCTTGGACTTGGCCTTTAAACCCGAGAGACTTTTGTGGTTTATAAGCCTCCCGCTGTACGGGAAGTTTGTTATAGTATCCACACAGACTAAGATGCCCGCTCCTTGTGGCCACGTGGCCTTCTTCTGAGCGTCTTTGAACGTGGCTTTGCCCGTGGTTGGCATCTGCCAGGAGCCCCGGCTTGTCTTGGGCCTGGGCTTTTCCCTCCCTCACTCTCCCCCTCCCCTCTCTGCCTCTGGAACATTCTAGAACACCCTGAGCCTCGTCTTCCCTGCTCCCTGTGACTCCCCACAACTGCTCTCCAAGGACCCGTGTCCACTCGGCAAACCAAGCAGGAGCAGGGCTGCAGGTGCCAAATGGAGGCTGAGGCAGGAGGATGGGGAGCTCAAGGCCAGCCCTCAGCAACTCAGCAAGACCCTTGAGACTGAGGTCTGAAGACGGACGTGTCTAGAGGTTCCTGGGGGATCAGCTGTGGCTCCCAGGCCTGGTCAGAATGGAGACTCTGCTCTGTGGCCTAAGTCACCAGTGACAAGTAAACATTTGGTACATGCTGTTCCAGTCTCAAGAGAATGCTGTTCCCCGTGGCACAGAAGGTGCCTCTGGGGTGAGTCCAAATGGGGTGAGGCAGGTGGGACAGGAGTTGGGGCTGCAGCTGGGGGTGCTGACTGATGAGCCCCATCCTCAGGATCTCCCCCACAGACACGAGGACTAGGCATCTGGCCTGAGTCCCAGGTGCGTCCCCTCGCCCTGTGTCCCTGTACCTGAACTTGTAGTTGTCGGGCAGGAAGTAGCCCATCTTGCAGTCCTGCCGGGCCCGGAAGATCTGCTTGAGCAGGTTCTGCTTGCTGAAGCCGTAGCCGTTCAAAACGCGACCCCCAAACAGGAGCTTCCCCCCGGCAAACATCTGTGGGCAGTGGAGGACCTGGCCTCAGCCACCCGCCTGGGGAGGTGGCCTGAGCCTGGCCTCGGCCTCCCCCTGGCTTGGCCTTTAGCCTCTGCTGGACCAGGCTGTTCAGAGGCTGCTGGACCCTCCCAGGGGCCCTCCTGGGAGACCCAGAGTGGAGGGCAGGGGGCTGGCTGTCCCTCCCCGGGCCCCGCTCACCAGGATCATGCCCTGGACCACGGCGAACCTCTTCACCAGCAGGGCCGGGCTCCTCTGCAGGGCACCGTGCAGGTCATAGCGCAGCAGGCGGTACGGGTCGTGGCGACACTGCACAGAGACAGGCTCCACGGTCACCCCTTCCTGCATCCCGGCTGATGAGTCCACACTCCATGGCACCAAGGACGTCCCCACCCGTCCCCCAGGGCTGTCCCTCCCCCACTCCTTCCAGTGGGTCCAGTCCCGTGCCAGGACCTGAACCCAACCCAGAGCTCTAGGTAGGGCCAGGTCCTGGACGGGCACAGAGCAGGGTCTCAATGAATAGTCCCTGAGCCGGGGCCGTAGCACGTGCCTGTCATCCCAGCAGTTTGGGAGGCTGAGGCAGGAGGATCGAAAGTTGGAGGCCAGCCTTGCAACTTGGCAAAGCCTGAGAGAACTTGGTGAGATCGTATCTCTAAAGAAAACGTAAAAAGGGGCTGGGGGGCTGGGGACGTGGCTCAAGTGGTAGCGTGCTCGTCTAGCACATGCGAGGGGCTGGGTTCGATCCTCAGCACCACATAAAAACAAAAAATAAGATATTGTGTCCAACTACAACTAAAAAATAAATATTAAAAAAAATTTCTGGGGAGAGGATACTCGGGATTGAACCCAGGGACTCTCTACCACAGAGCCACACCCCAGATCCTTCATTTTTATTTCGAGACAGGGCTTTGCTAAATTGCTGAGGCTGGCCTCCAACTTGTGATCCTCGTGCCTTGGCCTCCTGAGCCTCTGCTGGGATGACAGGAGTGAGACCCTCCGTATGGCTCCTTAAGGTCCCCTTTAGGCTTCATCGTCAATGAATTCAGACCGTGCAGTTTACACCTGTGCAGGAACCCAACCCACGTGCCCAAACCCCACACATCCTGGGAGGCACTTGCTGGAATCCAGGAGGTGACTGGTACGGGGCCCTGGGCACTGATAGCTCTCCTGTCATGGCCCTCGCTGGGGCCTCCTGGGGCTGCCAGAAGCTTCTGCAGGGCCTGGCTTGTGTCTTGAGTGCACAGCAGGTACCTCAGCCTGGCAGAGTCCCAGCCACAGTGGAACAGAGGGCAGAGGGAGGGACGTGCAAAGGCCCTGGGGAAGAGAAGGGGTGTGGCCTTGGCGCCGGAGGTTCAGCGGGTCCTAGCACTGCGGGGGCTTCCTCTGGCCTCTGGGGTCTCCTCGCTGGGCCCAAACCAACCTGGATGCAGGGCGAGGCGCGGCCCTGCTGCTTGTGGTTGTACAGGGTGTCCAGCACCCACTGCAGCTGCGCCGTGCTGCCCGGGCTCTGGCTCGAGACGATCCCGAACACCAGCACTTGGCTGGGGTCCCGGGGCGCGGACAGGAAGCGCTCCAGCTCCACGTCGGACACCAGGGGGGCCTTCACCATGCACCTGCAGCCGGCCCGGATGTCCTCCCTGCGCAGCAGCTTCCGCAGCACCAGCGGGCAGTCGGAGGGCGAGGCCGCCCACCGCGTGGGGCTGTGCACCTCTTTGGCCATCTTCCCCCTGCGGCAGGAGCATCCAGAGGGGTCCTCAGGGGGCCGCTCACAGGCCCCTGCCCCAGCCGGGCTGCCCATGAACAAGGACCCGCTGTGGGGGGCGGGGAGGCTGTGGGCGGAGTCCAGTCTGGCCTCACCAGCCAGGTGTGCTCGGCCTCACAGGCTCCCTGTGTCCCTGCGCCTCTGTTTCCTGGGGGCCAACGAGGTGGGCGACTCTCTCCCACACCCCAGGGCCTGCTGCGCCCCTCTGCAGGCCTGTCCCCTTGACAGTCAAGACAGACTCTGAGCTGGCCTCTTTTCCTGACCTCCACTGACGTCAATGGTCTAAGCCTCCTTTTTTTTTTTTTTGGTTTGGGGTACTGGGGGTGGAACCCAGGACCGAGCCATGCTAGGCAAGGGCCCTGTCACTGAGCCACGCCCCCAGGCCTTCAAATTTCACTGTGAGACAGGGCCTCACGAAGTTGCCCAGTCTGGCCTCCAAACTTTCCATCCTCCTGCCTCAGCCTCCTGAGCCGTTGGGATGACAGGCCTCCAGCACTTTCTAGATCTCCCTTCTCCTAGCCGCTCCTCCTGGGCTCTGGCCGGGGCAGGAGAACTGTGCGCAGCACCCAGGTCAGCTCCTGCCCTCTCCCAGCCTGGGGTTCAGCTCCAGGAGGGAGGGACGCGGCACTTGGCTCCCATCACGTCCTCCTCCCTGCCCGTCCCAGACGCCTCAGGGGAAGGGGTCAGCCCACCTGGACGTGAGGGAGGCCCTGGCGTGGAGTCTGGTGCCCTTCTTCCGGGAGGGGCTCATGGAAATAGACTCTGCATCCTCCTTTGTAGACTCTTCGACCAGGGAGTCTGGCCGGGCCGACTGGGAGCGGGAGAGGAGGTCGGCCATGTGGGAGCTGGACCTGAAGGGCCTTTCCAGGTGAGACCCCGACTTCAGCCTCACCCGGCCGAGGTCCAAGTCCTCCCTCTTGGCAGGGTACTCGATGGTGAACAGACCTGGGAATAGAGATGCTGCTGCTGTCACGGGTCAGCACAGACGGGCCACCTTTGTCCCTGCTCCTGGGCTTCACCCAGTGGAGCGCCCTTCTGCTCACCCCGTCCCTGCTTGTCCACGTCTAGAGATTCTCGGGCCCCAACTGTAGCCCCACCAGCGATCAGCCTAAGAATGGCTGCCTCTCCCTCCTTCCCCCCACTTTCCCCAAGGGGCCTGGCTTGGCCCCAGCAGCCAACACAGAGCTTGGGTCCACAGTCAGTTCCTGGCTCATGCTGTTCCAGGCTCTGAGAATGCTGTTCCCTGTGCTTCAAGATGGAAGTCCATCTATTTTCTTTGTAATGTTCATTTTTTTTTTATTAGAATAGGGGATTGAACTCAAGGGCACTTAACCTCTGAGCCCCCTCCCCAGCCCTTTTTTTGGCATTTTATTTAGAGACAGGGTCTCGCTGAGTTGCTCAGGGCCTCCATGAGTTGCTGAGGCTGGCTTTGAACTTGCCAGCCTCCTGCTTCAGCCTCCCGAGTCGCTGGGATGACAGGTGTGGGCCACGGCTCGTTCTTTTACACTGTACTTGGTACATGACAGCTGTACCTCATGGTGACATTCGTTGTGACCTGTGTGTCCAGGCACCCAACAGGACGGTATGATTTATATCCCCGTCTTGCTTTCCCTACTAGATGGGAAAATCTGGAGGCCAAGGGCCTCTCTTTCTCCATTCCCTTGTCCAAGCATTGGCTGAATGAGTGGACTCGGAATAACAGATGACCCAGGACACGGCCCCCTCCCTCTGAGGTCCCCTGGGGTGACCAAACGGGGCCCACCCCTGCTGCCCGGGTCCCCACGTGGAATGGGCAGGGAGGAGCTCAGTCCCCACCCGGTGGCCGCCCGCTGCCCTCACCTGCAGCCAGCAGGATGGAGTTCATGAACTGAGTCACCGTCTTCTGGAACCTCCTCTTGATCTCCACCAGGGCCCGGGTCAGCTTTGACACCTTGTCGTCCGAGCCCCCGACCCTGCGGGACAGCTGAGGGAGGAAAGGGCAGGTCGTGGCCACCTGTCCCCCTCTGCCTGCAGCACCCCCTCTCCCTCTCCCTCCCGTGACTTGCTAAGTAGTTGAGGCTGACTGTCCCCCAAAGGCCCGTGTGATAAAAGTGTGGCTCTTGGGGTGGGGTGGAGCCTTTAAGAGGTGGGGCTTAGCGGGAGGACTTTAGGTCATTGGGGGCGGGCCCTTGTTGAGGTGGTCTGAGGGACTCCAGCCCTTTCCTCTTTGTCTTTTCCTTCCTGGCCATGAGGTCGGTGGTTCTGTCCCACCACACGCCCCTGCCATGGCACACTGCCTTGCCACAGGCCCCAAACAACAGAGCATCGTGAACCGGAACTTCCAACACTGTGAGCAAAAAAGAACCTTTCTTCTTTATAAGCTGATTATCTCAGGTGGTTTGTTACAGTGATGGTCTCTGGGTCTCAGTGCCTATCACACAGAAGGAGCTCAATACATGCTGTCCGTGAAGTGTGGCGCTTTTGCTTCCCGTTGCCCTGGGTGGTGGGAGAATACTGGCTGCCACCAGCTCCCAGGTGAGAACTTGTCATTGACCACGGTTACAGAGACTGACTGATCACTGAGGGGGCACAAAGGCCCAGGCCTTTCCCCTCGGTTCTGCAGGGTCACTGCGGCCTTACCTCCCTGCAGACCTATCTCCATTCCAGGGGCTGTTTCCCAGGGAAGCCAGCCCTAGACTTGCTCTGGACATTGGGGGCAGCTCCATGCAGCTACAGCTTCCAGACTGAGCCTGGCTGGACCTGGTGTCTTCTCCCAGCAACCTTTCTGATTTCCTCAGCCAACGGCAACTGCTCTCGGCTGAACCTCCATATTCATCCCCTCCTGTCTGCCTGGGGTCTTGTTCGTTTTTGGATTCCTTTGTCCCTATACTTGGCCGGCTCCTGGCGGGCAGGTCCAACGCTTTCTATGTTCCTCACTTAACACAGCATGGGAGTGGGAGGCTGAGGCAGGAGGATCGAGAGTTGGAGGCCAGCCTCAGCAACTCAGTGAGGCCCTGAGCCCCTCAGGGAGACCCTGTCTCTAAATAAAAATATAAAAAGGGCTGGGGACGGGGCTCAGGGGTTAAGAGCCCCTGGGAACCCCAGGGACTCCCCAGTCTGGTGGAGGTGACAATGAAGGAGTGCCATGTTGGAGCTGTCACTGCCGGGGGGAGGGGCTGCTGAGCAGGAGACACAGAGCGGACCTGGAGGGGCCGGGGGTAGAGGGCCTTCAACATGTCCTCCTATTTTGTCCAGCGTCCCTTCTCCTCCTCCTGGTCAAAGGGCCCTGATTTGCCTTTAGGACAACACTCTGCCTCGTCCCTTGCCCCTGTGGTTCATGTGAAGCTGATGTCACACCCTGACCCTAAGGACGGTGTGACACTCAAGTGTGGCCCGCTGGGGCAGCACACGGGGGACACTTCAGTCACAGGCAGCCATCGGAGCCGCTGAGCAGTGATGCTGTCGCTTTCTCTCCTCCTTCTCGCTCTCCGTGGTGCTGGGGACTGAACCAGGGCCTCACGCCTGCTGGGCATGACGTTGGCACTTCCGCTGGACGCCACCGCGGGTAGGATAAGAGCTCAGAGATGCTTGTGGCCATTAGGAGAGAAACTATGATACTAAGTCTGACCCGGACGAAAGCGGGACCAAGGGAGGGGAACGTCTCATGGAATCTCGGGAGGGCCTGGATCCAGCCGTGCCTGAAGCCGCCCATCAGCAACTTCTCAAGCTCACCGAGCCGACACGTTCTTCTGCCGCGGTTAAGCCCATCCACGTTGGATTCTGCCACTGACAAGTGACAGACTCCTGATACCAAAAGTTCACTAAGGACAAGAAGGTGGTACTAAGGTTAAGTGGTGAGTGACAGTAGAGTGACACAGGACCTTGGTGGGCAGTGGGACAGGAAGTGGCAGGTCATGGCGACAGGCCCTGTCGGGGCTCCACACGTGGCTCTGCCTTACCCATTTCTCTGGCATGGTCCCGTGGGGACAGGTTCTGGCCGACACGGTGAGCGTCACCGTCTCGTTCAGGGACGTGAAGGTGACCACCACGGAGTCCTGTCCCAGCATCGTCAGCTTCATCTGCTCGTTCACCTGCAGACGAGGAAGGTGGCGCTCAGAGGCCCCGTCCTGAGGCACAGGGTCCCTCTGGGCTCTTGGCTGGGATCCGGCAGGAGGGGACAAGTCCAGCAGCTGAGGACCAGCTGGAGTCCCGCCAGGTTGGCCTGGGACAGCGGGGCTCAGAAGCTAGGCCTCTGTCCCTGGACGGGCAGCTGGGCTACTCAGTACCCAGACACCAGGTCGGACTGCGAGTCTTGTCCTGTAGCAAACAGAAGGTGACACGGCGGGTAGAGCCAGAAAGCCACCCTCCAGGTGGGTGGGCAGATGGCAGGAACCAGGGGGGTGAGCCATGGCCGCTCCCCCATCCCCCTAGAGTCACCAAGTGCCATTCTTTACCCCAAGAAGGAGCCCAAGATGGTGGGAAGGGACCGGAGATCTTTTTCACCAGTTCCAAAGACAAGGGCTTGCTTCTGGCCAGCCCCAGAGAGGGGCTCAGAGAGGGCGAGCTACCCTCCTAACGACACACAGCTGCCTGCAGTCAGCAAGCCACACGGTCCTGGAGGGCCCTGCCCCTGCCCATCTTCAGCGTCCCTCCCCTGCACACACCTGGGACTCCTCTGGATGAGGACTCTCTTTTGGCCCCTTCCATTTCCTTCCACGGACTCCATTAGGGGCCCAGCGGCCCACATCCACTGCTCGCCGCACCCCTCATGCCTCACCCATCACCTCCCATTTCTCACCCGAGGTCCCGATCGGGAGGCAAAGGGACCCATCTAAAGCCATCTGGGCTCCCCGATTCTCTGGGAAGCTTCTCGGTCTCCACTCACCCCCCATCATGAAATCATCTGTAACTCTGTCCCCCGCCCCCCGTCCCCACTGCCCGGGCCTGGAGACCATGAAGTCCTTTGAATGAAAGGGCCTCTCATAAAGAGAAAGAAAAGTGCTGCCTACTCTTGGAATCATGTCAGGTCTACCTAGGAAGCCCCGTCCCTCAGCTCTCCCCTGGTCCATGCGTGGCCTGGCCCTGTCCTGCCAGGTCCCCATGCAAAAGCTGGCCCGAG